>NW_012142301.1:4560847-4575888 GCF_000956105.1 Propithecus coquereli
ACAAATCTTTACCTCATCAAGCATTCGCATTTTCTTAATATTGCCTAAATGATTAGCATAATTAAACAGTATTCTGTCAATGTATATCAAGTGATCAAAAGAGCTTATGAAATTATTTGATAAATTATTCAAATGGACTTTTTATTTTTAATATAAATGAAATAACAGAACTCATATCTCATACCACATTGACACTCAGTATTGATTATATGGCTAAACTATTTTCAGGGGCTGCCTTTACTTAATCTGATCTCTCTTTCTGTCTGAGGCAGATAAAATATTAATACAAGGTAAATGAGTGCTCACTGAACTTGCCATATGGCCCCTGTGGAGGACAGAGAGGCCTGGGCAGCCTATGGACTTGCCATATGGGCCTAGAGGGAAAAGGTAAGTATTACACGGAGAACAAATCTACCATATGGACTGGGTGGAGCACTCGAGTCTCTAAAAACTTTTCCGATACTGGGGCATTTTCACAAAAGAATAAAAACCACATAAATAATACATTATACAAAACCCTTGAAAATGGATCAATTGTTTAGATTTAATATGATGCTTTCAAGCAATGTCCAGGGCATATAAATAATCATGGTCTACTTTGAAATGGCAGAGAGGATCATCAATCATTTACCCCTGACATTTTTACATTGCATTTAACATCTGTTCCATAATAGCATGGTGCAGTAATATACTTAACATCATATTACACACTGAATCTAAACAAATAAATATAATACTGAATTAGTTTCTGAAAGTTTGCCGTGCTTCTGCTAATATTTTCGAAAATGCTGTATTATCTACCCCTTCCATCACTTGAATTTTTTGTTATTATATAGAGCAGATGAAATTAAGCAAATGGCAAAAGCAATTTTCTTGGTACAATCAAACCTCATTAATTTGGTTCCTGCTAATATGGAATTTATGATAATTCAGCTTGGGCTTGATAAAGTTTACCTTTGTTCTAGATATAAAGAAAAGATTTGCTAAGCCAATTATTAGTATAAACAAGATTACAATGAGCATGTTTAACCCACTTAAGAGAGCATACTTTTAAAGGATTTTAGAACATTAATTGAATGCAAATACATACTGCTAATAACAAATGAGTCTAATTTAGTCTTTGAAACAGGTCTTGTAGTACCTGAATTTGGTAGCGGATGGTTCCAATTACTGTATGTATTTCTATTAATAAGTTCTGTGCATATTTCTTTGCCGTGTCTGTTACTTACACTTTTGTTGAATTTAAGCCTAGCCATTTCCACTGATCACTGTGTCATTGTATTCTCTAAAGTATCTATGTCTGTTGTTTTTGTTAAGATGTATAATCTTTTTAAAGATGTATTAATATAATCTTAAAAAAAAAGATTACCTTTCTTCCAAGACATAATGATTCTTCTATGGGTTGCTTAAATTAGTTTTTTATAATTGAAACAACAGAAGGCCTAGAAGAATCGATTCAGAAACACAATTTGGCAACTATGGATATATTTGGAATTATATTTCCAGTTATCTGTGCAATTCTTTATGGCCAATTTATACATGAAAATATTAACATTTATTCATACAGGAATTTGATATGTTCAGAATCTGACAGCATTATATTGAATTTATTCACACTTTAAGATCCAAAAGGAGTTTGTCAGACACCAAAATTATCCAAATCTTTGTACTGTATTGGTCTACTAGACCAAATGTTTACCTTCCTTCTAAATTCAGGGGTCTTTACTCAGTTCTCATGGTTGACATTGACTTTCTCCTCTGTTTTGGCATTTTTCATTTCTTTTACATTGCTTTTCTTCTTGTCTTTATAAAGGGACACCAGCGCATATCCCTCTATTCCATTAATTTTTCTCCTTCTTTATAATAGTGTTTATTAATCCACGTGGTAAACCAAAGGGAAATTTATAGTATCCCAAATTCAAAGAATCTGTATGCCTGGGCAACATGTTGCAGAGAGAGCTAGGCACTATGCAGGATGCCAAAACAGGTGGGTGGCAAGAAAACAGGTTCTGACAAGTGATAGGTAACAATGAAGGCCTAAAAGTGGCAGGCAAAAGGAACATTTCAAACAAAATTGATATGTGAATGCGTTAGAGAACATCTGACCCTGGAGAATTGGGTTCCGGGTTGGATTTCCAAAAACAGAAATGCTAAGATGACTGGTATCATAACAAGTATAGGCCAAGGAAAAGCAAGAGTTTTGAGCATGGAACCAAGACACTGTTTCTGGCATAGAATGGGGCTCAGTTAAATTTTAGGAACAAATGCTCTAGGGAAGTAAGGCAGAAATCTAATAACTAGAAGTAGGACCCAAAGCCAGAGCAGATCAGTAAAGACAAATTGATGCTCAGTTTTGTTTGTTAAATCTTCTAGCTTGATATACCTTATCTTACTCCTTTTGCTGAAACAAAAGATTGATTTCAGTGATTGCTGGCTCAGTGTCAAGGGAAACAAGGGTGGTCATTACAATCTTAGATCTGTCTCTACAAGGGCTACTGATGTTTATTCCTTCCCTTTTTTTCCTTTTCTTTTCTTTTCTTTTTTTTTTTAATCTTTCATTTTGTTTTTGGTTTGGTTGGTTGGTTTTGTTTGTTTCTCCGTCTTTTCCTTCGTTAAAAAGCAAGAAAATTTTTGGCTTAAAGTCTTTGGTAAGTGAAACAAATCTTTACCTCATCAAGCATTCGCATTTTCCTCCCCCATCCTGCTCCGTCCTAGAGGCTCTTCTTTCTAATTTCTCTATTTTGTTAATATCATTACTTTTTTTCTTATTTCTCCCTTATTTCACAGTATAGTCACCAATTCCCATGAATTTCTTGTCAGGCTCTCTGGAACTGGAGTGCCTAACCAGTCAATAACAGGGCTTTAAATAGCAGTTTCTAAACTGGCTGCCTCTGCTATGCTCATCTTTCTTCCACACTCACATGCTCTCATGTGCCCATTCAGTGAAACCGGATCAGGGCTTGTCACGGGCCTCTCTTGTTGCCCCCTGTTACTCTCTGCATCACACCTGCAAAAATTTTGTGGGATTTTAAAACCACATAAGGTAGTGCTATAAAATAAAAAAAAAAAAAAAAAGCCTTGAATGATAAGATGATATAAATGTTATTTCAAATTCTGGCTCTGTCCCTGACCGTGCGATATTAGGAAAATAATCTCTTTAAGATTCGGTTTCTTTTATGGTGAAAAGGGGATAATAATTCTATGTAAGATTTTTTTTTGAGAATCACAGAGAATAACACATTCAAAGGTCTAGTACAGAGATAAAAACATTTTACTTTAACATTTTATAACAGCAAACATTTTGAAACAAACTGAATGCCACAATAGAAGAAGGCATAAATAAAATAAGGCATTGTCACATAATGTAATACTATCCAGCACTTCAAATGAATAAATATTAATAGATCTACATGAATCAAATCTCAAAATGTAAGTTTGGGTCTCAAAAACATAACGAAGTTTGGAAAAAGATACTAACAGTATAATACCATTTATGTAAATTTAACCCAAAATACATTAAATGTTACTCATGGTTAAATTCAAATTTGGATATACCTGTGTCTATATACTTATATAGTATCTATGTCTATATGTCTATATCCATATATGTCTATGACCTAGAGTGATACACCACAAATTCTTTCTATTAGTTGACCCTGGGAAGGAAGTGAATGAAATGGGACTGAGATTAACAAAACGACAGAAGGAGCAGCTATAGGATTGAGTAATGAAGTGTTCAGTTTTTGGACATGTGAATTTCAAGATGTCTATTAGATATCCCAGTGGAGTGCAGAAATGAGGGAAGTTCAAGCAAAAGGTCTGGGCTAAAGACATAAATTTTGGAGCCGTCAGCATATAGATGGTATTTGAAGGCATTGTTCTGAATGAGATCATGGGAGAATGAGTATAGCAAAGAGAAAAGGTCAGAAGGTACCCTATAATGTCTTGAGCTTGAAACAATTAGATAAAAATGAAAACCAATAAAGGGACTAAGAAGAACCTGCCATAGAGGTTTTAAGAGAAGAAGTGAGAATGGTGTCCTGGAAGCCAAGTAAAGAAAGGGTTTCAAGAATGAAGGGATTATCATGTGTCAAGGGATGCTGATAAGTCACATATGGGTAGGTCTGAGAATCAACTATTGGATTTGGCATTATGGACGTCACTGTTAACTTTGATAAAAGTAGTTATATTGGAGAAATGGGAATAAAAAATTGACTAGAGTGGGCTCAAGATTAATTCATGGGAAAAAGATAGTGAGTGTAGGTAACTCTTGAAAAGAGAGATGGAAAACTGGGACAGTGACTAGAGGGAAAAGTGGTATCAAAAAGATTTTCTCTTTTGGATTAGATGGGATATAATATTAATACAACATGGTTATATGCATGAATTATTAGAGTTATCAGAATTATTCAGTTACGAGAGGAAGAGTCTGTAAAGAGACAGCATAATTGTAGGAGTGACATCCTAATTACTTGGTAAATTTAAGGTAGATAAGAGAATGACTTACTCAATATCATCATTAATTTTTGGAAAAACTGGGTATAGACCCCATATTGAAAAGGTTAGAGAAAATATAAGCCAACACTTCTCTGCAAAATTTTTAACTCCATATTTAGGACTATATTTCTTCATATTTTTCCCTCCTCTTTGCCTCCTTCATTACAATTCGAGCCCTGATAATCTCATGTTTTGCTATATTATTTGCACTCTTCTTAATTTCTGACTCTGTATCACTTCGTTCTTCATCTATTAACCTGGTTCCTAATTTCTTCTATTTGCTTTGTGTTCTATATTGTTCATATTGTTTTCATTTGGTTTTAATACTCCCTGTTCAATTTATGAACTCTTCCAGGACAGAATGTTTGTGAATTTCACTGTACCTAGCACATTTCATTGTTGCACTCAGAGTTGGTGAGATTAGTAGAGAAGGAGGTTATATATATCAGATTCTGAATTTTTTTGATAATCATGCTGAAAGGTTGAGAATACAGTTTATAACAAATAGAGAGTGGGTGATTAAATTTTGTAATTTATTAGAGAGTAAAGTGAGATGTGGCAGTAGAAGACCAGTCAAGAATAGTCCACCTACTCAGGTTAAAGATAGGAAATCCTGGTGTAGGTGACAGCTGAAAAGGAACATAGAAATGGTGGGAATATTTGAAGGAATAATTTGGTGAGCATATATGTAAGAAGAAAACTTAAACAAAAAAATCAAAGCTGTTCCTAGAGTAATTTCAAAGATGGTGTTACGGCTGAGAGAAATAGGGATGATAATAGCAGAAGGCATTTGGGGAAGCTGTTTTTTGTGTTGTTTTTTTTTTTTTGTATTAGTTTAAATATGCTCAGGTTGAGACAGTGGAGATAAATTCAAACTTAAGTGGAGTAATGAATTAACAATATAATTTTTACCATATTTTCTCTTTAAGTATATCTTCCATACATGTGAAATGATACAAAAAGTACAATAAGTCATTCTTTTGTTTTCATTATTTTTCTGAGAGAGAGTAAAAATAGTGAAAGAAATCATCACGATAGGGAATTGAAGCCCAATACAGATGAAGAAATGAGAAGAAAACACTTGGCTATTCTAAATGAATTCAAGCCACATGAATTATATCCTAAGGTATGCAGACAAAATTTCCAGCTGAATTTGCTGGCCCACAGATGGAAGTGATCAGTGGGTAAACATACGAATGCTGTTATGATTTCTAAAAAAATAAACAGAGGCACATTGACATACAGTGTAAGAAGCATCTTGATAATGACCCTGAGAAAGATTCTAAAATCATTCCTTGAAAGGATTTCTTAGAAAACAAGACTGTAATCATTAGGTCTGGTGTGGGTTCATCAGGAAAACATTTTTTTCAATGTAGCCTCATTTTCTTTGCCTGTCATGAAAATGAGGAGATAAGAGGATGGACACATTCCAGTAAACATTTATAAATAAGGTTTTTTATGTTCAATTGTTAGCAATAAATAGATGATAAAAGATTAGAAAATATATTAACATTTGAAGGACTAAATCTAAAGTAGAGGGAGAGTTTAGAACCTTGATATTAAATTTGAGATGTTATTATATATTATCTTTTTTTCAGAAGTTATTTCTTCTTCCCATATATTAAGGCCTTAGTCATGCCATAAAGCTTGTATCTGGATTATCTTTCATTCTAAACTTAGATTTTTCCTCCTCCAGGAAGTCCAGGGATAAACTAGATGTCCTTACTTGCTCTGATAGTCTTCTGTCTTTGGTAAAGTGCTTACTATACTATATTGAATTTGCTATTCACTCATAAATATTTCTAAAGTTACTCATTTCTAATTCATCTAATATGCCAACTGAACCAATTGGCAAAATAAAATGTATTCATACTTCAAGCTTAATTTAGTTACATAAAAAGTCCCTGATGAAATTTATGATTACATTTAACAGTTGTAAAAATAATTTTGTTAGTAAAGGAAATAACAACTTCCTTAAAAGTATCATGGCATTTTTGAAGCTATTGTTATACAAAGCACTATGTTCAAATACTCTATGGAGAATTTGTATGCTAAAAAATAAGTTAGGGAATAGATTTTAGAATATATTATAAGAGAAACATAAGAGAACACTGTATTTGTGAGGATTCCCAACTAAAACTCCAATATGAATTCTGTCGTGTAACTGCTGTCCTGGGGCAAGGGTAGGTGGGAGACACATTGGAATCTTATGGGTTGTGTGTGTTTGAACAGCACATATAAAATTTTTAATTTTGTTTTAGTTATGGTGTATTTAAATTTATCTAATGTAGAATAACATTAAAGAGCAACACAAGTTTTTCATTTTTGTCAAGAATGAGAAGTAATAAAACCTGCATGTTTAGTGTACTTGTTTAAATATGAAGCATTCTCTAATAAAGTTTGTTTTCAAATTTTCAGTCAGTATTAAATCATTTATGAAATTATCTCCCAATGTTTATGCTACTTATAAGTTGTTAATCTTAAAGTATATAGGCTAAAATAGAAAATAATAGAATATAGCAAATACAGAAAATATAGTAATGGCAAAACTTCCAGGTTCTATCTGGATTTTATATGCTTATTGAGTGAAGGGAAGGAACAATAATAAACTTGTTATTTATTTGACTAAAATTTCTGGTGATAGTGTTTAAAATGAATTAATATTGAAATGTAAAACAGTTATTTAATTGACTAAATATGAAAGAGTTCTACATACCTATATTCCTATATGTACATATGTACTTAGATAACTGTGTATATGTGTGTGTGTGTGTACAGTCATTTCAGACACACACACACACGATATACTTTTCTTTGAATTTCCTTCAAGTACATTAGATCTTAGAAGGTTACTTATCTGTAGTAATACAATATATCTAAATCTTTCTTGATATATTATTAAGAAGATTCTTTAATTAACAAATACATGTTTATAAATTTTAGATTTCTGAGTAAAATAAAATTGGATGTACACATTAACCTGAGAAATTAATATATTTTATTATGAAATACATCTTAAAAAATGTATTGATTCACAACACATATTTTGGGGGAGCCTAGTAAATGTCAGGCACCATTCAAGGGACAGAGGGGGACAACAGCCAAGAATACAGAGAGGAATCTTGTTCTTAAGGAATTTGCATTGTAATTAAAGAAGACAAACAATAAGGGAATATACAAGAAAACATCAAGTATTTTAGTAGTAAAAATGCTAGGTTGATATGAATTGAACATGCCATGGGAATGAACACTCACGTGGTCACATAGGATGAAACAATTTTATGTTCTCATGAGACATACATGATTAGAAATAATTGCCATTTCTGCAAGACAATCCATCATGACCAACCTGCTCCTGAGCTTCATGACCTAAAATTTCATGACTAGGCCTACAAGGGCTCATGCAAATCCCTCACCTCTCTAACTTCTACACCAGCCACTGTCTTTTCACTCACTATGTCTCATTCACACCACTCTTCCTCAGTTCCTCCCAATACATGTTCTCTTTCCAGGTTAGATCCTTGATCTAGGCTATATCTTTTACCTTGAATGCATAAATTCTTCATGATTAAAAAAAGCCCGTAAAGTGAATATGAGGCATCCATGCTATTACACATACATAATACCAAGCAGAAGATAACAGGACACACTTTAATTGAAACAAATAGCTTAACGGGTTTTTAAATTACTTTAAAATTTCTAATAATTGTTCTTCAAATTAAATTTAAAAATTGGTGCTAAAGGAAAGCTTAACCAAGGTTTCTCATGTTTGTATTAATTTTTGGTCATTTTCTTGAGCCAACAGATGTGTTTGTCTTAAATATAGCACATTAAAAAGCTAGTAACTACAATTATATAAATCTGACAACATCATCTTTTTTGTGTGCTACAAAAATGAGTGGTTATAAATTGGAAATTAATTTTTAAAACGTATATATAGTAGAGGTCCAGGAGTTTGCATTATGTTTTTTATGCTCTGAGAGTTGCAAAATAGCAGCTGTGCTGTTCAAGAATTCCCTTCTTGCCAACATCGGAATGCTGACAGTGACATAAACATCCACTTTTAACTTTTTATACTTTCCTAAATCCTGAAAATTAGTGTTCTCCTTTGCATTTTTATATGACTATGTTATAAAACAGTTAGTTTTAAAGGAAAAAGCCATAAAATCTCAATAGGTAAAAGAGATATAAAGGTCATTTTATTTAGGCTCTTATCAATTTCCAGGGCACAATTTCTGTAATATTCCTGACAAGATGCTTATCAACTTTTGTTTGGACACTATGTCACGGCAAACCTGCTATAGCCCAAAGCAGCCAATAGTGCTTTTAGATAGATGAATCAAGTCTTACTATTAGGTGCATATACTCACTAGTCCTTTTCTGCTCAGGGTAGCCATAAATATACTTAATTAATTACAAAAAAGTTGTGATTTTAAAATTTAGAATTTAAGTATTAGAAGTAATTTTTATATGTTAGATTCACATTTCTATTATAAAAAAGCTGCCCAAAACAAAAGCACTTGTATTATATAACTTCTCATTCATTCAGACACAACTAATTTAACAGGTAAACTAACCTCAGCTGAAAATCATCTCTATTAATATAAGCACAAAGGGCTTAATAAATTAACCAGTTTGGGGAATAAATTATATCATATATTGGACCACCAATAATAAAAGTAGATTATGTGCCACGCATTGAGGTTTATGCAGTTGAACAAGATAAGCAGAGTTCCCTCTCTCACAGTTTTTCATGTTAAGCACACTTAAGGAAATAAACGTGTAATGAAATTTGATGATAATCTTCAATGAATTTGGTCACTTAATCATTGTAAATAGTCCTGATAAGATATACTACTAGGTAATTTTTATTGATGGGAGGGAAAAAATGAATAGGTTTTTGTAGAGTTATTAGGTATCACCTGAGGAGACTTTTCTTATTCACATACCACGCTCCCCAGCTGAACAGACTGTGGTAAGGCAAAGTGGAAGTGAAAGGACCTATTAAAGGATCTGGTTTGGTTGGAGTAATTATACTTAGTAAATTATCAGACTCAGCAGAGTAGAGTAGTAACCAAGTGCCATGGGAACTCCAGTGCTAGCATGGAGCACACTGATGCAGTCAGGGAAGGAATAGAATCTGATTTGGAAACCTAAATAAAGGTCTTGTCACTGAAAACGAGGCAAGTTCATGGCTGGGAAGACAGAATGAAGAAATTCAGGATAAGCTAAATTGGAACAAGTGCAGAAGATAATTTGTGGTGATATAGCCAGGGTTTAATTGCAGCCGATACATGGGTAAGTCATGGGACCTGCGCCTTCTGAAGTGAATCTCTTGGGCAATAATTATTTTGTTTTAAAAATCCTTAGGTAGGCCTGGCTTTTTTACTCCATGGAATGCATGTGTGAAATTAAAAGTGATACTTTCATGGTTAAGGATCTCTGACGAGGGAAGCATAGACCTTGTTAGTATGTATGGTTGGCATTTGGTAAGGTGTAAAGTGGAGGAAATTCCAGGAAGGTATCTATATAAGCTACTTAAAGTTAGGGGTGATAGTAAATGTCCGTGATACTCATGGTTGGAGTTCTCTAGTCCCATCTGGAATTTTATTTCTAGATAAAAATAAAAACAAATAATCATAAGCTTGTCAGTGGAAGTAGCCAATTTCAGTAGATCTTGGCTGGTTGGATAACCATTGCCTGGGAGAAGTAACCAAGCCTTAAGAAAGAATGAGGAGTGAAATAGAAAATCTTACATTTCCTATTTTGAGATAAATCATTTTCTTTTTTTGAGGATATGTTTCTTGTACATATTTTAACACACATATTCAATGTATTAAAAAATGCTTGTGAATAATTTCTTTTTTATTCTGTGGGTATTTAAAAAATATGGACTCACAAACAAGGCTATTTGGGTTGAAATCCTGGCTGCTTTCTTCACTAGCTGAGTTGTGCTGGCAAGTTAATTAACTTCTTTTTACCTCTATATATTCATGTGTAAAATGAATATAACACTAGTAATGATCTAACAGAATTGTTGTGAGTATTAAATTAGTCATTGCCTGCAAAGTGTTTAGAACATTGTTTTGAGCATATAAGAAGCACTCAATACTCGCTAATTATTTTGATGATAAAGTTGATCATCGTTGTATCAATACCCTTGACTCTTTGATGGAAGAATGAGTTAATAGAATCCTTACTGAATAGCATTACTTTTCTATTACCTTGTTATTATAGAAAATCTCAAATATACATAAAATCAGAAGAGTAATGAACCCCCATATGACTGTTCATGATTTTGCTTTAACAATGATCATCTCAAGACCAATCTTGTTTTATATGTTCTCCACCCAATTTCTTTTATCCCTCCAGAGAATTTTGAAGCAAATCTCAAACATGTGTTATTTAATCTGTACCTATATTGTCTTTATGTTTTTATTAATTATTTTACTTTGTTTTCAGTGGGTATGTCTTAAAGATGAGACACCCTTTCTTTAAATCACAAACTCATTATCACTCCTAAAATCCCCTAACATTTATTAAATATCCTTTTAGGCTTCTCATTTCACCATTTGTCGTGTGTGTGTGTGTGTGTGTGTGTGTGTGTGTATGTGTGTGTGTGTGTTTGTGGGTGGGCATATTCATGTAGTCATTCAAAATATTCTTTCCATGTATTTCCTCTAAATTGACACCATAACTTGTAACGATGAATGGAGAATCTTCAGACTTGAGTTTGAAAAGCTTTGGGCCAATCACTTACTTGGCTTGTTTCATCTGAAATGAAGAATTTAGACCCAGCGATTTCCAAAAGTATCTGACACTTTCTATAATTCCATGATAATTTTAGTCTAAAACCCATGTGCAAATTAGAGTTTAAATAATCCACAACACCAGAGCTATTTTATATTTCAGGGGAATAATTTGGGATGTGTTCTGTTTTATTCACTTAGCAATAAGATCCATTTTCGCTTTACAAATTCATAAATGAATTGGAACTATGCAGAGGTGACAAGAAGAGAACATATCAAACTATGGCACCCTATGATGGTGCTCAGTGTTTCTCTTCATTTTTGCTTTACTTCTAAAGTAATATTAATTTTGAAAAGGCCTTGGATTTATGTGACAACTCCTCCTCCCTCCTCCTGAAAATTCTCAAAGCACATTTCAGAAACTCATTTTTGGCAGATGTAAATTTAAGTAAATTGGCCAAGGTCACAGCACAATAAGGGCAGAGTTATCAAGGGAATGCAGTTTCCTGCTTTTTCCACCATCCATGAAATTAGAGTAACTCCACCCCTTAAAATGAAAGGGTCTACTTTTTTTCTTTCTGAAATTATAAACCATGATTTGGAAATGTTTTTTTACTATTAACTCAGACTTTCAAAAGTGGTTTTTTAGGGCTATGAAATGTTTGCGTGCATTATTCAACTACTATTACTGAACATATTACAACCTATTCAATTTGTTTTAAAAGGAAAGTGCATTTTTTGTTTGAGCTGAACCATCAGATTTTCTTTTCATGCAGTATGACATGATGAAGAAGCTATCTGTAGGCAAAAAAAAACTAGTTCACTTTCTATGGGCAAGCACAGACTGTAAAGTAGATTATTAAAGCACACAGAAATAGAAAATTAGATCAGAAATGATGTTTTACTGTGAGGTGTTCTTTGGGCCTTATAAAATGAGAAAGAACTAACCTTGTTCTATTTCTGAGTCCTGAAAAAAGCCTCATAGCAGGCATATCACCTTTAATTAGGTTTCTGCTTTTGGGAAGCATTTTACCAGCCCCCTTTCATTTATTTTTAATGATGTTATCACTAACAGGCAAACAGTCCCTTAATAAAACAAAAACAGTTTCTATATAAAGCCTGGTGTACATGTCCTGAGTCAGTCATCTAAAAACAAATGTTATGATTGTTTCCGTTGTGCTCTTAGAACGCTTAATGGCCCTACTGTGCAGATATGCAAAACATCAACCTAGGAAATATAACCATGTCTGTTATGCAGCTTTCAATAAATGCTTTCCCATATTCACTTGCAGTATCAGCAATGAGGTTAAACCTACAGGGTCACGGAAAAGACAGAAAGGTCAATTAAGTGGATGTTTTCAGCATAAGCTATGCCAGCTCTTTCATAAGCACTCATGACTTATGACTTTAAGCAACAAAAAGAGGTGAATGCAACCGAAAATGTTTGAAAGTTAAATCAGAGTGTGTGTGTGTGTGTATGTGTGTGTGTGTGTGTTTAAATGCTTGATACCATTCCATTTTGCCAAGAAATTCCAAGTTGTAGGAGGAGAAAAAAATCTGTGCACAGATACCTGAGTACTTAAGTTCTATCTTCTCAGATGAGTTTACTGAGATACTGATGAGTTTTCTGTCAAGGCTTGATCTTAAAATTTTCTCCATACATAGATTTTTGAAATGCAGAATAGTCAGAAATTAAAGACTTTCTTTTGAGATTAATGGGAGAAAATATGCTTTCCCTTAAAAACACAATTTCTTCAGAGCATTTGGGTTCCTGATTTACTTGAGCTGTTATCCCTGCATGGTTTCCTCATACGACTCCTTGACCTCTATGTTTACGTCTTTCTCAAAATTCCATGACCATTCCTTGCCATGAAGATTTGATTTTTCTTCTATTTCTTTCCCCTCTCAACTCGCATCATCTATGTATACTCTCTTCTTTTTTTCTGAATAACCACTGGGTGCCATTTGAATTACTCTTTTGACATGTAACCTTATTGAGATTATAATTGCTTGCCTTTTTAAAAATCTTCTTCCTAAAGCTTCCTCCTAAACCAAGATAATGTCTGTGAAATTGCCTTGTAATCAATAGAGTGGTTTCCCTATGGAAGGTATTTTTAGTTTTACTATCATGGATGTGGTGTGACCTCAGGACAGGCAGAGACTATATCCTCATTTCTGCATTCTGTATTCCTCCAGCTTTTCCTTTGTCTTATCTCATTCACGTATTCTTTCAATAGACATGAATAAGTGTCAGGTAGCTCATACTATATATTCTATTTCCTCCTCCGAGAGTGGTCCCTAACTTCCATCATCTTCTCGGAGGAGAACTACTCAAAAGTTAAGAGCCACTGATACAGATGATAGTTGCATATGATAAGTATGCAATAAATACTTTATGCATTAAATTAGACAAAAGTGAGTTTGGTGCATTTTTAGCAAACTTTCAGCATTCTGCAAAACACACTTACAATGATCTTTTTCCCATAGTAAATCTTTCCTTTATTCACCCAAACTCAAAATCCAGAGTTCTAATGCTGCTTGAAGTGTATCCAAGAAGCCTCATAAGTGTTTTTAAGTTCCTCACAGTCTATTTCCATAAAACCTGAATTGTTTTCTTTTGTGTAAGTCAACCCAAATTTCCCCTAGGTCCTGCTTCCTTAAGAGAAATTGATAAACTAGTTCATGCCCTTTGTCCTTTCTCAAATTATTTCTATCATAGTTAATTATAACTGTTCACCAAACTAACTCAGGGTTAATTTATATAAGGCAACTGTTGTATACAGTATTAATTCTACTATCAACGTGGTACATCTTCATCACAAGCCTTATAAAAGAGAAATAATATAGAAACCCCAGGCTTATGGTACAAGAAAAGGATTTCATCTATGGTACGTTGAAGCCACGTTTCCAAAATAAAAATTTATAATAGATTTAGTTATTTTTAAATTATTCATTCATTAATACTTTATATTAGTATAGTATTTTATATTTTACAAAGAACTTTCACATACATAATCTAAATTGGTTTTAAACAAAAATCTTTTGAGTTGATAATTACCTTTTAATAAATAAATCAGATGACTCTTATATAAGAAGACATGGAATCTTTGCTCTACAATTTGCAAGTACTTGGTAGGGCCAGGAATTAAATTCATACTTTTTGAATCTGGCTAGGTGTGCTTTTCATTTTACCATAGCTATATCACATATTATATTGTGGTGTCAATTGTCTAAAAATATGCAGAGTAATTTTAAATCCAGAATTTGAAAAATAGGCTTAAAATTAAATATAAGAAATGTCTTATTCCAGGATACCCCTTGTTATTTGCTACATATTGGAATAGATACATGAAAATCATGTCAGTTTTAATGTTATAGTTCAGAATTCCTAATTTTCTGAGAAGATGAAAATAAAAAGAAAAAAATTATGTGATTATCTTCTGATCTAAAATTACATTCTGGAGTCATATTTTCAACTTTATCATTGGTTTCTATTGCCAAATGAAACCCAGAATGCCTACAGTAGGAATGAACCAGTATTGAAGTTATGATTGAGCTCACTTTAAACAACTATGTCTTATGCCTGAATATAATTTTCAAATTTTCTAAAGCACCAATCCTTAATTTTGAGATTATTCATGCTTCTACTCCAGTGGAATGTGGCTGACAAGTTTAGTGAAACACTTATAAATGTATCTTTCTATACATTTGTGATGGAAATTCATTAAAATAAAGACTCATATTTTTACAAATAATTATTTACTTCTGTATGGAAGGTACCATATTATCTAGAAT
>NW_012142301.1:4576673-4620450 GCF_000956105.1 Propithecus coquereli
ATTACAACCTCGAACTACCAGGCTCAAGCAATCCTCCTTCCTCAGACTCCCAGTAGCTGGGACTACAGGTGCACACCACCATGCCTGGCTAATTGTTTTATTTTTTTCTAGAGACAAGATCTCACTATGTTGCTCAGGCTGCTCTCAAATTCCTGGCCTGAAACAATCCTCCTGCCTTGGCCTCCCAAAGTGCTAGGATTATAGACATGTGCCACTGCATCCAGCCAATATTTTTTATGTAATTATTAAAATATTAAGTAACTTTTCTGATCAGAAGATGAAATTACTTGTTAGATTATAATATATGCTATTCTATTTTCCTTTAGAAAAGCACTGTAGTTCTCTGTAACTGAATAAAATACAAATGTCTGTTAAATTGCAATGGAGTTATGTCCTGATCAACCCATTGTAAGCTGAAAATATCATCAGTACAAAATGAATTTAATACATCTCACCTACTGGACATCATAGCTTAGCCTCACCTACCTTAAAGGTGCTCAGACCTCTTACATTAACCTACCTAAAGTTGGACAAAAATCATCTAACACCAAGGTCATTTATTAATAAAGCATTGAATATCTTATGTATCACTAGCCCAGAAAAAAAATCAAAATTCAAAGTTCAAAATACATCAAAATTGTGATGATTTCACACCATTGTAAAGTAAAAAAATCTTATTAATAAGTTGAACAATCATTAAGTTGATGACCTTTGTACAAGAACACTCTAAAGTTAACAACTCATTTTAGGAACAAGTTGTTAAAAATAACAACTCGTCTAGAGAACTAGCTTAACTCTTAGACCCTACAGATGTGGAATTCTTTCAAAAAATAATACCCTAGTTAATGTATCTCTTGAAAGTGTTTAATTTTGTCCCTGGAAGATGCACCCTTTGCTACCCAATTTTCCATCCCAGGTATTGGGAGTGCCTGTTTTATAAGTTATTGAAGTATTCTCTAATTTGATAAAATGAAGCAAGATAATTTAAGAATCCTTGTAAAGTAGAGCTCTGAGCCTAAATAATTAATAGCTTGCTCTGAAATTGTGTTTGTGTGACTCATTCTTTTTCAAATATTACCTAGACATACATTAACTCTTTGGCATTTGTAATTGAAAACATATTGAATTGCTAATTCCAAACTGGAATGTTATTACTATCTGATCATTATAGGTGAAATCTCCACTTAAATGATTTTTTATAAATTTTTATAAGAAACAACAGAATATGGAATTTCCAATTTGTATGGTACTGTTTGTCTCATTTAACCTACTATTGTTTCTATGAAGAAATTAAATATGAAAGAAATCGTTACATGTCCAAAGTAGCTAATACTAACTGGACACCAAGTAAGTTTCTTTATATATCCCAAAGTATTCAAACAATGTTACACATTGTCTTAGTTATCTATAGCTGTGTAAAAAGTTCCACTAAAACTTAGTGGCTTAAATGAACAAACATTTGTTATGTTACAGCTTAGCTATTGTTTCTATGAAGAAATTAAATATGAAAGAAATCATTACATGTCCAAAGTAGCTAATACTAACTGGACACCAAGTAAGTTTCTTTATATATCCCAAAGTATTCAAACAATGTTACACATTGTCTTAGTTATCTATAGCTGTGTAAAAAGTTCCACTAAAACTTAGTGGCTTAAATGAACAAACATTTGTTATGTTACAGCTTAGCTAGGTTCTTCTGGCTTAAGTTCTCTCATAAGGTTGCAGATATAACCGAATCTCTGAAGTGACATCTTATCACATTTGTTATGTTCTATTTGTTAGATCAAGGGAAACGGACTAGACACAGTGTAAATAATAGGATATATCACAGGCCACCTTAGACACTACTACCTGCCTACTACATGCCCATAAAAATACTCATTAAGTACTTGTCACAGAAATGAAAATATTTATTATGTAACTATTTACTGTAAAGAATCTCAAAGATAATGAAATTGAAATGTGGACTCTTGATTTAGTAATAATATTCTACATATGTTATTCTTTCTGATTTTGTATTGTGGTTATGTAGGAGTATGTCCTTGTACTTAGTAAATACACACTGAAGTCTTAAAGCATAATTGGGTAGAATGTTCAAACACACACTCAAAAACAAATATACAGAACAAGAGAGGGAGAGAGAGAAATTTTTTAAAAACAAACTTGACAAGATGCAAACAGTTGGTGTATCGGAGTTGTATTACTTTCCTAGGGCTGGTATAACAAATGACCATAACCTTGGTGGCTTAAGAACAACAGAAATTTATTCTTTCAAGATTCTGAAGACCAGAAGCCTAAAACCAGCAGAAATGAGCTCCCTCCAGGAGCTATAAATGAAAATCCACTCTTTGTCTCATTTAGCTTCTGATGGTTGTTTGCATTCCTTGACTGTAATCAAAAAATTCTACTATTTGTCTCATCTTTACTTTGTCGTCTCCTCTTCTGCGTGTTTCCTCTTCCAAATTTCCCGCTGCTATTGTCTTTTAAGGACACATGGAATTGGATTTAGGGCCCATCCTAAAGCAGGATGGTCTCTTCCTCTCAAGATCCTTAATTTAATCACCTCTGTGAAAACCCTTTTTTAAAAATAATATGTGTCAGGAATTAGGCATGGTTGCATTAATATATTTTGAGGGGCACTATTTAACATACTACAGAAGTATGTAGGAATTCCTTGAGCAATTCTTGTAACTTTTCCATAAGTTTAAAATTATTTTAGAGTAAAATATTTAAAACAAACAAACAAACAAAAAACAGAGATTACATTGTCAAATGCTATAACAATCAAAAAATCATGGCATCTGACAAGCCAACTTTCTTTTAAAATTAAGCTAAAAAATATGTCAAGATATATCAGATTAGAATAAGGCATTTTGTGAATTTGTGCTTCATCGCCATTTACTCTTTGAAGTCAGTGGAGATTCTGTGATGTCAAAACTCTCTTCCACATTGTCTAGCCTCTCACACTTTTGCTTTAATCTTCTTGGTACATTTAGGGTATCAAAGGTCACTTTTATTTCAAAAGGAAGAACCATGTTCCCAATTTTACAATCCTTGTAGGGAGAACTAAATGAGGCTTTCTATATTGTTAATTGCCACAAGATGACAACTTTTTCTCTGCTAATAGGGTTTTGAGGCCCCAAAGGAATATTTTTGTTTGTTTGTTTGATCTTTGATTAGTTTGTCTTTTTTTAAAAATGTGTACAGATCTCAAAAATCATCCTTTTTTTTTTCATATATTAAGCAATCATTCTGTCCTAAATTTGATTGCTTCTTACCTATGTATTGAGTTAAAGTGTCTCATGTAGTATCTCCACTAGGTAAAATGATAAATGAATGAATTCAATTAGATAAGTTTGTAACAAATGATAATCTATTCTCATACATCTGGAACTAGGGGGACCAAGATGAGAATTCCATTGAAGCAACTGCAGGAAATACATATTTACACATACACACACACGCGCGTGTGCACCCACACCTACACACACTTAAACATATATACAGAGCAATTTAATTCTATACTGGGATAAATGGAGTATCTGAAGAAATAATGATGAAAGGCAAAATGTTCTGCTAACTATAGAAATTAGCTATTAAACAACTGGAAACAGTCATTCTAGTCTACACAGGCTTGTTGAGGCTATTATTGTGTTTTTAGCATTCTGTCTCCAGTGTCTAGCACATTGTTTATGTTAAGTAAATATTGGCTATATAAATGTATGCATCATGAGTGATTTAATGATTTAATTCACACAACAGCCAAATATAGTCAAGCCTAAATGGACTGAACTTAAATCAAATAATCATGGGGATGATGGAATTTATAATCAAATGTGTGTATATGTGCATACATACATATGATTCTTTATTTTCTTGAACAGTCTTTAATAATTGTGGCATCATACATTCTAAAGCTGAAAGCAACCTCAGGTGGTCATCTGGTTCTATGCCTTTCTTCAAGAGACAAGCAATTATTATCCCCATGATCTATTAAGCCACATTTTCTTTAGCATGTGACAGCTAAGGTGATGCTGATCGAAAAATACTGCTCTCCATTCTTAAACTATTTCACATGCACAGAGATGTTTAACAAGTGCCTTTTCAGAGCTATTATGAGAAAACACCAGCAGCCTTGGTTTGGAGGAGTAATTTATGACAGCTAGGTAAATGGTGTCCACAATCACCTTGCTCACATTAGCCATGTAGTAGTTCTACCCTTGCACGGCAGTCTTTCTTTAACCCTGGTGACAAGTATGTAAAAATAAAATAAAATAAAATAACACCATGAGTCCTACTTTAGTTGCTTACTCTGTTTCTTCTTCTGTTACCTGCTGCCTCAGATCGTCTGTCTCAGTAAGTTAACAGAAGAGGGAGTAGAGGGAGAAAGTGCAGAGGAGTGAGTGAGTGAGTGTGAGAGGAGTGCAGTTAACAGGAGGGAGGCCTTATGTCTGTTACTTCCCTCCCCAACCTTTCTTCCCTTTTGGTTCATGAACTAGAAATGGAGAAAGGTGAGGGAGATGAATTTAACTTGTTCTGACGTTAGTGAGGGACAGGGAAGTGTGGCAGCTTCTACAATATTTCTGCCCCAGAGAGAGGTAATTGGAAAACGTGTTGCGTGGTTAGGTGTTGTAATGAAAAATAAAAGAATGATGGAGGAGAACAGTGAAATCAAATTATAAGCATAAGGCAAGTGTGCTGAAGATTTTAGTCACTTGCAAAATTGAGAGATACTATCAGGACTGTGCAAATACATTGTTCTGATTAATTTTCCTGGGGTGAAATATGAAAATATTTATAAAATCGAGGATCCTGCCATGAATATAATTTTTTTCCTGTGGTTATAATAAACTAAAATAAGCCATAACTTGTATCTATCTTAAATGGAACTGTAAAATGGTTACATGATAGGGAACTGAATAAAAAGATTTTACTGTGAGAGTGAAAAGTATCTGTCTTTGGGCATTACTCTAAATTGCTTAAAGTGTTGAAGAATATTCAATTAAAAAATAGACTATCTTAGAGGGCTTTTAATTTGATTTTCTAAATATTGTTAGGGAAGTTGTATTTTACCACTCATTCTTTAGACCCCCTTTTTATGTATAAAGGCTATAGTTTTTCAATATGAAGGTAAAAGATTTCCAAGTAGAAAAGAAATAGATCTTAATTTTAATGAAAATGAACAATTTCATTAAAATGGAAAAATATATTTGGATTCTGGTTTTTCATTTTAAGTGTGAAATGAAAATTTTAATTGTGCATTCTTTTGTAAATTCCATGATAATATATTTGAAAAAATTATTGATAAAAAGAAAGGGTTAATTGAGAAACATCATAATATACAAAGGCTTTCTCGTATATGAAGCTTTAAAAATATTCTATGGTCAATCCAAACAGAACAAACTAAAATGAGATAATTGGGAAGGTGCCCATAAAGTCAGCCTGAATATATTATCACAACTATATATGAGATAATATTTGTTTTAAAAAGATTCTATGGCACTGTAAACTCAGTCTCATTAGAGACTGCATTTAAAAGGCTTATAAAGTTACTCATTAATGTTATCTTCTTGTATCTCCACAGCTTTTTCATTAAAGAAAATTCAGCAGAAAGCATTTTCTCCTGATAGCAGGAACCAATTTGCAATAAATGTTCTGGAAACCACTAGGGAAGCCATTACTGAGGTCTAATAAAAACAGACAAGCGTAACTTGTTCTATATTTTTGTTTCAATCACATACAGATGAGACCCCGCTTTCTACACCAACCGCAAGAGACAGCCTTGACAAACTTTCTCTAACTGGGCATGGACAACCACTGCCTCCAGGTTTTCCATCTCCTTTTCTGTTTCCTGATGGATTGTCTTCCATAGAGACGCTTCTGACTAACATACAGGTAGGCCTTTTGACAATCTTAAAAAAAGAAACATGGAACAGCCTGTAGTAGATTTTTTTCCAAAGTTCATACTGTTCCAACTTAATCCATTCATTAGATTGACTGAACCATGGTATTAAACTTTTTCAAGCAATTTAGATTTTAAACTTGCCACACTGATTGAATTGATTTAGAAACATTCAAATATGTATATTAAGCCATAATAAAAACTTAGACGAATATGACATGGGCATTTTAAAATCATTCTGCCTAAACACTCTCTTTATTGCCGACTAATCGGAGGAATTTAACTGTTTAAGTTTGTCTGATTTACTAAGCGACAGCACATGAGTTCTAGTACATATTTATTTATTTGTAAACTGCTGGCCTTACAGTGAGGAAATGGTATGTTTAGTCATTTAAAATATGTCTAATATAGAAGAATAAAAAAAATCCCTTCTTTCATAAATAAGTCCGTTTCAATTAATAGGGTTGCTTCAAAGAATAGACTTCAAAAAGCCAAAGCAAGCTTTCCATGAATTTCCTATGTGGCCTTCAGGATGTATATTTTACATACAGTACATTATGAATCAAAAATACTTACAGTTAACAATAACATAGAGCATGGAGCCAAGATAGTAAGAGTGTTTGGGATAGAAGAAAGCATGATTTTCTTGCCCACACATGAAGTGATCATGTGGACCCCAGATGGAGATTTTTGTCATCTACTTCTCCATATTTGGAATAACTAGTAAGTAGTAGGCACAGGCTTGCAGATGCTTTTTTTAAAAAAATTTTTACTCTAACACTTCATCCTCAGTGACATTTTTCTGTACACATATCCTATCACATTAAACTTTCTCCCAGTGGGAATGTAATTAATTTTATTTACCTCTCCAAGGACATAACAGAAGGCCTTTAATGTAACATATCTTCTCATCTATTAATATGGCATTTTTAATACTAATGTAATTAGAGTCTCCAAAACTGTATTCAACTTTAAGGTTTAAGGTTTTATATCTCAGTAATTGAAATAAATCATCAATCCTGCCTAAATTTAATCATGGCCAAATAGTTGATTATATTTTAGAATAAACATTAGACTTTTTCCCCCTAATTTTCACCCTTGTTATTGTTTTCTATGAGGTAGAGATTTTAGTGAATTTCTCCTTGTCAAATCCAGTGCTTTCAGAAAATACTTGTTAATATTTCTGAATTTAAGTTCTGAAAAGTAAGGGAACAATTCATTTTCTTATGTATACAGCTCCTTATGAAGCAAAGGAAAAGCTCTTTAGGCCAGCGAGAATTTAATTTCAGTTGCAGCAAAGAAAACATTCCTGAGATTCACCAGTGCAAACTAGCTTGCTCATCTGAAGAGTATGTTGTACACAGGGACTCTGGCTTGTAAGTGACCACCACATCAAAAAGTCAAATACTGTCAGTTTGGGAGTATTCATCCAGCCACTTTAATCCAGAAATATTCAGACTATGTTATCCACATCACTTCAAAGTGTAATTCTTACCAAAAAAAAGGAAAGAAAAGAAAATTTTAGTTTTAAAACATACAGGTTTTGGACAAATACTTTATTTATTAAAAGTGGTTTGGATTTAATAGTCTCTCCTTTCCAACCACATGCTTTGAAGATATATTTTGGCAATAGTTAATGACAGGATGATAGTCAAGAAAAAACAAATTATATCTAGTCTCAAATTATGGGGATCCGGGTCTGATAAAGTTAGAACACCTATAATATGAATTCTTCATTAAAAATAAATTAAGCTTGTGCACTTCAATCTTACATATATGTATGTTTGTATATAGATGCAGTTATTATATATTTATATGAATATATTTAATGTAAATGTATATATACATGCACACATGTGCATATATGCAAAACAAAGATTAAAAATATTACTGTGTTCCATGCATAGATAAATACACACACACACACACACACACACTCACACACACACACACACACACACCCCTACACACATTTATGGCCATAATGATTTCACATCATTTTACAAAATGTGGTAGATGCTAGCGCTTTTAGTATTGCCACATTTATTGAGTTATAGTAATATCCTAGGAATAGTATGGAATGTTTAAATAATAATGACCCTAGATTATTAGACATATAGTATAAATGTGTTTGCTGTCCAAATTCTAATTTAGGTAATTGCATTCTGCCTACCTCAATTTCCTTTGCAGTTTCAATTATATATAATGGGGTTCTCTGCCTTCTGTCAAAATGGTAACATACTTTTTGTATAGTAAGTTTAAAGCTCCATATTTCCTTTGAAGATATGTTATGTTTTATTAAAATCAGTGACCAAAAAAACCCTTCAAAATAATGTGTTTAAAGTGTTATTGTCCTAGTAAGCCAATAATTTAACATCATGATATACTATAATTTGACAATTCAGAATTTTTAAATTTGTAGTGATTACTATAGATGTCCCTCCTCTCCATGACAACATTATCTAAATTAAATTTTTATAAATGTTATTTCTTTGTGCTTTAAAAGAAGACCTGTAGAAAAATACTATATTTACATATAAAAATTTATTTTTATATTTAAACATTTAAATTTATAGAATATACATTAAAAATTGGGCACCAGATTTTTGTTAACTACTTGAGCTGTACTGCTTTCTTGACATTTGTGTATTTTTGAAATTAAAAGTGATAGCGGATAAAGATATTTACGGTAAAGGATAATAATTTTACTTTAGTGAGGGATATGTATACATTTCAGTTTCTGCTTTTGCTTTTTAGAACTGCGTTTGTTTACTCTACATGGAATTTTTTTTTTTTTTTTCAATGTGGGAAATCTTTCATTATGGGTTTCTCATTCATACATGTCCATGGAGAACTAACTTCCTGTGAGATTTTACATGAGACTAAAATTGTAGTGTCAATTGACTGGTCGTACCACCTTTGAGCATTGGATACCACTTGAACATCTTAAAGGAGAACTCTACTCACTAGTCTCAATCTGAACTTCTATGCCGTAAATCACAACTAGCATCTATTGTAATACATAGGATTGTGGGCAAATTATTTAATTTGTTTATCTACCTTATTACAGATAAGAGTTTAAAATGGCTTACAAATATTAAAATAAGAATGGATAAATAAGTAAAAAGTGGAAATTTAAAGTAAAGGTAGAGAATATAAAATTTAGTTAGGGATGAAGTTAGCATTGAAGATATTTGCCATAAGGGGATATATACTAGGAGTCTAGTGTACTATGATTTGGCTACACAGAGGAATTAAGCAAACAAGGAAGGCCTATAAGGGGTATTGAAAATGGCAGTCCCAGATTGATTCACTGTAGTCTAATAAATGGCCATAATCCAACCATGGTTATCTAAGAAGTATTCTCTACTTCTGTGTTTGAAGAAAGAAATGAAATAAAAAGAACTTTAAGTGTAAAACTGAAATATACCATCATGTGTCTCCCTTCTGAGAAATGTGGTGTTAAACCATTTCCTCATTGTGTGAACTTCATACCCACTGAGACTCTATGGTATAGCCTATTGTTCCTAGGCTACAAACCTGTTACCACACTGAATACCGTAGATAATTGTAACATCATGGTAAGTATTTGTGTATCTAAACATATCAAAACATAGAAAAGGTACAGTAAAAAGAATTTTATAGGACCATCATATGTGCAGTCCATTGTAGTCTGAAACATTATGCAGTACATGACTACTTTGATTATCTATCTTTAATTCTTTACATTTCAATCTCACGGCCAATAGTTTTACTTTATTGTTTGTTCATTTTAAAGAAATTGAAAGTTTGCTCACTTACATTATTAATACATAATTTTAATTATTTTAGAATTAGACAAAATAATTAGAAGACAACTTTTCAAAAAACTCCAACAAAATAGAATGTTGACTTCAAAATATGGGGAAGCTAAGATTATATATATTGGTCCTACATTATATATTTTTATTTTTAATCATAATTATATATTATGAGTCTTCTCCACTTTTTTTCTGTTACCATTTGTGAAAAGAAATCATAAAAAACAGGAAAATATAGTCAACATTCTAAAAAAAAGTTTATTGTGATCAAGAGAATAGCAATAATCTCTTCAAAACCTCAAGTATATATTTATTAATGTATATCAGACACACTAACGATAATAGTAAAATAAATAGTGAATGATCTCAATGTGTCTGTCTCTGTGCTAATTATATAAAAATTACATTGACTTTTATTTATAACCCCATCCAGTAGCTTTCATTGTTATCGTCATTTTACATATGAGAATATGGAGGCAGGTATGGTCACACGGTGGCGGTGGAGTATGGATTTAAATAAAGACAGGTTGATTCCAGAGCCATGTTGCCATATTGCCACCAATGATCACATGAATCACAAAATGGCTTTATACCTGAAAGGACTTTTTAATGGGAAGTCTGTAATACACATACTTCAGAGAACAATAACCATAACATTTAACTGGATATAGCTGTGTCTTTTGTTACAAGAGCTTGTATGAAAATGTCAGTTGATAGTATACTTTTTTTTAATCTACAAAGGTTTCTAGTTACAAAGAATGCTATATCTTTTCATCCTGGAAAGAAACTAAGGAAACATTAAAAGAATTATTTAAAAAGATTAAATATCTGGGGAATTCTGATCTAAGCTTAGTCAACTCTCTATTTGGGATTTTCAGTATGTCACGTGATTCTTCTGGACCTTGGTTTTTCCATCTTTATTTTTTTATTATTATTATTATTTTTTTTAATTTCAGCATATTATGGGGGTACAGATGATTAGGTTATGTATGATGCCCTTGTCCCTCCCAAGTCTGAGCTTCAATTGTGTCCATCCCTGGGATGGTGGGCATTGTACTCTTTGTGTATGCATATACCTGTCCCCTCATCCCCCCTTCCCCCCCGCCCGACATCCAATAGATGTTATTTTTATATGTGTGGTTTTTTCATCTTTAAAACTGTTTGTTTAGAATGGTTATGCCTAAAATTCTCTTCAGCTATTTTACTCTTATTAGAGGCAATTTATGCTCATTGAGCATAAATTTTAAGTTGCAGTGATACTCAAGGAACTTACCTTCTCATCTGATTCAGTTATAAATTTTTATAAAATACAAACATGGACCAAGGATCTATCCAGCTTATTAAGAAATGTTTCTTTTTTACTAATATTACTTGAAATCATCTTATATAAATACATATTTATACTTTCTAAACTATATAAATAGTAGAAACATTGCTACATATATTACAGTACATTTTTTCCCTTAAAAATCTTATTCTCTGAAAAAATGATAAAAATGACTTAATTTACAAAGTAGATCATTTTAGGAAACAAAAACATTTGTGTATTAATATGACAACTATCATGCCTCACTTACAGAAAATAAATTTAAGGCCAATCAACTATTATCTCTTATCATTGCTGTGCCATAGAGTGAGTAAGCTTAAAATGTGTTTCTTTAGAATTGTCATTATCCAACTCCACTGTCCTGAAATCTGACCCTTCCTGGGAGAAAAATTCATATTCTAAACCTTTTATTCTTTACTGTAATTCATATTGTTGCCACAGCATTTTGCTGGATACTGCATGTCCAGATACTGAGACCCAGAATTTAGTGTGACCTTTTGCACATGATCTACCTGGAAAATTTACAGAAGTTACTTACACAAATCTGAAAGTACTATTATCATTGATGGTTGAAATGGTGTCCTAATGATTTGTAGATGTTGTGCACACTACTTCCTATTGCTTTTCACAGCCCTCTGCTGCATTGATACTTAGTCGGTTTTCTGTATTTTTGAAGCAGAGCTGTCACTGACAGTAACATACTTTTGCATATGCATCAGCTTGGCTCTAGTACAGATTTTTGTTCACACTGGACTCCTACTGATGTGCACTGATTTAAAGTCTAAAAATTAAATTTAATTTTATATAGCTTATAAGTAGTCCCTAGAGAGTACTGGATCCTAAAAGCTAATATTTTTCAGACATAATCAGCAGGAATAGGTAATGTTACCACCATTAGCCACATTAGTAGCAACTGTAACAAAAGGAAACAGTAAACATAAATGCTCTCAGCAACTTCATTCTTTACAACGAATATTAATATAAAATTACACCAATTAGAATTACAGCTTAACATTATTCAACATGTTTATTCATAATGATTGTTTCATATTTAAAGAACACCAAAATATTGTGTTTTGTCAGCCAAGGACAATAATAGTTTAATAGTAATTTATTTTAAACAGCTACTAATAATACAACCAATCAACACATTAAGTGGTGCCAACATTGGCATCTTGCTAAATAATCTCTAGACATTGCACAGAGAGTATATCTTTCAAAGATAAGTCAACAAGAGCAATCAGAGCAGAAAATTAGAATTTGGTATCTTAGAATTAAAATACAGCTAAACTAAAGTTTTAATTGGGGTGATCTAAAAGGGCACTTGATGTAATGATCTCTTTCATTTGTTACTAATTATTTGTTCCTGATGAAGAAGAAGCATACACAGGAATGTTGCAGAACTGAGTTAAGATGGCAGTTTCCTTAGCAGCTATGTTTTACTGGTAAACAACAAAAGAGTGGGGAGGGGCAAACTGTCACGTAGAAATCCTGCTTCAACTTGTTTCATATCACAAGAATTAAACCAGGAAATTCAGGTTCATGTATAACAAATATGAAATGATTTATATGTGCCTGAAAGAGAATAAAAATGGTTTATGACAATGCCATAGGCTACATTGGTAGGCTAAAGTGAGACGACATCTCTACTGGACTTACCAGTCAAGCTGGAGTTGAAATTCCTGACTCAAAATGCTCACATTGTTTCTTGTGAGGCGCTCACATCCTGGAGTACATCTACAAATGGCATCAACTTCCATCTCTTCTATAATTCCAACTGAAAATTTCAGCCTCCGATATTCACAGACCATGACAAAATATCTTCTACTTCAAAATAGCATTTTGTATTGCTGAAATGAAAAGAATAGAAGTTTTAGCTCTGATTTTTACTGGTAACTAGAGAAAATATGGAGACTGCTTTTTATATGTTTAACATATTTTCATAATCTTATTCTCAAAAATACCTACTGCTAAATTTTTTAAAAGCACACAGTAAGTCAAATTATATATATATATATCTTCATAATCGGTTGCATGAATAAATAAACTTCGTTTTCATCATATGCTCTTTTAAATTATTATGGTATCAAATAGTTTCCTAAAAGTTATTCTCAGTTTATCAGAACTATCTTGAATGACTTCTTAAAAAATAATGCACTCCTAAGCCACCAAGTTTTGGATTCCTTAAATATATTATACATCTCAAGAAAAAATATGGCCATATTATAATTTCTGTTCCTGAGATTTTTAAATCTGTTATATGCTAGGCACTCTCTAGGCCCTGGGGACATAATGCTGAACAAGAGAAAATGTCCTGGCTCAGAAAGCTTACATTTGAGTGGAGGCAATGCAACGTAAATCAGTAAACAAATAAATATGTGACAATATTACATAATGATAAATGCTATGAAGAATTTTAAGGAAAGAGTAACAAGATACATCTGAAGAGCTATTCCAGATAGGATGGTAAGAGCAGACCTTTCTCGAATGGTGACTTTGAACAAAGATGAAATGAAATGAGGGTGTTAGCCACGGTAAAGATCTAGAGGGAAAGCATTCAGGAGGGAACAGAAAGAGCAAAATCCCTGGGGCAGAGATAAATTGTTGCATTGAGGAACCAAAAGAAGACCATTGTGGCTAATGTAATCTTGGTAGGGAGCAGGAGAATGAGCTCCAGAGAGAAAGGTGAGTACTGCCACGATCATGGGAGGTTGCATAATCCATGTCAGATAATTACTTGTGGAAGAATTTCAGCCTAATTTTCTTTTCAGTTCTTATTTTTTAGTTACACTTATGTGTGGTCCTTGTTTAGCTTTGGTTGTAGATATTCTAATTAGAAGCAATTGAACCTGCATGCCATAAATATTTGTCTTCCTAAAATAGTTTAATTAGAATTAGAAGTTTTGTGCTTTGCTTGTAGTATCTGTCCTAGTGAGTCCAGAGTGAAGACATAAGAGTTAAGGAATTTGATAAGTGGGTTATTCTTTTTAAAAATGCTTTTAAGTAAAGAGTGAAATGTGCTTTGTACCAAAAAATTACCATTCTGAATACATTCTTTGTACAGGGACTCTTGAAAGTTGCCATAGATAATGCCAGAGCTCAAGAAAAACAGGTCCAACTGGAAAAAACAGAGCTGAAGATGGATTTTTTAAGGGAAAGAGAACTAAGGGAAACACTTGAGAAGCAGTTGGCTATGGAACAAAAGAATAGAGGTATTTACAAATAAGCTTAATACTTCATACAAAGTATTCAACATAATGATACTGTGTTTGGTGATTTACTTTGAAACTGTGTTTTGTTTTGTTTTGTTTGTTAAATTACCTGTAGCTAAGGTTCAGAGGAGAATTTGAATCCTGGGCTGATTATATTTCTTAATCTTCATAGTAGGTGTTTTCTCTTTTGTTCGCATCTTAGGGAATTGAAATATATCCATTATATTAGTAATTATATGATTTTTATTGCTCATAGAGTTTAACAGATTCATGACCTTTAAGATAAGAATGAGCTCTGATGACAACCGTGAAGAAAAGTTTTATGTTCTTTCACAACTGTCCTTTGAAAAACTTGAGTTAAAATTATAAAGCTAAAATAGAAAATACTGATTATTCAAGCAGAGCGGGTTTAGTAACATATTTGTCAACTGAAATTGAAGACTGATGAATACCTGAAAAAAATGACCAAAGTTAAGTGTTTGTATAATTTTCATTCTGAATGTCTTATTTTCATCTAACAATGTCAAGTACACAGAGTAGAAGCTGATATAAGTTCTAACTGATTAAAAATAATGATATTATTGATATGTGAATTGCTTCTTTTAACACACTGTACAATGCATCTATCGATAATTCTGAAGGTCATTTATATTTAAATGTTCATTTTATGTATGAATTTGAAGAGCATCTTCTTTATAACCAACTCCCCCTTTGCCTCAACTATAAGATTTTCCTAAATATTCTAGAAAGTGGGTGGTTCTCCTTTTATCTCATTTAATAAGTATTCAATATAAATATTCTCCTTTTATGTGTTTAATATGGTCAATAAAAAAGCATTGTTTCTATTTTGCTTTTAAAACTATCAGGGTTTACCAGGTTGTTTTATTAGTTATTATGAAGCGACAGTTAGTGAGTTCCTGGGATAAGGTCAATTTGGGAAGGTGTCACCCCAGATGTATATCACAGTTATAAAAATTATGTGGCTTCACATAGATTTAGGTGTTAACAAATACTCAAAACAAGATAAACATTGATAAGCGAACAAGGAAGTTTGGTCAAAGAGTTCAATCTGTGAAACCATCTTCCATGAGATAGCCATGTCTTGATTTTGTTTAAGTCTCTTTTAAAAGACTTAAAGGCAAGCCTTTGATTTCCTTAAGTAACCCTTTGGTTACTTGAGAGACCTTCAGAATTTTTTTGGTTTCATCTTCTTGGGAAGATTTACATTCTGTTTTATTTAACCACTAGAGGGCAAAACTTTCACAGATCACACCATGAACTTCCCATTTAATTAATTATGAACAATAAATTAAAGGTAATAACTATCAATACTTACATATTATGAATGTGTCTATTGACGCAATGTATTACTCTGAAGAGAGAACATAGCAATCCCATTTGGTTCAATCACATAGGAAGAAACAGTGAGAGGTCAATGGCAATACACCAGGTATTGAGCCCTTAGAGCCACAATAGTGTGCATTCGAAATAAATATTTCAGAAATTACTGTTTCTTTTCAAAGAGACTTATAAATAACCATCTTTGGAAAGGGAAATAGAAGGCAAATAACTTTGTTAAGGTAAGCATATGATTTTCCTCTGTTAAATAAAGCAAATGAGCATTTATTTGAAATCAGTTTTAATTACTTTTCATATAAGATTGTAGCCAATGTACATTTTGTTTAAAAAACAAATTTTTTTTATTCCAGCATATTATGGGGGTACAGATGTTTAGGTTACGTATGTTGCCCTTGCCCCCCCCGCCCAAGTCCGAGTTTCAAATATGTCCATCCTTTGGGTTAAAAAACAAATTTTTAAAAAATACATGACATAGCAACAATAAACTTAACATGTTAATGGGCAGCCATCTTAAAAATAATAATAATAGTAATAAAAACAGGATATGTGAAAATTAGAAATTAAAACTAAAATAGTTACTTGGAGCATTATTACCTTACCTTACATTTGACTAAAATTGCATTAAATAAATGTGTTGTTGCTCTTCATCTATAGTAAGAAATCAGGTAATAAACTTGGAATGATTACTTTTTATGACAAACAGAAGAATTTTCTCATACTGATTCTATACCATTGACATCCATAATGTTTATCAACTATCAAAAAAATGATTTTGAAGAAAAACACATATATGCTTCTCATATATCTATTAGTTGACATATACATGGAGTAAAAGTTTAAACAATTATCATACTGAAAATATAGTTAAAATACATTTTGGGAAGAACATTTATTAGCTATCATTTCTTGATTATATGTTATATACAAAAATTCAAATTATCCAGTAGGAGAGAAGTATTTTATAATTGACTTTTTGTATTGTAATCTACTATTTTACATAAAGAACCCATGATTTTTATAGGTAGCACATTATTATTAGCAGTAAAATTTTATACTCCACCAGATTTCTGCAGAGTGAAAGTATAATACATTTCTTGAAATATTTTATAGTGCTCTATGTGTGCTGTGAAGAAATTATCTCAGAAAATGATAACTTCATCCAAACAAAAACATGTCTACTTATATATGTTAACAATAACTAAGAGTATTTTGCTCCTAAAATGTGAAAAATATTTATTGCATCTTCTAAAATTTTAAGAAAGAATTATTTAAAACGGAGTTGGTTTAGCTTTCTTTTCTAAAGCATTTGTAGTAGAAATGCTCCATTTGCTACTCAAAATGGGTATCCCATAAGAAGATAGAAGGCACACTTATAAAGGTTTGCCTGTTCAAATGACTCGGCATTATTCTGATTCAAGGACAGAGAACTAAGCCACAAAATTCATTTAATCAAGCTTCCTTTAGCAGTGAATACAAATATTTACTAAAATTAGTTTCCCATTAAATTTATCTTTACATATGACAATTGAAGTGATTCTTGTAATGTAATAGTTCAAGGCTAAAATAAAAAATCGGCCTCCTTGGATGTTTTACTGAGAATTATTTTAGGTAGAGGTGGATTTTTTTTCGAACTTCCTCTTTGTAGGTTGACTCAATCCAACGGGAAAACCAAATGAATAATACAAAAAACATAGACCAATTGTAAATTAGCAGCATTGCAAAAATTTAAAAAAAAACGATAATCATGTACATACACTCTTTCCTAGCCATAGTTCAAAAGAGGCTAAAGAAGGAGAAGAAGGCAAAGAGAAAATTGCAGGAAGCGCTTGAATTTGAGACAAAACGGCGTGAGCAAGCAGAACAGACGCTAAAACAGGCAGCTTCAACAGATAGTCTCAGGGTCTTGAATGGTAAGTTATCCATGACTAACTTTCACTTTTAATATTCAAAGGACAATTTAGACATGTGTTTGTGGTTTTGTATATTTCCACGTCTTGTGACTCATTCAACTATGCTTGTAACTGAAAGCATGGTGGAAAGAATGTGTTGGAGAAACGCCTTATTTCATAGGTGCTTCCACCGTTTTGTTTCTTAACTCCAGAATATGGGACCTAGCATTGTTTCTCTATTTAACAACATGATAAAATATTAATCTGAAAGCCTTCTACCCCTTGTCCTATTTTATGAACAATGTTGCATTACTTATCTATTCAAATCTTCCCCCAAATTTTATGGTTATGGTTTTTGTTCAACCTTTAAAAGATGACAAAGATTTCTGTAATGTTAATTCAGCAGCAAGGTAATAGGTTGCCCTTTTTTTTAAAGGACAATAGGAATCAAATGAAATATGTGTCACTCTTACCTTTCTGTGCTTTTAGACTCTCTGACCCCAGAGATAGAAGCTGACCGCAGTGGCGGCAGAACAGATGCTGAAAGGACAATACAAGGTAGGAATTTGCAGAAGGCTATAAATCTAGATCTTGCTATATGAGTTTTTCCTTAGCTTTAGCCTGCTATTCAAGCATGTAGCCTACCATCTGGGCCACATCAAAACAAGTTCAAACAAGGTCAAGTTCATCTTGCTTGTTTATATGAGTGAATTCATTTTGTGCTGATAGATTTTCTTTAAATTAACAGGTCATTTCTGTTTATACAATGCAATTAAAAAGGAATAATTAATTTTAAACAATGTATGATTTAATCTTGGACACAGTAAATGTGTTTTATTGAATGTTTGAAGCCCAATCTAATGCAGGAAGGGTTTATAAGTTCTATGCTACATAAATAAAATCGTGGGTTAATCAAATAGATAGTCCTTACAATTTAAAAATGTCTAACTACTCATTTTTATGACAGTTACTGCAAGGCACATGCAAAATGGACTAGTTGAATGTTAACAATAAATAGGATTGTTTAGTTCCTATGTGGATTTTCCAAATGTTCTGTATGCCATTATATACTTTTTAATAATACAAATCTGCTGAGCAAAATCATATATAGAATACCAAAGGGAGTTGTTTTAAACACTCAGAGGAGCTAAATATGTATGCTGCTGAGACCACACTATTAGGAAAGAATAAAATCAGAAGGTAGCATTTATAGTCAAACATCTATTCTGGACAACAAACTCAACAAAACAACAAGAATACTAAACAGTAAAAAGAGCATTTGTTTTCTGTTAAATGAAGATGATTCTTCAAAGGGAAACCTAAAACGATTAACTGCCATAATCCTCCCAATTGCTTTTATTTTGCATTTTAAGCTCAATCATTTTTAGGATATTGTATGACATTAATTGTGTTACTTAATCAGCTGCAAAAGTGTCATTCTTGGCTTAGTGTAAAGGAAACATACTTTAGTAAAGCATCACATGTACAATAAGTGATCATCAGAAACTTGAAGTAACATTCCTGGGGCAAGAGTGTTACATTTTTTTGTGTATATTTATTTTACCTGAGGCCATTACAATTAGTTTTTAAATCCTAAAACTTGAACCATATGTTAATGTGAGACATCTCCTTGGGTATACAAGATTAATGCAATTGTAGATGGAGAAAAGATCTTAAGTTTTAGAACATTACGGATTTCAGCACAATTAGATATGTGTGTGTTTGCAGGTATAATATCACCAAAATTATAAGAATTCTATTGCATCTTATAAGAACTGTATACAGATGTTAACAAATTACTGTTAACAAAAACGAGTCCACTTCATCAGGAACGATAGCCTCAATAAGGCAAATGTAAATGTCGGTGCCCGTTTGTATATGCTACTCATATACAAACGGGACTACTCATGCGCTAACTTAGATAAAGTTGAAATGTTCTAAGAAAGCACGTGAGCCCCTAGGTTGATGTGATATATAAATTATCTGGTATACACAGACTCTTCAAGGTGGTCCAAACTCAATCTAGAAAACATTATAGGCAATATAGTCCTATATATAAATGAGAGATTTATTGTTAATATTAAGAAGTGATTAAAAATGATTGAACTTTTTTTTATAGTTGACATAATGAGTTTGCTGTCAGCAACATTTTGGACATTAATAAGGTTATGGTTATTTTTGTTTGAATCTATAAAATTCACGTATATTCAAGTATACACTTTAATATGGATAAGGCCTTGCTGTATGAGATTGAAATATTGACAACTCTCAATTTCCATTGTGATTTGCTTATTCTGAAGAAAAGTTTTAATCACAAAGCACCTTCTTTTTGGTATCTAGAATGCTATCAGTTGAGGAACACTGTAAACCTACCCAAACAACTTCACGATTAGGGAAACAAAACATTTGTGCAACAATTATCCATAGTAATTTAAAGCAAAATATAAATTATCATGGGGTTATTTTTGCTTTAATTTGTAATATGAAATCTGTATTCACTTCATCCATTCATTCAGCCAGTCAATTGTATTATCAAAATGCACAGTTTTCAATAAAGCATTTTACTCCTATTTGTGATATATATTAGACAATATGGGTTGTCCCCAAACATAATTTTAAAAAAGCACTGTGGATAAATGTTTCCTTTTTAGTAGCTGAGAAGGTATTTCACCAGCAGTTGGACTATTTCATGACTTTTAAAACAAAGCAAAGAGGTCGTCTTTTGCTACTCTAACCCCATTAAATTAGCTTATTTAGCCCTATGAATTATTTTTTATAAACTAAGACTAAATTAATACATTTGGAAGCTAACAGAACACAATTAACGGTGAACAGAAGAAATCAAAGGAAGACTGTACTTAATTAAATGTTGTCTAATCACAAGAATGGGAAAGGCAAAAAAGAAAGAACCGGAACTCATTACTAATTTGTGAAATGATCTCTGTCATGCATTTTGGGAGCCCTGAGCGTGTGCTGCTTCACAATTCAAGAATGACAAACACACAGAGCCTCTTGCTTCCCTGGCCCTCTCTCTCCCAGTGTCCCCAAGCCCAGGTGTATGACATTCTTGCTCCTAAGCCAGCCATAATTGAAATTATTTTCTATTCCAAAATAAACTCAACTTATTGAAAAAGACAAAATAAGCCCACAATTTTTTATGGATGTCGTGTATTTATTTATTTACTTTTAACATTGTGACAATACATAAATGCCACACATGGCCCGAGAGTTAGTCACCTAGAAGTTGGGCACTTAAATATTGCTTAAGTGCCAAGTAATTACCCCTAAATAGGCACCTTAGGTTAAACTAAATTTTGCCTCATTGGCATTTTGTATCACCATTTCCATAAAACTACAGAGGTGGGAAAGAGGAAACCAGAAAGCAGTTTAGAAAATATTTCTGAGGAAAGAGCCCCTAAATAATTTACGTTTCTTGATAAGGTAAATCAGCTCATAGTACACAGGGATAAATTTTTCATTGCTGATATTTCTACTAACTAACTCAGAATTCATGACCTTGGAGGAGATTCTATGAATACAGAATAAACATCCAGATATTTTAAAAAAAACCTTGTTTCAGGAATTGAATTATATGGCCATTAACTCTCTTATGCCGTAAGTCTTACAGATTTATATGTCATGATTTGTTTTGGAGTTTGAAAAATTTATCCTACTTTGAAGCTTTTTCTAAGATTTTTTGAATATGTAGACTAAGCAGAGTTTATATAAACACTCATTGAGGAGTTTTGTGTGCTAGTCAATAAATATCCTTCAAAACCCCTTTTGTCTCTACACATATAAAGCCGCACATGCGTGAACACGCGCACACACACACACACACACACACACACACACACTTTATGTAGCCAAATCTATTATATGATGGCTTTGTTCAGTTAAGTCCTAGTCTTGTTGCATTCTCTCTCCTTAGGCATTGGCATTTACTTAAATGTTTTCTTTAACCTATATATTTTCAATATTTGTAAAGATATATCTCCAACCCATTCAGACATCTCTTAGGAGCTGCAGATAATAATGTCCAACTTTTTATTTGATTGTCTTACAGAGCCCTCAAAGTTCAATGCACAAACCTGAAAGTTTCCTCTTCTTCTCCACAAACCTGTCTTCCTCCAGTGTCCCTTCCCTGTGGGACCCTCATTCATCCAATCCAGTATCCTCCTTCCTGTATAATGAAGGAAGAGTGTAGCTCGACGATTGCCTCCTCACTCCCTCTCCCTCTACATCCAGTGGCAACTCTTTCTCTGCAATCTCTGTGCGCATATCACACTGGAAGCTTTTTGTTCTTGTTTCCTGAAAGTTTTACTTCTGTCCTCACTTACCAGGGACATGTTTCTCTCATCCTTGCCTTTACCTACCCACTCTTTAAGGCCCAGCTTAGAAGTTACTACCTCGAGGAACACTTCCCAGACCCCTCACTCTGCCCCTGTGGCACCTCCCCCACTCCCAACTAGTTTGGCCTCTTAGAGATTCTTATCACACCTTTTATTTCTCCACAGGAACATACTGTATATATGTATTAATAGTTCCTTGTCCAATGCCTTTTCTTCTCTGCACAGAACAGAGCATGAACCATGCCTATTGGTTCACTACTGTGCCCTATTGTCTGGCATAGTGTTTGGCACATAGTGGTGCCACTATGTATTCTCTGGAGGAATGAATTAGCCATTGATAAAGTAGGACGTATATTAGATCTTGTGGCTATGAAGATCCTTATCGTTCTGACATTTCTCAGACTTTGGTTAGAGACACTGACAGGAGGAAATAAAGGGTGACATGATTCTGTCAAGGAAAGTCAGAATTACGAATCCTGGCATAATTAATGTCCATGTCTGTAGCTGAATTAACAGTATATGTTTATGCTTCTTTGTGTGCATTTCTTATTTGATTTTCTTCTGTGCATGTTTGACCTAAGATTTGGATTCTATAAATACTCACATCCAACTTTCCATTTAAAATTCATATTTAATTTAATATACCACAATCACATTTCCTAACCAGCACTTTCTTGTTTTGTTTAATACACATTAACCTTGTGCTTCTTTTCTGGTTTACTTATTATAATTGCAAATGGTAAAATTGTTTAGGTGATCAATATATAGACATGAATTATAACATGGACAAATCATAGATATTGCTGTTCCATCTATGTCTTTTGTAAAATTTCCAAAAAGTTTTGAAAGTTCATTTTCAAAATGGTAGTTTTTTGTTTTTCCTTTTTAAGTAAAATCCTGTCCTCTTAAACAAAAAAATCAAATGGTGGGGACATGGACCATAGTTCCTCTGACATCTTAGAATATCTGCAAGTTCTGCTTGCAAAATCTTGACTTCAGTTGCAAGTACATCTCTTTTATTTACATCCAATGGCCACAATCAAAACCGTTAGGCTTTTTATTCTTTTTTGACTGATCTCAGATCATAGAAAAGCAAATATTCTTCCAATAAAAAGACATAAAAGACTTGCCTTCACATTAACAATCTTCTTTTTTCCAATTTAAAAATATCCTTTTTCTGCTTTCTGGATATTTGGAGATACATGCTGAATTTTAAAATTATCCATTATTTAACAAATATTTATTCAATGTTGATGCTATGCCAAGCACGGTTTTAGGATGTTACTGCCTTAGCACTGGGAGATGACTTTAAGATATATTAAATCTCTTTGTTGTGCAAAAGAGGAAATAGAGGTTTGGTGGGGGTAGATGACTTGTTAAAAGCAACACGAAGAGTTTGTTGGTATTGGGACCATAGTATAGTAAAGCTGCTTTCCACATTGCCTTATGTTCTTCCTGATTGCTTTTAGATTAGGATTGTTAAATTATGCCCTCTTTGCTCCTTTAAAATATGTGACTACTATTATTATTTCTTTAGTAACTTATAGCTTAAAGCATCATACTTCATGTCATTCTTAGGAAGGGGATTTATATCTTTGATCAAGCTTTATTATTAAATCAAATGTTCAACCACTTAATGAATTTCCTAGTAATACATTTTTTTCATTTAGACTTAGATACGTTAATAATGGGTGGAAGTATTTACCTTTTAAAACAATGTGATGGATTGGGAACTGAAACTGAGCCTTTTCTGTATATTATAATTTAAAGGAGAGGTAACCTGAGCTTTGAGTGGCCAATTAACTTTCTCACAGACACACTACTAGTTAGTGGGGTTGCTGGAATTTGAATCCAGATTCATAACCTCAAAGCCCTTGTTTCCTCCACCATTCCTTGCTGCCTGTACTTTCATGTCTCTCTTACAGGATAACCACTGGTAGCCATGTTACCCATGATAGTTAGCACATTGTGTGTTAATGACTGAAAGGTCCTAAACAGTCTACTACCAGGGAATGATATACAATTGGAAAACTGTCTCTTTTCCTGTTCTTTACTTTTTTTATCAGCCATTATGCCTATACTATATTTGTAGACACTTCCAGACAGACTGGAGAAAACCTTACTCTGAGCAAAGAAAATAAAGTGGTAATGTAAAAAGTTAAGAAATTAATCATATTTAGAGAAAAGATTCATCTACAGCTCTACAATTAGCAAATAACTAACTAATAAAAAATTAAAACATCATAAACAAATCCAATTTTGATTTAGTATATGACTCTTGGAGAGCCTCTTTGTTTCTTTTGAAGTATGTATTTAAATAGAAGTTGCTAGATGGTATCCCAAGACTTTCATATTTTGAGGCTGCTGTCCCCAAACCCCCCAGGCCTGTTAGGAACTGAGCACACAGCAGGAGGTGAGTGGCAGGTGAGCCAGTGAAGCTTCATCTGTGTTTACAGTTGCTCCCCATCCCCCGCATCACCGCCTGAGCTCTGCCTCCAAACACCGCCCAAGCCCCACCCTCGTCTGTGGAAAAATTGTCTTCCATGAAACAGGTCTTTGGGCCAAAAAAGTTGGGGATCAATGTTTTAACAAGACTGAACTGAACCTTACTTAAACTTACCGCTTTTAAGATCTTTATGAAAGTTATCACATCATTCGAATTCCATTGTCATTCAATTGTTTTATTCAGAATTCTATTTCTAATACTTAAAAACAGACCTTTCAGTTTAGTGTGAGAGTGGGGTTCTGTGAGCACCTCTATAGAATCTAGAAGTTAAGAAATGCTAGAAGTTGGGTCTAGACTGTAATCTCTCCCCCCCTTTCTTTTTTTGTTTTACATTTAGCAATAGCTTAACCTCAGAGAGTCGTTGTGAAGATTAAATAAAATAATCCATGTAAAGCACTTAGCACATACTGGGCAAAAGTATGTACACAGTTAAGTTCTAGCTGTTAATATTAAATTTTATTATTATGAGTAAACATATTTACTATAGGGCGTGGAAACTGGTAAATGCTAAAGCTATTATTGCTCTAATATATAATTTACATTTCCTATTTTGGAAAATTGGTCTGTATTTATAATACAGTTTTGAATTAGTCCCATAGTAAAGTGTTGGTGGAGATTTACAAGAACTTTTTAGTGTTACCTGAACGAAATTTTCCATATTTAAAAATGTCTTTATTTAGATTATTAATAAAAGGAGGAGGAGTGAGAAGGGGAGATTTTCTTAAAAACAAAACAAAAAAACAAAATATCAGGACTTAAAACTGGTTTCTGGGCTACCAGCATTGCATATTGACTATTTAGTCACTTAGAAATAAGCACTTACCACAGGGATTACTTTAAACTATTATTCTCAATCTTAAAATATAAATATTAAAACTATATTACTATGAACTAAACAAAACAATAATGAATTTGCTTCTAGTCTCTTGGCACTGGTTTCTGGTGTTTGGCAGCATTTCAATGCAGCTAATCAATTTAAGACAGCTGATTAAATTGCACAAAAGGTGATATTGATTGTAGGCAGTAACCAATAAACAAGCTATTGTTCTACAGTTATCATAGGTCATTGTTAACTACTCATTTAACTGGACAGTTATTAATATTAAATAGGAAGTTTCAGGGATATTTATAAATTTTAATATTTTATAAAATTTTAGAATATATTTTCTCATAATTTCAATATAAACATTTTTATTCTTTTAAAAATATACAAAAAAGTAAATCTTGTTTTTGAGTGTAAGTGGATATGTTTAAACTCCAAATGCTGAGGGCCTCTTTCAGGTTTTTGTTGGAATGTCTTCTTACATAATTTAAATTATACATAACCTAAACATTTGTACCCCCATAATATGCTGAAATAAAAATTAAAAAATAAAATATAATTTAAACTAATTACACATGAAATAGAAATAGTGTGCATTGTTAAGTATGAAGCTGCTCAAAAGAGTTAAAAAATATAACTCGCTATAATTATTCATCACATAGAATTATTTTAGCGTATTATTTCCATAGAGCTAATGTCCTAAACTCCTGATTTTTATGGGGGAAAAAAGCACTAATGTTATACTATGTCTGTGTTGAGTTGTGACATTTCATGAGGTTTTGTGATATTTCGATTAGGCAAAGTAAATTAAGGCAAAGTGATTTGGCTTAGTTTGTAATATATTTGACATCATTTTTTTCTAGTAAAAATAATATAATAAGGGGCTGTCTCTATGAGAGTTTAGGAGATATAGAAATTACTTTTATCTAGGAATATCAGGGATAATGGATTGCAATTGGAAGTTTAAAGAGAGAAAAGTGGACACCATGCAACTAAATTGCTATTAAGTGTTGAAACAGAGCATTTTTAATAGGATATATAATGTTTTATTAGCATAGATAAAATGGAAAAATTGAATTAATTTGGCTTGCTCATGAACATGTTTGTGGTTGGGCTTGAATACTGTCTGAAGATCTATAGTCAAAGAATAGTGATGTATGGAAATTAGGAAAGATATTAGCAGAGGGTGCTAAAGATCACTGCTAGATCCATTTTGATTTAACATCATAATTAGTGACGTGGAAGAGTGGTTAAACAGAGTGTATCAGTTAAATTCACAGATGATCCTAATTTAAAAGGTATAACATACATCTATGTAGATGGCATGTACTATGCAAAAGAAACTTGTGGAATTTTGAAATTTAAGAATGAATGAAATAAGATTACCTTTGTAAGAAAGGCAATTTAATTTTAACACCTGTTTTTAAAGAACATTAAAAATCTTAACAAATATCAGTGGTAATATATGTTCACTTACATCTTTTTGTGGTACCATAGTAACAATGACTGGCTGCAGAGTTGAGGGAAGTGTCAGAGAACAGGTACAAAAATAAGCCTCTGTCATTTTAATATTTTATATATATATATGTTTTTTGAAGATACTTTTTATTTTTATATTATGGATACTAAGTAATTTAGGAATTATTTTCATAATGGTCAATAAATTAATTTATTTTTTAGACAGTATAGTGTTATCTTCAGATTTAAGGAAAATTTATTTATAATAGCTTTTTCCTTTGAGTTTTTTACCTCAAGGGAAAAATTGATGGTCATTATATCCAACTAATTTGCTCATTGAAGACTGTAACAGTAGAAAATATGTATGATGACTACCCAAGCTGAAGAAGGTTATCATTTAGTAATATAGACTAGAACTAACTCTAGTGTTTCATAATCACAAAGCCTGCTTCCTCTTTCTGTATCTATTGTAGGCAGTAAAAGTAGCCTGGCCATCTAAGAGAAACTTTAAGAAAAAGAGTGCCTTCTTTAATGGAGCATAAATACAATTTTTAAAAAAATTTTCTGAGAAATGTTATTATGCTTCAAGAATCATGAGAGTAATCTGAAAATATTTAAATTATAAAAAAAGCCTCCAGTTTTCAAGTCTATTCATACAAATACAGGATTTATATGAGCAAAATAAAAAATTGTTACACAAATACATGGTTATGGAAAGTATGTTATTAATTTTGATGGCATGTATATGTTTAGATATTCCAGGTATATAACACTCTTTGATATAAATTGTTCTCTAGGAAAAAAAATAAAACATCATCATTTAGACTATAACTATAAAAATGCTTATGGTGCATTATTCCACCTCCCATGGTTAGGGACAGAATGCAGACATGCCACAATGATGTTTTTTTATTTCTACTGTTCGAACCATATTAATGAGAACATCATTTTGGAGAACTAATTATTTCTATTTGTCTTGTGTCACACTTTCTAATTCCCCTATATTAGCACAGCCAAAGCAAATTAATTGCTTTTCCAGCAGTTGAACCTTGTCCAAGAATGAGCTCATATTCCCTTCCAGTTTCCCTATTTCTGGGAGTGCATTGTTTCAGAAATTTCTCTTGATACTAAACATAGTCTTGAGAATATCTTTACAGATTTCTGTGTGCTCACTTGATGAAATTTATAAGTTTAAGTGACCCGCCAGGAAAGATAAAGTTCTTAGTTGCAAGATTATACATCAAAACAGTTAAAGTGAAATTAAAATTAAATGAATGAATCTCACTGAAGCAAAAAAAGCAGTAATTAATGGTTCCCTTAATTGTCTTCATAAAATATTTGCATGGGTCTAATTTGCATAATTTGCATGTATTAATTAATCTTTCAAAGGAATTTTGTGCTGAGAGAAGCCAAAAAATCTCTTTGTTTTATTTAAGATCTAATGAAATATTTATCTTCTTTAATGAACTTCTCATCTTCATTAAAATAAAAATTGCACAAGTTTGTATGTTTTAAATGTTTTTATAATTGAAGTATTCAAAAAATCTCTTTAGACTTACAACAGCTGAAAAACAAACACATTATTTAGCATTCAATATCATTTTAACAACAACAAAACTTAAAAAAAGAAAGTTCAATTTCACTTTCTCAAAGGTAGCAAAGTATCTGGTAAATAAATGTAGATATTTAGTTTTAAAATTCAGATTTACAAAGGCCTGATCATTTTTTTAATGGCAATGTTATTTTTATGGCTGAAATACTGGGCAATTAGAGGGTATGGATGAGAAAAATCAGAATGTTTAATTGTTTGGGAAATGGTTCACTGGTTGAAAATATTTTAGCTGGTTCAAAGAAATTAGTCTATAAAAATCCATTTGTTATTATTAACAACTGCTAGATTGACTGACAATGTTTCCTCGCAGAAGCTACACAGTTTCAACTTTATTCTAAACCTGTCTGCTAGAGTTCTGCAGCAGAAGTTTCTCCTCTTATAAACTAAGAGATCATAGTGAAAACCAAGAGATGTGTCTTGGAAGGGATGAAACCCAAAATCTTACCAAGTGCCAAATAGAATATATGCAAGGGAACTGAGGAAGAATGTGAGGAGAGAGCCTGGAATTTAAAAAGACATAAGGGATGGGAAATTGGTGATCTGTTATTGGGTTTCAGTTCTTTGTTTTTGTTTTTTTTGACATAGCAGTGTTTCAGGATACTACAGAAAAGAACAGTATTGAACATTTCCAAAGCAATTTAGGATTTACACATATTTTTTACACACGTCATTTTTATTGATCACTGGGGCAAGCCCATTTTGTATTTGAGGAAACTGAGGCACGTAAACACAAATTGCTTGAATGCAAACTGTGACCTCAGGACCTCTGAGTCCTCTTGTCTCCATATGCCTTGCTTCCCACATGACAGCAGTCTTTTCATTTCACCACAATTTATGAAGTGTCTATGAGTGACTAAGTGTTAAACTAGGTAAAGACGGTGGCATAAATTTATACTAATTAAGATTCAAAATGTAAATATGTAGTCTTTGCATGTGAAGTTTAGTAATGTGATAAAATCAATTAAGTTGACTTGGGGTTTCCTGTAGGATTCATCTTTAGCAAAAAGGCATTTTCATTTGCTAAAGATTATTTCCTGGCCCTGCAACCATTCTTGGTTTGTATTTTTCTCAAGAAGTTTTCTCTTAAATAAAGCAAAGTTTAGTTCTCTCTAAAATAAAGAACTCCACTAGTTTATAGAGATAAATTGATACATTAGTTATACAGTAAATGACAATACAGATTTCCTTTGAATTAATATTGATAATTTACTTAAATAACTGATTTCAAAAGCATTAAAATTAACCTTAATACAGTTTAGTGTTTAGGAAAGCAGTCTTGAACTGAGAGTGATAGTCTGTTCTCGACACTACGATTCATTAATATTGTGACCTTGGTAACTCACTTCAACTGCTAAGACCTGCTCTAATACTGATGTTTTTACCCTGTCAAAATGGCAAAGGTATCTACTTTTTCAGGGAGTATAAACACATAAACATACACAAATAATGTGTCCATGATTCATGTGTACATGTATGTATATGGATTCTGGATTTGAAATTCCTGGGTTCAAATTTCTGTGCTGCTGTTATCTCCATAATACAGAGTATGTAATTTAAACTCTTTTATTTTGGGAGGTTCCTAATCTGTAAAACACAAATACTGAGAATAATATCAACCTTATAGAGTTGTTATAAGGTTTAAGTGAATTAATATACATAAGAAGTTAGAACAGTGACTGGTAGAGGCCAAGTGCTAAAGGAATTGAAATTTTTACAATTATGCACAAATTTAATGTAATAACGATTGCAATAGTTATTTTTGGTAAAAGTTAAATATATCTTGGATTTTTTTTTTAATTCTCATAAGCCAATGATTGTTTTTTTTTCGTATGTGACACATACTTTTTCTTTTAGGCATGATTGAGCTGGAAAATGGAAATTATATTCACTAGATTTTCCAGAGCATTTAAGAATTCATGACAGGGTGTGAATTTCAATAGTTAAGTCAACAATATAGCTTAAGGAAATTTATTTGCAGCCAAGTATTATATTTGATTAGTCATCTCTTTCAAAGTTAAATAAAAGATAAACTAGTTATTTTTTACTCAAATTTAAGATGGAAGTGTTAGAGCATCTTAATTTTTTATTATATTTTGGCAAATTTCTCTTAATATGATTTGTATTTTCATGTAGTGTGGAGTAACCGCAGACTCTTCTAATTCATATATAATCACACTCCAGAGATCTCCAAACATAGTTCCACTTAAGCTTACTAATTACACCTATAAAACGATGAATGATGGCTACAAATTATTGGATCTGACTTTCATTCTTTATTTATTTCTCCCTGGGAGAAAGAGTGCTGGATGGGGAGATTTTAGACCATAAGTTATTCCCAGACATATTCAGGTGTGCTATGTTAAACTTTGATTCCATACTATGGTTTTACATTTACTTATGAAGGCTTATGAAGTCATCTTAACAGAATTAAGAAGTAATTATTTGATTTCTGTGGTAAAATATTATATTAATAATTTCTGTCTTTTTAAAATGGCTTATACTGGTTGGTATAGTTTTAGTTCTATCTTGTTTCAAGTTATCATAAACTTTTGACTGGTTTTAATCAATTTTTCCAGCAAAGTTATATGAAATTTCACAATCTAGACCTTATCCCTAGTTAAAGGGTTAGGAATGGAGAGAAGTTTCACAAATGAGAAAAGATTAGATGTAAGCAAACAGAAATGGAAAGTACATTCCTATTCTAAACCCAATAGGTAGTACTGAATTCCAAGCAACTAGTGCCCAAGTGGAACCATAAGCCCAGGAGTACCATCTCTGTTCTTTAAGGGAGCTCAGAAATACACATTTTATGTAAAATTATAGATTTGTGAAAACACCATAGAAGCCTGAATCGGATGAAAGTTTACGTTCTCTGATGATAGTAAGGCAGATTAAAAAGCCTCTGAATCAAACAGTTGGTGATGTCGCATACTATGTTAACACATAAACCAATACGAAAAGAGCAGTTCAGTCACAAATAAAGGCAAAAGCTCACAAAGCTGTTTTGAATGAATGCAATAACTTCCCCTGTTTTGATTTCAGACATACTTTTGAGATAAGATTTTGAAGCTTGGCTGCCTACATCTGCCTTTAAATTTATGCAATTCATATTAACCCCATTGTGTTAGGTGCTTAAATGGCATGAATATTGCAAAGAATAAAAATGCCCATTGTTTTATCCTTTAGATTCTAATTAGTCTTCTTAAATTATTAGAATGAAGAATATTTAAATAAATTGCAGAAGATACTTTAATTTAAAGAGTTTATTAATTATATAATATAACTAATAAGCTTATATGTCTCTAAGAATTCAGAACCCATCCTGATTAATGTGTCAAAGTCTCAGTTAATGAAAAGAGTGAAGTAAATGTGATAGACGAAAGGAAAAAATGTTAATGGAATGGAAGTCATATGTTTATTGTCTATCCTTTGGAATAGATTTCTTATAATTCTTCATATCTTTCCTGGATAAGAACCCATTGAGGTGTGTAGCATATTTGCAATAACTTTCCAATAGTTACCAGCAAAAGAGTCAAAATGTGATAACAAACTTTTTCTCCATATTATTACATTATTTATAGATATTTTATTGTAGTCTTGCAATGAGATTTTAAAATACAGGCAAATTTCAACCAGCGACTTACTGCTCCTTTTTACGCCTGCTAATATAACACAGAAAGGCAGGTGGCCCCGTTGCTGTGAACTGATTTAGATTCAAACTAGATAGAAACTCCTTCACTGGCTCTCAACAAGACACCTTGTCAAGTCCAAATCAAGGGCATAGGATTAGTTATCCACACCAACTGGCCATCCATCCAAAAGAGGTGTAAAGGCACTAAAGAATATGAGCTGTCATGTTAAACAAAAGAGCAAACCTCACTTTGATCAAGAGCTGGGAATAGTATTTAGCTTATATTCTACATTCTCTCATCTCACAATTTTACATCCACCGCAAGATTCTCAACTGACTAATTCCAAAAATAGTGATGACATTTATCTAAACAGTGAAAATGTTATGAAAATTAATGCTTGAATCGTTATAAATCAACACAGAAAACGATTTGATGAATTTTCTAGAATGTTTGCATACTTAAGTTTCAATATAACTAAATTTTTGTTTTCTGTTTCTGGTAAACCACATAGAAACGATTTTCTAAATGAATGTGTAAAAATTTGGTTTGGCGGGTAGTTGCCCACCTGGATCTCACAAGCAGTTTTTAGTTGCCTAGTTTTGAATAGTATGTCAATGTGTGAATCTAGTTCTTTGTGAAAAAATTGGAACATAGGCATTTATTTAAACCCAGCAATTCGCATAGAAAGTCTGTAAATTCTCACAACCCAGTAGGCTCCTTTGCATATTATTTTTATAAAACAAAGGAAATGCCAAAACCTTTATAATTATTTCCCTAGTGTTAAAAATCTATAGTCAACAAAGAGGTGAAATTTTATGTCATCATTCCAAAGCTGCAGATTTTTATATTTTTACACTTGTAGGGCTTAAACATGAAATATTAGGGAAGAAGTATGCCTTGCAATTTTAGCAATATTTAATGTGAATAATGATTGTTTTGATTTAGGGGAGACTTGAAAATAATATTGTTTTGAAATACTGGCATTTATGATTTCTGAATAAAATGAGTTAGCAGTGTGACAAATATAAAAATATCTAATACTAGACTTTTTCTTTCTCTTTTTTGTGCTTAATTTTAATTTTAAAATCTTCCCTACTGTGGTTTTCTCTTCTCCCTCTGTATACCACAATCTAGAGGTCTATGTTTTCATAGAATTAAGCTAATAAATATAAAATATAAATCCATCTCCACAAAGAAATTTTTGGAAATTCTAAAATAATGAATTTAAGTTTTAATGAAACCTGAGAATTTTTGTTCTAATTTCTTTCACTGAAATATTTTTCATCTGCTCGTTTTTCCTGAAGCACTGCAACTGCTATAAAACCTTCCCTGCCAGTGTAGAATGGAAAAAGCGTGGATGAACACTCCTCCAATATGGCTTCCAGACTGCTATTGATGTACTGCTCTGAGAATTATCTCATTAACAGTTTGAGAGAACAAAATGAGTATCATGTATTTTAAAATACATATCCTCTTGAATTTTCAAAGTCCATGTTTGGTATTTCAAGGACACCAAAATTTAGCATTGAAGTTCTGCATTAAAGCTAAGCATGTTTGACTTATCGAACTAGCATTTCCTAAAAGCATCTGACTATAAAACCTTTTTATTGAATTAAAAGTAACAATATTTCATGGAATGAACTTTGGCAAACTATTGTAATTAATTCTTATTAAATCTATGTGTGTACCCAATTCATTTTCACAAAGCTTATACACTTAAGTGCTGGGACCAGAAACAAATGCAAAAGACATGATATCTTTTCTAAATAATTCATAGTCTAGTAGGATACACAGAAACAAATAATTCTAATAAAATATATATTTAGTTAATTCTTATCGATACAGCTATAGATGTCAAGATATTGTTCAGTGATGGTAGAAATTGTAAGTCAAATTTTATTTATAAAAAAGTATGACATATTTATGCATTAGATTTTATTGTGTAACAGAAATAATTTTAACAAATCAAAATATGACTATATCATGTATATGTCTCTATATTTAAAAACTAATATGCTATATAAAATATTTTTGGTAGTCATATTTTGAAGTTTTTCCAGTAGAACTCATTTTTAGTTTTGTTAGTTATAAGAATTCACACCCATACTATTGGAAGCATTCAACCAAGGCCTAAAATTAATTTAATAGATAAAATCTAAAATTTTGAAATTTTAATTTTTTCCTGAAAGATGTAAAAGACCTATCATTCTCTTTTAATAAAGTAACCACTTTGAACCATCACTTTTGAAATGTAAACAAAATGCTCCCAGAACACCAACAAAACAATTCATTCCAGTTGGGTGATTGATAAAGATTCATTTAAGTCGGGATATATAAGTCTAAATTTTCTGAGAGGCTGTATTATCAACATATATTATGCAATTTTTGCAAACAGGAGAGAAATATTGTGATTGCTTCTCAATATGGCATTGGACAGAGCCCTAAATAATATTTATTAAAATGAAAACAGTACCTCTTACAGAGACCTGTTTTTTTTTCCTGAAATCAATACACTAGATCCAAAAGAATATAAACATTTGTAGAGTGAGACTAAAAAAATGAAAAATGTAATTAATTCATAAATGAGTAAATGAGGATTCATGTTTTGTTGTCATACAAGGAATAGAGTGAGAAGATGCATTTGAAATATAAGGGGTAAATCGAATTGTAGGACTTAGAAAATAAGAAAAGAAAACAGGCTGTGTTTGAAATTGGAAATCTGGGAAAGAGATCCAGGCTAGTGTAAATGACGAGTTTGGCTTTCTGCTATTGGGTGTGATGTCACAGTGGAGCATTCAAACAGAGCTGTAGAGTAAGAACCTGAGTAGATACCGAGTTGGAGTTTGAATGTGAAGTCCAAACAAGAACCACAACTTTGGATACCATTGAAGGTGACAAAATCTCTTACACTGAAAATATGGAATCTCCTTGCATAATCTTGATATTATTCGGAGAAGGCAGGAGAGTGAATCCACTCCCCACTTCATTCTTTCCCAAAGAAAAGACAATAATAAATGCAACAAATTCAACATCGAGAAACAAAGTATGTTCAAAGGGCTATGAGTTAATACATTTTGTAACATTTTGTATTATGTAATGAATGACCTATTTTTTTTTTTAAAGTGGAGAAAATATAATGTGGCTTTTTTTCATGGCAGTTAGAAAGGATGGATTTGAGTTTTTTCCATGAAAGTGAGTGTAATAAAACTGGGACTAAAAAATTTACAGTGTTAGATTATGTACATGAAATTAGAGTAGAGAATAATAAAAATACATAGTGATATGTTAGATAATTCATATTTTGACTTATTTATTTTGCATCTTTGTTGATTCTGCAGATTTTACGTAAGACAAACTGTCAATTCCACTCTTGCATTAAGAGACATGTATTTTTCATGATATTGTTTCATATGGCAATATGTAGGATGCCAGTCCTTTCAAGTAATCAAACTACATTGAATAGAGTCATAAACAAAAAAGCAACAATAATTTACTCTCATTGTAAGCTTTTCTCTCTGATGCATAGATATTCTTTGCAGTTATTTGAACTGTATAATGCATTCTTATTTTGATGAAGGGAAAATAAAAATTACACTTATTCTTTAGACTTGGTAAATACAGAAAAAAAACGCTCATGTAGTCGTCTTCTGAATTATCGCAACAAAGTGTGTATTATACCAAAACAATACTAGTCTTACACTGTATTTTAAGCTTCAGGAATATCGTGATTTCTTAATATATAAGGCATTTGGTAATAGACTCATCATGTTAGAGAATTTTCATCTGAGCCTAGAACCAGTAAAAAACTGGACCTGTTACAAATGTCTGATAACATTGTGAACTCTTCATACAGGCACCATAATGCTACCAAAACCTGATGGGAAAATAGACAAGATTTATTATCCAAGATTTAGAAGTTAATATTCTCGTAGCTATGCAAGTACATTTGTTTTCCTAAAGATAAATGGAACCGAAGTCTGTCTAGTTGAAATGAACATGGGGGGCCAGGGATTTTACGGTAAAATAGGCATTTTTGGCTGAACAATTTGGTATTGTCCAAGTGCAACTGTGAGTTAGTTCTAAAAGTAATATAGAGTCCCTATGGTGGGAAAATAAAGATTTTATTATAGAATGGTTTTGACATAGCCTAGATAAGTTTCTTAAATTCATAGTGCTTCTCGAAATCTAACCTTAATTCAGGATATAATGATCTACATGGTGACATAAGTTAATTTTATTCATGTCACAATTGCCAGTGATGGGAAAATAAGGCAATACTGACAGTAACCACAGCCACAAGCAATTAATTTTAATGGAAATAGTGGCCTATGTTACCATGACCCAGGGCAGAATTTCACAGTGGGCATGAAATATACATATATCAGCATTTATCTTCTTTCTAAATATATGCACATTTATTATAATATACTTTATATGTTTAGTTGTAGAGTTTTTGTGTTTATTTTTTGAAATTATATTAAAGAAATTTGGCAATCTTGTGGAATTTAATATATGCTGAGAACCAACTGCAACTTACAATAAACGTAAATTATAAGTCCAAAGTGCTTCGATGTTTCCTGAAATTCTTCATTTCTAGAGACAGAGACAATTTGTAAAATGCAAAACTATCTATTAGCATTGCATTTTTTCGTAAGCACATTTTGTCTTTTTTCCATTGCTTTCCATTTTAGAAAGCATTTAGTGTCTTACATTTGTTATTGTTTGTGGTCAGTTTGTTGATATTTTTCACAAGCAATTTGCAAAGAATTAGGTCTGTTTCCTTAGAAAATATGCAGTATGATAAACAACAGTTTTAAAACTTGCAAGTACCAGATTTAACCAAAATTGATCTCAGCCTATTATCACTGCTGAATCAAAAGTACTGAGCGACATTAAATAGATTGTCTTGTCCTTTGTTCAAAATAGTATCTTTTTAGATGCTTTTAATAGACAGGTTTAGAATATATTTTTTTCTCTTTTCCTCTTTGTTGGTTCATTAATCTGTTAGAACTTTAGCAGTAGGAAGCTACATAATTGCCTGAGACAGTTACTTTTGTCACAGGGCAACTAGTGACCTGATAAGATTGTTATTATTCTGAGACAATTTTAATCTGAGAATTAGACTATTACCAAATATTTTTGTTGTTGTTGCTCAGAAGATCACTACATATCATGAAATAATATCATCAGCCTTTAAGGAAAACCTATTTCTATTCGCAGTAGAATCAAAGCACCCTAGAGTGATGCAAGTTAAGTTATTCCCACTTACTAAAAGAAGTGTGTGGAATGTGTGTTTGTGTGTGTGTGTGTCTGTGCACATGTGTGTGTGTGTGTGTATACTACAAACAAACCTTTTAAAAGTCTGAAAATAAGTATTTTGTGATTTAGAATAATTTATTCCATTAGTAGCCAATCAGGTGTTTGTTGTGGGTTTTGCTTTTTTGTGTGTGTGTGTTATAAAACAAGAAATTTCTTCTGGGAAACATGCAGGCTGGGGTTGCTGTTTCTCTGAAAGACAGGCAGGCTTCTAGGAGAACTCACAAGGTGACATTTGACTTGGCGAGTTTACATGGGTGGCATTTGGCTTCATGAGATCACATGACCTGGAGCTTGGTTATCAATCTTTTCTGTATTCCAGAAGAAAGCAAATGGATATGCTAACATATTGTAACTCAAAAGAACTAAAATATTTACCTGTGACATTGACCAACACATCTTTTTTATAAAGGAAGGACTATTAGTGGCGCAACAAATTACCTAAAAACATCATGGCTTAAAATAACATTTATTACCTCACGGTTTCTGTGTGTGAGAAATCTGAGAATAGCTTAGCTGCGTCCTCTGCTTGGGGCCCCCCAGGCTGTGATAAGGTGTTGGCAGGGGCTGAAATCATCTCTAAACTCCGCTGAGGCAGGCTCCACTTCCACGCTGATTCATGTGGCTGTTGGCATGCCTCATGCCCTCAAGAGTATTGGAATGAGGGCTTTGGTTCCTTGTTGGCCCTTGGCCAAAGGCCACCGTCAGTTCTTTGCTACATTGGACTCTCCACAGAGCAGCTCAATACATGGCAGCCTGCTTCATCAGATTGAGCAAGTGAAAAGATCTAGAGAGAGAGTGCACTAGCACCATGGAAGTTACAGTGTTTTCAGAACCTAATCTTGAAAGTGACATCCCATCCCTTTTGCCATATTCTCTTCCTTAGAAACAAGTCACTAGGTACAACCCACACACATAAGGGAAACACAAGGGTGTCAATATTGGAGGCAGGGGGCATTGCTGACCATCTTAGAGGATGCCTACTACAGAAAGCCACGTAGAAAATAAAATTCTCAAGTTACCTGGTGAGAATAGAAACAGAGCAAGGAGTATGATATAGTTCAAATTTTTAATGGACTCAGAAATGTATCTAAAGGTAGACCACGTCAGTCTTTGAAAGTGGCCTCATCCCTGGCTGGTAAAACTTGCCTGATTAACTCTGCTTTCTCTAGGCTGCAGACAAGAGAAACAGGTTGTTCTGGACAAACACCTTATGGATTCTCGTATTTTTTGTTTAGTTATGATACTTCTATCAAAATGTTTTCTTGCCTATTTGCTAGTTAGTCTCTTTAATATAATTTTGCACATCTCTGAACTGATCCCTTCTTTGCTAATATTAAAGTTTAGCACACAGAGAGCTGCTTATTTAATAGTTCTTATATAGGATGTTATTCTCACCCACATACTGTCTAAACAATGTTTGATAATTTCATTAGGTATAAAGAAAAGCTATTCCCCATGAAAATATCATTTCTTTAGTTAAACATTCTAAAACTCAAAAAATTTGAGTTTTGAAAAAATTTGAGCTCTTTCATTGAAGTTTGCTTATCGTTTGTCAAGGTTAACACTAGACCAGCATTTCAGTTCAGCGTTATATAAATATGTTAAATAAGGTTCTAGAGATTTAGAATTTTATTCACCCACAATTACCTCCCTAAACAAATATAACCTTTATTAAAATTACCAAATTAGTCATGCTATAGAAAAAAAGTAGAAAATGCTGAACTTAAAAAAAATGATAATTTTTTCCCCTCCAAACTTAAAAAGAAAATAACTAGGCTCTGACAAGAGCTGCCCTTCTAATTGCTACCTTTCGTGTTTTTTCTTAGAGATAACATAAATTTATTCTGAAAACTCAATTTATTCACAGGATTTTACCTGTTTCCTGCAGTTCTGAAAAGATACAAAGGCTTGAATTGAACTGAATTGAAAGATCCCCATTTCCCTTCTCTGCAGCATACTATTTTATCAAACAAGGAATCACTTTTCTTCTACATCCTTTTAATTAAGGGCAGTAGATAATTTTTCCATTCATCACTTAGGTTCAGATATGCACTCAAATGATTATTTCCTTCCATCCCTGTTTCTTAGTTTTCTTTCCCCTAGAAAGGAATAGAAGTATGGAGAAAGTAATAAGAGATTTCATTGTGTTTCACTTTGCTGAAATTGGGAGGTCTCACCTTCCAATCAGGACAAGGTAACCTAAGTGCAAAGTACCCCATTCTCACTTGCTGGTACATTAACCGCTCTGATGGTTTCTCACTTCTTACTAATGAATGTTTAATTAGAATAGACACGGCAAAAATACTTTACCAAAGCAGTTCTACCAGCAATATAATTTTTTTCTGTATTTACAGAAGGAAAACAAAACTTTAAAAGGTCTGTGCTCTACTGTTTGTTGTTGATAAACTTTTAAAAGATAACCTAATATTTGTTTCAAACAGAGTTAAACAGAAGAGTAATTTCCTTATACAAACAAATGCACATTAGAATATGCAGTCCTAAGTAACAGGTAATAGAGTTCAGCAGACTTCATAAACTTTACAATTGTAAATTTTCCATTAAAACATGATGGACCAATAGACAGAATCTGACTTATGTCCACATCCTCAGTTCAGTAAGTTTCATGAATCTGAACCTTGTTTTTTTGAAGAACTCTATTAAGAAAATCACTAACCATTTATTTCCTATCTAGTATTTGAATAGGACTTCTCAAAAGCCTCATTGCTAAACAGAAAACATATTTCTCATGAGACTACTGTCCACATAATCAGAGAAACAGTGTATGGTGGATATGGAGAGTGTAAATATTTAAGTAGTTATTAATAAATCTCTGATACTGCCGATATATTGACATTTTATTTCACTGAAGCAAACTATTTTTTAAATTTGCATTTAAGAAAATTAAACTTACAAAGAAGTCCAAGAACAGTATAAAAACTGTCATATATTCTTTATCAAGATTCATCAATTATTAATATTTTGTTTCCACGTGCTTTATCATTTTCTCTGTCTACATAATATTTTCTGAAGCATTTGAGAGTAAAATGCATACAACATGGCCCTATAATATTTACCCATACTTTTCTCAGGGAATATTTACTAACAATAAAGGTATTCTCTTATACATAAATACAGTATATTTATCACTTCAGTAAATGTTTTATTGACAATACTTTTATCTGATCTGACATCCAAATTCCAATTTTGTCATTTGACCCAATAATGTCCTTTACAGCATATGTTTTCCTTCATTACTAAATTCAAATTAGGATCATATGCTGTATTTCATTGTCATTTCTCTTTAGTCTCTTTAATCTTGAGCATTTTCTTAGCCTTTTAAAAATAATTTATAAAATTGACATTTTTGAAGAAAGCAATCCTTTTCATAATAGAATGTTCCTCATTTTTCATCTGATGTTTTCTCATGGTTAGGCTCAGGTCATGTATTCTAAGCCAATATACTACCCGATGAGGTTGGGCTCTTCTCAGGGTATAACATCTAGAGCCACATGATGTCCATCCTCCCCTCATTTTTGTGGTATTAGTTTTGATAGTTCCTTCCATATATCTTTACTGAGCATTTTCACTTTCCAGGTACCAGCCAATGTTCAAGACGCTGAAAATACACAAATATTTTAGATTATATGCTCTTAAGGAGATTATGGCCAGACTTTAAGCAATTTCTCAAGGATAATGTAGCAATGCACTTGTTGGTGTAAGAAGACAACTTGAGAGAGATAACACAGGATCCTATGACAAGTGCATAAGACAAGAATAAGACTTAAGTTCCAGCAATACAATATATGAGATCCAAACTCTGTCTATATGAATTTAGGCCAGTCGCTCATGAGTAAAACATTCTTGTCAGAAGGGTTTTCTTAACATTAAACATAAAATTGTCTATTATTTGTTGAATAGACAAACAGTGGATAGTTAATGATGGTGATTTTTTTATTAATTTTGTTTGGTTGTGGTCATGATGATACAGTTTTAAGAACGTTCAGTTCTTGAATATATTTGTATTCCTAGAACAACAAGTCCAGATTTCCACCCCAATTGTGGAAGATTCTTGAATACAGAAGAAAATATCTTTAGTACCCAGCAAAGAAGGCTCATATTCCCTTTGGTAGTAAATTCCTCTTTGCCCACAGAGGGCATCAGCATCATAATTGAGCCTGAAATTCAGGTAAAGGGCCTCTTCTTTAAGACATTAATATTAACAAGGAGAAGGTCATTTATAGGAGGAACTGAGATGCTGTAAGCAGATCTGACCATTTAGGAAAAGTATTTTGCCTGGGGCTAGAGTTGACTAAATAACTCGGAGCTGACTAAGATTAACCATAGCCATCTGTAGATCTTCAAATATTTTCTTTTCGCATTCTTCAGTTCAGAGAATTGCTGATCTATTTAGTTTCCCATTTAGAAAGTATGTTGTGATTGAGATTAGCTTGCCCACTGAGGATCCTTTCTAGCTCCACAATTCCCAAAGTCTACTTACACCCGTTTCAAATTGTGAAGTTGTCAAAGGTCGAGTCTCCCCTCATAATTCGTGCTTACCTGGAGTCTGATACAAAGTTCCTTTTCATAGAAATGACAGGGTTTCATTTTTACTGTCTTTGTCTTAAAAGGTAGTTACAGGCATACCTCATAGATACTGCACGTTTGGGTCCAGACCACCACCGTAAAGCAAGTCTCAAAATTCTTTTTGGTTTTCCAGTGCATATAAAAGTTATATTTACACTATGTTGTAGTCTATTAAGTGTGCAATAGCATTATATCTAAAAAACAATGTACATACCTTAATTAAAAATACTTTTGTGCTAAAAAGTGCTAACAATCTTCCTAGCATTCAGCGAGTTGTACCAAGTTTATGTAATATTATCAACTAAATTTATGTAATATTATAAATATTTTATTGTCATTTCAATAATGTTCACAGCATCTTCACCAGGAGTACATTGCATCTCAAAAAACCACTTTTTTTGTTCATCCATAAGAAGCAACTCCTCATTTATTCAAGTTTTATCATAAGATTACAGTAATTCAGTCACATCTTCAGATTCCACTGCTAATTCTAGTTCTCCTGCTATTTGCACACATCTGCAGTGCCTTCCTCCACTGAAGTCTGGAACCTCTCAAACCTCTATGTGTGTTGAAATCAATGTCTTCCATACTCCTGTTAATGTTGATATTTTGATGTCCTCCCCTGAATCACAGATGGCCTTAATGGCATCTAGAATGCTAAATCCTTTCCAGAAGCTTTTCAATTTGCTTTGCCCAGATCCATCAGAGGAATCACTATCTATGGCAGCTATAGCCTTGTGAAATGTATTTCTTAAATAATAAGACTTGAAAGTCCAAATGACTCCTTGCTCCATGGGCTACAAAACGGATGTTGTGTCAGCAGGCATGAAAACAACATTAATTTCCTTGTACATCTCCATCAAAACTCTTGGGTGATTAGGTGCATTGTCAATGAGCAGTAATATTGTCAATGGAATCTCTTTTTTTATGAGCTGTAGGTCTCAATCATGAGCTTAAAATATGCAGTAAACCATGCTGGAATGGATGTGCTGTTATCTAGGTTTTATTGTGTCATTTCTAAAGCGCTAGCAAAGTAGACTTAGCATAATCTTTAAGGGCCCTAGGATTTTTATGAGCATTGGCTTCAACTTAAAGTCATCTGCTGCATTAGCCCCTAACAGGAGAGTCAGCCTGTCTTTAGAGGCTCTGAAGCCAGTCACTGACTTCTCCTCTCTAGCTATGAAAGTCTTAGATAACATCTTCTTCCAATAGAAGGCTTTTTTGTGTACATTGAAAATTTGTTGTCTGGTGTAGCTACCCTCGTCAATTATCTTAGCTATTTCTTCTAGAAAACTTGCTGCAACTTCCACGTCAGCATGTGCTGCTTCACCTTGCACATTTATGTTATGGAGGTGGCTTCTTTCCTTAAACCTCATGAACCAACTTCTTCTAGCTTCCAACTTTTCTTCTGTAGCCTCCTTACCTTTCTCAGCCTTCATAGAATTAAAAAGAGTTAAGGCCTTCCTCTAGATTAGGCTTTGGCTTAAGGAAATGTTGTGACTGGTTTGATCTTTTATCCAGACCATTTGAACTTTCTCCATATCAGCAATAAGGTTATTTGGCATTCTTATAATTCATGCATTTACTGGGAGTAGCTTTTAATATCCTTTAAGAACTTTTCTTTTACATTCACTATTTGGCTGTTTGGTGCAAGAGACTTGGCTTTTGGTCTATCTTAGCTTTCAACATCCCTTCCTCACCTAAGTTTCATCATTTCTAGCTTTTGATTTAAGTGAGAGACATGCAACTCTTCCTTTCACTTGAACACTTAAAGGCACTTAAAGACACTTAATTGTCCTAATTTAATTATCCAAGACATGGGGTAGAGGTGGGGTACTGGATGAATGGTGAGCAGTCAGAAAACATACAACATTTATTGATTAAGTTCTCTGTCTTATATGGGTACAGTTCCATGGAGCCCTAAAACAATTGCATTAGCAATATCAAAGGTCAGTAATCACAGATTACCATAATAGGTATAATAATAATTTAAAAAATTGAA
>NW_012142301.1:4620500-4659467 GCF_000956105.1 Propithecus coquereli
TTACTATTGGAAAAAAAAGGAAGAAGTACCTCATCTCCAGCAAGGTATACAGTGGCCAGGTGACTGTGAAGGGGCCACCCTACACAGATTGTAGGGGACGAAGTATTTACCGCTGCCTTAACTCTTTGGGGTAAAGCGTAGTATAAAATGACAGAGATCATTTTCATATCAGAAAGGGACATATAAACAGTTTCTTATTGTTTCTAAATAAAACCTTACTTTTCTTATGGGAGCTCATTCAGATGCTGAATGATGGTTTCACGAAGTGTGGTCACGACAGTGTCTGCACCGCAATCTGTGGAATGCTTGTGAAAGGCACCAGCCGCCGTCACGAAGCCACGCAGGCTGGGACCCGCACGCCAGCGAGCGCCCCAGGGTGCTCTGATGCGCTTTCACATGGGACGGCCGCCGACACAGTCGTCAACAGTTTTATTGTTACGATCCCAATAAGACTAGCACGAATTTATGTAATAATCCCAGAATAATTTAAAAAATTGAAATATTGTGGGAATTACCAAAATGTGACACAGAGACATGAAGTGAGCACTCGCTTGATGCAGGGTTGCCAGAAACCTTCAATTTGTAAAAAATGCAACATCTGCAAAACACAATCAAATGAAGCACAGTAAAATAAGGTGTACTTTGTCAACTTGTATATTACAGCTTTAGGTAATCTCTTGTTCTCAGAATGTATTTTAAACTAGCCTGCATTCTCTCATGCACTTATTTGAAGAGAACTGAAAAATATATAAAAGAAATTCTTGATTATAATTTTTTTGTCTTCATTATTAGCCACAATCTAGAACTTCACTTCCTACTAGCCTTATAATAAAATATATTATCTATTCTGATTTCAAGTGAGTGGGGCCATGTTGGTTTAGCAGGTAATTCATTACCTACTGCTGATCCTAGTATATTTGGATTGTACAAAGTACCTTAGTTGTTGTGTTTTCCTGAACACAGTCTATGCCCATTCTCTAAACCAGCACCAGGTGCTAATGCATAAAGCATACAAAAGAGATGTGAGGTTTAATCCTCTCTTACCTTGACCCAAGTGTGTGGGTTTCAGGTTCCCCAGCTATAACCTTGAATTTAAAAAAAATATAAAATCTGTTGCAACTTTCTCAGGTTTTACTTTTTGGTTATATTTGAACATAACCTTGACTATGTTAGTATCCAAATTTCTGAAAATCACTTGTATTGTTATTATCCACATTGCATAAGAAGAAATATTTACTTAGTGTCCTCTTACAAATGGGCCTCAGCTGAACATCAATCTCTTTTAAAATATTTCTCATATTAAATGTAGACTTTGTGTCTCTACTTCTTTGCTTTAGCAGTAGCAAAATGTTCTTACTCTAAATAAAAAATTAATTTAAGAAAGCAAGAAACAACATTTTCTTTAATTAGCTTCTTCCTTTGGGGGTTTTGGAAGAGGGGTTATGACTTGACAAAGATCCTTCCCATCTGTTCCTGTTTGTTTGCTTTTATTTTGACTTCCTTTCGTTGTCTTATCTAGTATCACACGAATCATTAATATTTGTTTTCATCGCTTGTTTTGGTTTTCTTTACTCCACATGATTAAGACATTATGTTGAGAGAGATTCAGGGTTACTATATTTTACATTAATTCAGATTCTTTAAGTAAATATTAAACTTTCTAGATATATGATCTTTCATGTTTTCCCTCTACAATGTTAGTATTTTCCTCATCTCTGGGATAGTAAGGCATGTGCACATACAAGTGTTCTGTGAAAGCAGCAAACATCATTAGATTATAGGTGTCTGGATATAAGTTTTGAACAAATAGATGACATTTTTGATAAAGCTAATTCCTAACAGGAAATGCAATTCATTAAACCCTTTGTGCAAAAGACATGTTATAAATCCTTGTGGATATTTGTGAGGGAGTTCTATTCAAAACTAGGATATATATCTATTTCCATATTATGTGATATTTTTCACTAGCATTCTCCTTTGTTAATGATTTTGTATGATTTTCACACAGTGAATGAATTGCATTTTTGGTGTCACTCAATTAAGCAATTTGAAATTGTTCCAATTTATATATCATCTTCTAATATAAAATCTTGTTATATAATGTGATTGGTGTCGAACAAACTTCACTAGTTTTTTTTTTTTTTTTTCATTTCAGGGTATTATGAGAAACTTCACTAGTTTTTAAAATAAATGATCAAACTATTCAATACTCTAGTTTTTATATAAATAAAAGCTAAATTTAGTGTTTGTCTATATGTATTAAACATTACCAATAATTACATATAATAATACAGACAAAAAATTAAACTTAATAAATGAACACAAGACTAAAAATTTTGTGACAGAATCGTTATTTCTCTCTCCTCAACTACAGCAAACAAACAACACATAGAATCTATATACTCATTAGGTGTCATTTGATCATTTCAACTTTAGTAGTAAAACCTGAAACCCATTTTTACAAAGAATTAAAAATTGTTTTCAATTTATTGTCCGTGTATCTAAATCTGCATAATAGTAAACAGCATGCAAAAATTCACACCTGCAATAAACTATTCAGTGATCTACATACTTTCTTACACACCAAATTATAGCTGTAAGCATCAAATCACAATGAACTTTGAAACTATTAGGAATTTGTAATTTAAATAGTTTTGTTCAACCCCTACTCCCAAATGCTTTTAATTAGAACAGATTTTTTAATTAAGTACTCCCATGCACAAAGTAGAGCTTGATGATTTTCCTGTCATATCAGCCTCCCATACAAAAGCAAACAATCATTGTGTTAAAGGAAGGTCTTTTCTCTGAAACAAGGCTGTAGCAATTCTAGTTGTGCTTTCAAATTGTTCAGGTGAGGCTCTGCAGACTAAAAGGAAGCCCTTGCCCCTAAGAAGACAGCAAAGAACAGATCGAGGAGGCAATGAGACTAATGGTACTGAGTGTATAGGAGTCAATCCCACAACAGGGTGTCGGAGACATCATATTTCCTCCAGTGACAGTCCAGTTGCTTATTAGAGGAAAAGTGATATAGTGGAATGGACATGAAATTTGGATTCACATAAATATCAAATCACTGCACTTCCATTTGCTAGCTCTGTGAAAACATATGACACTTAACCTCTTTGAGCCTTAATAGCCTTATTTGTATAAGGCACTAAGAATATCTATTTTGTTGATTTGTTGGGAAGTTGATACTTAAAATATATATAGCACCTAGAACACAGTAGGTTCTCAGAAAATGTTAGCTTTAATGATAATAATCATCATTGCCATTATTGCCAATATACTTGGTTTAAAGTTAAGCTTTTATCCATTTACTATATCAAGGAATAATTGTTTGGTAAGCCTGGCTCAGCCTCAGGAGCAAACAGGAAATGTATTTTTTCATTGGCCAACATATGAAGATAAAGAAAAAAAAAAAAAGAAACAATGTAGGAAATGGAGGGTAGCTGTGAGATTATCTAGTTAGGGGGTAAGTATGAAGTACAAAGGGCAACTCTTAAAGCAAAATATATGAATAAGCGCTCTGAGTTTCCAAATACAAACAGCAGATCTCTGAATAACACGGGCCTCAGCTATGGAAACACTCTGGGGATTCCAAAAATCTCTTTTCTGCAGCTTGTTTTTTGCAGAGCTTTCTCCGTGGCCTCCTGGCTTCTCTTGCTGTTTGAAGAGGAGAGAGTATTGGAATCATTATTATGTAGTATAAAAACATGGTGCAATTTGGATTATGGACCCATATATCCTTCCTAGCACCTTTGCAATTCGCCTTTCATTCAGGTAGTTTGTTATCGGAAGCCTGAGATAGAACTACAACCCCATAATTCAGAGGCCTGCTGTTAGCTGTCTGGGTATGTCCATATGTGGCTATTTACTGTGGGTTGCAGGGCCAGTATAACTTCTCTGTAACAATATAAAAAATTAGTTTAAACTTGCATTCCTACAAACTTTTAATTATCTACAAGTATGTTTCAATAAAGATGACAGAATTAAAAGATAGAATTGCATTTAAAGTAAGGAGCCATACATGAAGGGAGAGAGACAGTTACTCTTCAACGGTCTATCTATGCCAGGTGTATTTCTGCCTCCAGTTGATTCTAAAGCAGAGAATCTCTGATGTCTAATAATTTTTAATCATAGAGCAATACCATACTGTGGCAGGTGGGATCTATTTTATAGCTGACATCATTAATGCTTGATGCATTTATCCACCTGTTAGGAGCATTAGTCAAAATTTAATAGGAGACATATTTATTACAAGTGGAATTAAAATAGATCAGATATTGAGCACAGAAATATAAGGTATATATATTTTTATACATGTATTTTATGTATGACCCATGGTAAAGATGCTTACAAAGTAATTATTACTGGTATATTTTAAAAATCAGTAGAATTTTATTTAAAAATTTAATTTTAGACAGACTTTAAAATTTCTAACATGCTAATAATTTTTATTACATAGACATATTAATTAATTAATTCCCTTCTTCAAAAGTTTAACTTTTGAGGCCACATTAAAACTTTTAATGCAAGCATCACGATGAAGCATTCTCATTCTAATACTGGCAGAAAGAGAGCAATGGTTGCTGTTTCCATGGGCCTCACCATGTATGTGGTAGGCTCACCTTATGTAACTTCAAAGAAAGCTAAGTGCTATGGGTTTAATTTTTAGGGTGCGTGTATTGGGGAATAAATAGTGGAGCTCTGTTTAGAGAAGCCAGTAGGAGAGAACAGAAGAACACGTGGGGAGGGAGAGGGCACTTGTCTTGTAGGATTCTAGAAGGAAGGACAGACATGAATATTCCAGCACTATACAGGGCTTGGTGTGCTGTAGAGGAGGAGAGGGTCACTCATCAAAAGGAGAGTGGTTAAAAAATAAGATCGGAGTGGAAAAAAACACAGTACCAATTTATGTATCACCTTGTAGATTGTGGTGAATAATTTGACTAGTAACGTAAATGTGAACCTTTTAAAATAATTATTCATGGTTAATGGATTATTTGTATATATCCATTCTTTGCTCCTAGATTCTTTCCACCTATGTACTGTAAACATCACCAAAGATTAGAAATCTATTTTTAATACTTGCTTTTCTTCAATGTACAGAGATTTAACAGATCCATAGTGAGCACTGAAATGTTAATTTTGAGTAAATTATTACTTTTTCACACAGTTTGTAAATGACCTAAATTAATGGAATTTGAATTTAAGAGAAGCTGAGAAGGTCTCTCTACCTTCTGCCTAATCATAGGAAGTATTATGTATTTTTTAAAATTCGAAATGGGAATGGTCATCTCGATAGACCAGAGTACATGATACAAAAAATGAAATAAATTGAAAAGAGAGCTAAGTAGGGATGAATAAATTAAGAGATTAAGAATTAGAAACCTTTGGTAAAAGTATCATCACTCTACTCTTTGGTTATTTCTATATTCTCTATTACTAGATTTTTTTTTTTAAATTGCTTTATGTAGTAGAAATTATTAGAATCAAAGTTATCATTAAAAAGTTCCAATTTTTAGCCAGGTGGTAGTAAGTATGTAACAGGCTGAAAATTTTAGTTTGTTTATTTTTATAATATTAAGTTTATTGGGCTTATTTAGTAAGTGAATAATTGAAGCTTCTGCTAAGATGAAACCACAAAAATTATATATTAGTACACTCATGCAATGTAAGTAAAAAGACATAGTTTTGTCCCACTGGTGAGTGTAATCAAGCTAAGCAAGCAGAAGAAATCAGACCAAATTCCATGCAAAAACAATAAATATTTCAAAATATGTTGATATGGTACTGCCATATTCTTACTCAGAAAGATATTTTATGCAAATTATATGGCTTTGATATTGCTGTTTGATTAGGGCTTGATTTACGAGATTCCTATCTTTATTTAATATCACAATGGTTACTGCTAAGCTATAGTAATATTTAGTATCAATGAGAGACTATAGTTGGGTACCAAAGAAGGGAAAACACCTTTAGACTAAATATCTAGGGGGATTATTCAGCACAGTTGGTGCATGTCTTTAAGTCATTGTCCAAAATTGGAGTTCGGTTGGATTAATAATATATTTTCATTGATTAATCTTACACCTTCTACCCAAAGGTGTGTGCTGTTATAGGGGAGCAGATCTTCACTGTGCTTATTATATGTTTCAACTATTAAGAATAACCCTGATACACGATTGCAGAACTGGAAAACAAAAAAAATATTTAGAAGCTTTCAAGTCATTGTTAATCTTATCATTAACGTTGAACTAGATTAAATTTTAGAGAAGCAACTAATATTGGACACAACTTATTAGAAGTTAGCCAGTCTGAGACTAATCTCATGGACGTTCCTGACTTTGTTGAGGAAAAATGGTGGATTTGGGATATTAATGATACAATAATTTAGATATATATATTATTCAATATCTACTTTGTGCAAACCGCATGAAACCTATCTCCGATTTATTCAATTATTTAATACATTTAGTAACATACAGTAGTCCCTCTTATCCACAGTTTCACTTTCTGTAGTTTCAGTTACCCACGGTTAACTGTGGTTAGAAATATTACAGTATTTCGAGAAAGAGAAATTACATTCACATAACTTTTATTATAGTATATTGTTATAATGATTCTATTTTATTATATTAGTTATTATTTTTCATCTCTTACTGTGCCTAATTTATAAATTAAAATTTATCATAGGTATGTATGTGTAAGGAAGAAACATATATATCGGGCTTGGTGCTATCTGGGGTTTCAGGCATCCACTGGGTGTCTTGGAACATGTCCCCCACAAATAAGGGGGGACTACTGTATACTAAGTGCTTGGGATATATCAATGAGCAAAACAAAGAGAGTTTTCTGTCATCCTGGGAGTAGTATTATAACCCTATAAATGAGGTTAAGATAAAACATGATATAGGACTATAGAATTTGGGCACACCTATATTTCTATGAAGTATAATAAAAATAATTTAATGTTGGTGCTTTTAAGTTCCTTACTAATTACTATATCTACTATAGATTGTGTAAATGCACTTAATTAGCTTAATGGTGAATATGAGGTCTGCAACTATTTAGACTACCTTTTGTATTTCCTGAATCTAATGTAAGTTATTTATGTTTCCTTTTTTTTGAATTCTTCAATTTACCAGTTTGCAAATATTTGTGTGGCAATATACATTTTTCAAAGTTTGAAAAACTTCCCTTTTGTCATTGTTCTACCTTCTACTGTAGGTCTTAAAATTTGAAATTTAGACATACTTCACACAAATATATCCAAAGTTTAGCCCACTTAAAAAAGCAGACAGTTTGGAGGGTAATATATTAGAAGAATAGGTTTATGTTTTGTTTTGGGTTTTTAGTTTTCCATTTCTTATTTTTGGTTCATTCAAATGAATTTATTCAATGTGTCCAAGATTTGCTTTCCTTTTCTTTTCCACATAGCTGTGTGTTTCTTCCTTGGTAAAAGTTAAGTAATATACACTATTTATAACTTAACATTTAATTGTTAGCTTAATCTCACTTCAAGGGGTAAAGGCTATAGTTCATTGATAGTGATGAAATAACCTAGGTGGCTTTCATATAAATAGCAACAAATGTGCACAATAGATACATTACATGGTATATTTAACAACACTGCTAAAGAGTAAAGATGGGAGTTCAGTCTTTCCTCATGAAGATACACCTGAATGCATTCAGAGACAATTTGGTTCTGCAAGCTTGGAGGAAGTAATTGTTATTCAACAGAAATCAACTAGCTTTGCATATCAGTAAAATACACACACATATTCTTATCTATTTTGTGAGTGCTCTGGAACTGATAGCAAAATAGCAAAATATATATTTATGAGAACTAGAAATGTTGTATTCTTTTCAATCACATAAACTCAAGGTAATTATGAAATTAACTCTGAGAATATGTGAAAAATGTTACTTCCTAAGCAAGTAAAGATAGAATAAAATCACGAATTTTATATCAGGCTGCATAGTTTTTATATCCACATTTGTACCCCAAATGCCATGTCATTAACTATTTTTATTGTTCATTTCTAGATGGAAGACTGTATTTGAAAACTACTGTCATGTACTGAATCTTCCCTGTTGAAGAAATCCATGTTATAGTAAAGAACTTTGCAGTCAGACATTCGTCATGCAAAAGTTTGGAAAAAATAAAGTCCTTTTGAAGGGAACTTCCTCAATTTTGCGTATTAATGTTCTTTGAAAGTTTAAGTATTCTACAGAAAAAAAAACAAAAAACAAAACATTTTATCCATTGATTTTTCACCTGTGGTCCATACCAGAGACCTGAGAATGTTTGTAAATGTACAAGTATCAAACTTCTTACAGTTAATAACTGCAACTTGCTGCTGGACACTTGTATACGGAGTTAAAGGCAGGTCTAAATGAGACCTAGCTTTTCTTTTTTTTTTTTTAATGGAATGAACCATTTTCCTCTTCTGAAAATTCTGTATCTGAGCACATCAAGAGACTCTTGTAGCAGTGGTTACCCAGACTTACAGAATTATGTCCTCCAGAAACCAGCAAGAACACTTGGCAATGAACTTGTAGGGGGCATAGAGAATTCTGAAAAGAATAAAGAGTAATATTCTGTTTCATTCAATTTTAAACTCTCTAATTGTGAGATTTCTCCTGAAGATTTTTTTCACATACTTTCCAAAAGACCAACAAATGGATGTTGACAACAACCCAATGAAATAACATTTTGCATATCTGAAAAGAAGCATTGAATATAAGCCAAACGGTCTCACTGAAGGTCTTTTTTTTCTTGAAAATAAAAATATATATATATAAATGTAACATGTTTTCATTCCAAACTGGTAGTGGTATATAGAATTAAAGATAATAATGTTGCTTCTTATTCAAGCTGTTGGTCATATGTACAGTATATAAACATAAAACACACAAGGAAGGTATTATGTATGCAGTAGTATACTAGAATTTAGGAAAACGAAAATTTTAGAAAATATGTTTTGTCACCCTGTTTGGTCAGAAAGATGTCTTTCTGGTTTTAACGCATGCAGGCATGTAAATATTTGTCTGGAGTCACAGTATTAATGAATGAGATCTTAAGCATCTGGTGACATCAGAACTCTGTGTCAGCCACTTTTTATTTGTATATTGAACTCTAGTTAGTGCCCCGAACAGCACTATTGATAATGGATTGTGGCTAAACAGTAAATCAAAACACCAGAAATATTTTTATATGTTAATGTCATATTATGTTAATGTTGCTGAAAAACAAAACCTAACCCTTGATGTACCAGTCCAATACCATGTAGCGCTGAGTGAAAAATAAAGTTAAAATGTGTTGTGCTTCCCACCCTGGACAGAGGGAAGGGTGGCTACGTGTTATTTTCACTGTCTTTTTGAAAGTTACAGTATGTGTTTTCACTTTTGTGCAGAAAACTGGAAGTAAAGCTGCAAACAGTGCTTATTATACACTAAAGTTACCTTCTCTTTGTTTTTACATGTCTGGAGTTAACACCTTTAAAGACTGATATGAAACAGTACAGTCACTGTACATTTTATGATTTTTTTCTGTCATCTTAAAATTTTATGATCGTAACATTATTTATTACCATAAAACAGCAAAATCTTAAATGTCTAAGAAAACTAGCTTAAAATACTTAAAGATAGTTCTGATTGGGTATTAATTATTTGGTTAAAAAAATAACATTATAGATACTCTGGCACTAAGTTTCTATTCCTTTTAGGTCTTCCTTGCAATACTGGAACATAATTCTTTTGTGTAGCTCGCTACTAACCAGCTAAGTCCATTTTTAATACAAAAAGGTTAAATGTACAGTTCTTATTTTAGCTTGCTTTAAAAGGGAGCAATATTTTTTATTTAAAGTATCGTTAGTAAATGCTTTGTAGAAACTTGGTTTTCTAAGTATAGTTCTTCCACAACCATCTTTTGTTGTTTGAGCACAGGAGATTCTATTCCTAGTTATGTGTATTTTTTCCCCTCTATGCAGTCTTTAAAGGATTACAACACTTAAAATTGGATGGACTTGTGGCAAGCTTTTGAATCATGCATTTTTTGAAAGATTTTTTAAAAAGCCTACAACTTACATATGTAGTAGAATCAGCCATTGCTCTGCTCCTGGCATAGAGTCACCTGTTAAGTGGGTTAAATAGTTTTAAAATACATACTTTCAAGACTTTTGAGAATGCTTTAGTGTTTGGTTTGACATAAAAAGAAATTTTAGCAAGTATTAAAGGAAAAAGCTATCAGCTGTATGTTAAGAGAGACTCTTACTAACATGTTGTAAATATTACAATTCACGAAATGTTATTGTTAAGTCTATAACTTAATTTTTCCCCTTTTTTTAGTTATACAGGTTGGTTTGGAAATTTGTGTTTTGGCATAAACAAGTAAAATTGTGCCCATTTTATGGTTTCCATGCTTTTGTAATCCTAAAAATATTAATGTCTAGTTGTTCTATATTATAACCACATTTGCGCTCTATGCAAGCCCTTGGAACAGAACATACTCATCTTCATGTAGGACCTATAAAAATTGTCTATTTTTATCTATATATTTAAAGTTTTCTAAAAATGATAAAAGGTTATTACGAATTTTGTTGTACAAAATCTGTACAAAAATCTGTTTTTACATCATAATGCAAGAATTGGAAATTTTTCTATGGTAGCCTAGTTATTTGAGCCTGGTTTCAATGTGAGAACCACGTTTACTGTTATTGTATTTAATTTTCTTTTTCTTTTCAACAATCTCCTAATAAAACTGTCTGAAATCTCCCTGTGACTTTATTTATAGTTCGTCTTTATTAAATTTTGTGAAATGCATGGCATCGAAGGAATATTTACTTTCTAATGGGAGGCATCTAAAAACAACATAAGTCAGCTCTTTGCAATGCAAAGGGAACAATGCTCAATGATTTTATTTAACATGCAACTGCTTCTATCTCTAATATGAATTACTGTGGTGAAAAACATCATAAAAGCACACTCTGTAGTTATTGTTTAACAAGCAGATTTTCCATATTTTGTTTCTTGCCAGCTAAGCAAACTGCCCACATATACATGATTTATTTATGTACATTTCTCAGTTTATGAAGCTGTTATTTGTACCTTTTTCCTTTATATTCTTATATTCCCATGATTCTTATTTTGCAAAGCTTTGTGCTGAATAATGTAAAGTAGACATGTTGATGGAACAAAATATATTATTCCCATATCTAAAAGAGTGTAGATATGTAACTCAGTGTTTTATTTTCGATCTCTATCATTGGAAAAAAATGCCTTTAGAAACTTCGAAATTACAATATTCTTTAATAATATATAAACATTTTAATCAATCAAAAGTGCAGCATTTGAAGAAATATTGGGTTGCTTTCTCTGTGACTATTCTAAACATTCCCAAGAGAATGAAAAATGGATTTCCTTTCTGTCTAAAGGAATTATTTTAATGAATTCTTGAAATAGTATATTAACAAATTCATGATTTTTTCCTAATAAAACCTAAAATGTTTATTTGACTATTACAAATACATTTTTGTCTTCTGTCATCACATGTTTATGTCAGTAAGACTTGTACTAGAACATCATACAGTCTCCAGATGTTAGCAGAAGTCAGTGATAATTTAGGTTTCCCCCATGCGTTTTCATTGGGACTAGCAAATTTACAATCTGCACAAAAGCCATGTATTACTAGAGGACAATATCTTATAAATATAAGTTATATAAATTGCATTTTTAAAATACAGAAAATAGAGATGTTAATAGAATCAAAACATTACTGTAAATTGCATTGTAAAAATATCACTTCCTCGTATGCAGCTTGGTGCTAACATTTCTCTTTAATATGTACAAATGATATATAAAAGCTGAACTGATCCTCATTTATTCATTTAAGCAGATTCATGAATAAAGCCTCTCTTCTGCACAAAGCATTGCGCTAGATGTTGTAATGACTGAAGTTGAAAACATAGTTGTTGTCCCAGAGGAGCTTATAATTTTATTGAAATAGGGAATCTTACCCCCAGGAAGAGAATAAGTGTATAATATTTAATCTTTATCACTTAGCATCTATATATCTATAGGATAAGTAAGGGCTTAAAATGACTCAAACAGCATAAATTCCTAAATGCCAACTGAGTGATTTAGGTAATGAGTGACATTTGTAGTAGCAGCATCATTTACATTTAGAAATTAATGAGATGAAGATTTTGAGTTCAACAATTGGATCAGTTAGGAGTCCTCTGATTGGATGTAACAAAAACAAATTTCTGCAAGGTTAAAGAGCAAAAGAAATTGGTTATAAAGACAGAGGGGTAACATGGAATCCCCAAAACAGGAATGCACCCAGCTCCCAGGGACCAAAGACCCTTTTCTAAGCTTCACCTTTCTCCTACTCTCAGTGACTAGGCTTCTTTTTCCTTTCATTGCAGACACGCTTGCTTCTCTTGTTCATTTCTTGACTCCTCTATTATTTAGGAACATAAGACCCAGCCCTCAGAAGTGAACAAATCATTCTCTCTCTCTTGTCCTAAGTCAGATTCCCTGAGAGTTCTGATTGCCTCAGGTCAGAGCACATGCCAGTAAGTTAAGGCGACAGTACATTAGATGAGTTTAGGGAATTTTAGAAACTATTGTGTCTAATTAAATTGGAATCTCTGGGGTTGAGGCTAGGGCATCAGGATTTTTAAGTTCTTCAGGTGATTCTAACGAGGAGCTAACGTCCGCTGTCTGGGAGGATGGCAAGTATCACATTACAGAAAACAATTAGTGGGGCTTCCGCTATGGGGCAGGGAGAGATAGCTGGGGTGCATTAGGGGACATAGTAAGCTGTGCAGACACTACAAAAGCCAACTAATAGTTCTGTAAAATCAATTAAATATTTTTGAAAAGTCAATTTTAACATTGTGAACTTAATTCTCAACTGAATATGAATTTACAATAGGAGTGTAATGATTTTTTTTTTCTAAATAAAATTATTGATAAATCTGACCCCAGTAGCAACGTCCCAGGGAGGTAAAAATTCTACCTCTGTCCTTATTGACATTTCCTCCTTCTCAATGTCCTAAACGTGTTTCTCAGTTCATACCATTTGGGCACAGCCCTTGGTTTTTTTATGCCTGGGATCCAGTTTCAGAGGAGCATCCCTAAGCTGTCTTCTAAGAGAGCTTCAAGGTTTGCAGAAGCAAAAATTATCGTCTTCTGTGGTTCTCAATGCAGATAGAGTAAATATTTCAGACAATTATAATAATGGGAAGTATAAAGTCAGGGGAAGGGAGGAATGCTTTTACACTCTTCTCATACTGGTAAAATGCCTGTCCATATAAGTAGACTGTGATACGTTTTACAAATATAATGTAATACATAACTGTGACCACTAACAGTGCTGTATTAATACTCAAAAAAAAAAAATACATACTCAAAAACACTATAGATAAATCAAAACGGAATTCGATGCTATAGTGAGGTTGGCTTCCGGATAAACAGTATTATAAATAGATTTGGTAATTGATCCAGAGCTGTTAGCCACTTTGCTAGTAGTTTCCAATACCCTCTCAGGTATTTTGGCTGCTCTTTCATCAATGCTAATTGCGTGACAAACTTTGTCTATTGCATTAGCAAGAGAGGAAGATAGGTTGGTTGAGCTGTCTGTGAAACTGTGCATTGCTACTTTTTATTTATTGTGTGTACTCACTTTCAACAATATATTTCAAGAAGATATTTTAAAAAATAAGTAAGGATGTAAATGGTAACTAGTTATTAAAAGTTATTAATTTAAAAAATCCCATTGTTGGTATCTACCACAAGTGTGGAAGCTGGGAGAAGACGTTGAAATCAGTCAGCCTTTTTCCTATAAACTCATCCTGTTACACTTATAAAGAAAAAGGGGCCAGGCCCAGTGGCTCGTGTCTGTAATCCTAGCACTTTGGGAGGCCCACGTGGGAGGATTGCTTGAGGCCAGGAGTTCAAGACCAGCCTGAGTGACATTATAAGATCGATCCTGTTTCTACAAAAAGTGGAAAAATTAGCCAGGCACAGTGGTATGCACCTGTAGTCCCAGCCACCTGGGAGGCTGAGGCAGAAGTATCTCCTGAGCCCAGGAGTTTGGGGTTGCAGTGAGCTATGAAGAGGCCACTGCACTCTGGCATAGGTAACAGAGTGAGACCCTGTGTCAAAAAAGGGGGGTTCCATTGAGTTGGATCTTTCAGATAACTCTATCTGGTTATCATGTGCCCAGATTCATTTATACTGAACGGTTAGTGGCTCCCTTCATTAATACGTTTTGATGGTTTTTAATACATACTTTAGGTATTCTTCCCTCTCACAGAGAGCTCTTGTAAGACAACAGGTACACATCAGGGCCAAAACAATAGTGGGCAAGGGATCTTGGGACATGGAATTCTCTGCAGTATAAAACAGAACAGGGCAAAAGCAGAGAACATGATCAAACAGCAAATGGGTAAATGACTGAATAGCACTATGTATTTTCAAGGAGAAGGGTAAGGGAGGGGGAGAAAATTCTTAATTGACTAACATAAAAGATAATTTAGCTTCTGGATTCAACAGCTATTTAAAGCTGACTATCTGTGAATTTGCTGACGCCTGTGCTGCCCCCATCCCCCGCCCCAATCCCTGCGGAATTGTTCCCCTCTGGTTGCCTGGACACAGCCAAATGTACCTCAATCTCGACTGGTCACCTAGCACTCTCCATTTATGTGCTGAGTATTCAGTATTAGACCCCACTACCTTCTGTTAATTTTTGCATCTGTGCCACGTGTTTCCATAGCAAACACCCAGGCATTCTTATTCTGACAAACACTGGGAATGTTGAAACATTCCCCCTAATACAGCAAACTGTCTCTGTACATTTGTCAGAGCAGTAAACCAGATATACCTTCCAACCATGAAAAATTCAAGCATGAGAAGACACTAGTTCTCTGTGTCTGTTAACCTCTAGGTTCTCTGAGTGGCCCCACTGAGGTCTCTTCCTTAAACTTTACAAGAAAGACTATCCATCTCATCTTATGGATGTTTGAAGGAACTTGGACCCAAAGGGACCCACAGTTCTCACCAAAAACCATCTTCTGACCTCCGATTCTTTACCCTACATCTTAACCTTGCTTTACAATCTGGAGGTGGATGGACAGTCAAGGTCACAAAATTAGTTTCCAGATACCTATTTACAAGTTCTGTGTGCTGATCTTGCATCCTGCCTTGGGATGTGGTATCCATTTTATTAATTTATTTATTAAATTTTAAAAATACTTTTAAAATGTTTGAGATAATTCTAGATTACAGGCAGTTGTAACAAATAACACAGAGACGTCCCATGAACGCTTCACTCATTTCCCCCTTTAAAATTTTGCATAAAAATAGGATAGCACCCCAACCAGGAAATTTATACTGTTACTATCTACCAACCTTATTCAGATACCACCTGTTTTACATGCACTCAGTTGTGTGTGTGTGTGTGTGTGGTTAGTTCTATACAGTTTTATCACATGTGAGATTCATACGACCATCACCACAGTCAAGATACAGAACAGTTTCATCACAAGGATCCCGAATGTTGTATTTTTATAACCACAACCACCAACCTCTCTCTCTACCTCCTTGAACACTGGCTAATGGCTAATCTGTTTCCATCTCCATAATTAATCTTTGTAAGAATGTTATATAAATGGATTCACACAATATGAAACTTTGATATTGCTTTTTTTTACACAGTATAATAATCTCTTGAAATCCACACAATTATTGCACTTATCGGTTGTTAATTCCTTTTTATTGCTGAATACTATTCCATGGCATGGACGTACCACATTCTGTTTGACTGTTTACCTGTTGAAGGACATTTGGGTTGTTTCCAGTCTCTGGTTATTATGAATAATGTTGCTGGGTACATTCCTGTACATCTTTTCTTTGTCAATATGAGTTTTCAATTCTTTGCTCTCACAAGAGCACAATTGCAGTGTCATGTGGTAATCACATGTTTAGTTTTTAAAGAAACCGTCATACTCTTTTCCAGAGTGGTTGTACTGTTTCACATTTCCATTAACAATGCATGAGTCATCCAGGGAAAACAGAAGCTCAGTCTCTCTCTCTCTCTCTCTGCCAACACAGGGGAGGGGGGAAAGGGAATCTCACGTCATCTCTTCCTGCTTACTTGATGCCAGGTGGATGCTCAATTTCGCCCTGTGCCCCAGTGACAAGACTGGAGTGTGCTATGAATCTAAGCAGTGGCTGGCCCTACCTTGCACTGCCTCATTAAGTCTTATTGCTACCAGCGTGTGCAGGTGGAGTCTCAGTTCACTACAGCCAGTAGAGCAAAGGAAGATTGGCTTGCCCCAGCTATTGACAGTACGATCAGATCTTACCTCTTGCTTCTGCAGATAGGGTGGTGGTGTTGCAGGTGGTGGAAGATCAACTTTTCACTTGCCCCTCTAGGCCCTTGTGAAATGTGGAATGTGAAGTGGCTTGGGGGACTAGTTTTTCCTTTGGTGTTTGACTGGAGTTGTGTGGGTATGGCCAAAAAGGTTTTCTGTTTTGTTATCCCACTATTTAGCTGGTCCTTTGGATAGAGGAAAAGACTTGGAGAACTTTATGTTTGGGTTTCTTTGTGCTTCTGGCTTGGAGACTTCTGCAAGGCTTTGTCTGAGATATAGGGGAGACAATAAGGAAACTCAAATAACTCACCTCAGCATCATTCCTCGAGGCTGGAGGCCCATAGGTGGCCCCTCATTCTTTCTACCTTTCAGAGACTCTCTCTATACTTGTTTGTTGTCTTTTGTCTACAATTTTATTTGTAAGAGAAAGGATCTGGAAGAAACAGGGTTATTCCCTTGGCCAGAGATAGAAACAAGACGTGACTTTGCAGGGTTGTGTGTGTGTGGTTTTTTTTTTTTTTATCTCATTTTATTTAATTTTGTTTTGTTTTGTTTTATTATCATCATATCAGAGGGCAGAACTTTAACAAATGGGATCAAATGGTACTATTACTTGCTGAGAAAACCATTTAAAGCAAACAATCAGAGATCTACATAGAATCTGCAAGACATCCACATATTTGTTATTCTAAAACACACATTTATATAATAGCAGCATTTTGCAGAGTAGGTTGAGTATGATCTTGTAGTTAATGTGCAGGCATGTTGTTACTGTGAGCTATTTCAAAGCCACAGAAAATGTGAAAGACTCATATCCTTTATCTAGGACCACCAATTGTTAATATTTTGCCCCATGTTTTCCCCTCTCCTTCTCCTCCCCATCTCTCTGTCTGTTAGAATTTGTAAAGACCCATGTATTATTCTTCTAAAAAATATATTTGGTGCATTATAATGCATCAACATTTTTTTATGTTAAAATACCACAAATTTGGGCAGCAGGAGCCCCTTCATGTTGGATCTTATGTCCTTTCAACACATCTCCATTGATTCAGGAGCACTTACTTGCTTTGAGGGTCAACCATATGTATCAGGATCACCCGCTCCTTTAACTGCTTGAGAACTGAAAACAGCTATTTCTCTAAAGAGCCTTTACTTTGGAACTACAGCAGAAACTAACTGATATAATTTCATATTACATATAGCTGCTTTTTAAAATTCAGACTAAAGATCTGTTACAAGAGGATTCATCCAATTTACATTTATTTCTACCATCTTAATTATTTCTATTTATTCTAATTTTTCAGTTTCTTTTTATCATTTTTTGTATTTATTTATTTATTTATTTAATTTCAGCATATTACAGGGTTACAAATGTTTAGGTTACATATATGGCATTTGCCCCACCCCAGTCAGAGCTTCAAGCATGTCCATCCCCCAGATGGTGCACACCAAACCCGTTATGTGTGAATATACCCATCCCCCCTCCTCCTTCCCATCTGCCCAACAGCTGTTGAATGTTATTACTATGTGTGCACTTAAGTATTGACCAGTTAATAACAATTTGATAATGAGTACATATGGTGCTTGTTTTTGCATTCTTGTGATACTTTATTTAGTAGAATGGGCTCCAGCTTTATCCAGGAAAATACAAGAGGTGCTAGATCACCACTGTATTTTGTGGCTGAGTAGAACTCCATGGTATACATATACCACATTTTATTAATCCGCTCATGTATTGATGGGCACGTGGGTTGTTTCCACATCTTTGCAATTGTGAATTGTGCTGCTATAAACATTCAAATGCAGATGTCTTTATTACAGAATGTCTTTTTTTTTTCTTTGGGTAAATACCCATTAGTAGCATTGCTGGATCCCACTTAAGTAGTTCTACTTTCAGTTCTTTGAGGTATTTCCGTATTACTTTCCATACAGGTTGTACTAGTTTGCAGTCCCACCAGCAGTGTTTGAGTGTTCTTATCTCTCCGCATCCATGCCAACATTTATTGTTTTGGGACTTTTTGATAAAGGCCATTCTCACTGGAGATAAGTGATATCTCATTGTGGTTTTGATTTGCATTTCCCTGATGATTAAAGATGTTGAGCATTTTTTCGTATGTTTGTTAGCATTAGTCTATCTTCTTTTGAAAAGTTTCTGTTCATGTCCTTTGCCCACTTTTTGATAGGGTTGTTTGATATTTTTCTTGCTGATTTTCCTAAGTTCTATATAGATTCTAGTTATATAGAATCCCTTTCTTGGCTGTGTAACATGCGAGTATTTTCTCCCATTCTGTGGGTTGTCTGTTTGCTCTCATAATAGTTTCCTTGGCTGTGCAGAAGCTTTTTAATTTGATCAGGTCCCATTTAGTTACTTTTGTTGTTGCTGTGATTGCCTTTGTGAATGGATTTTAAAAATTCCAGTGATGTGCTGTCCACAAGAGACTCACTATAGATTTAAAGACACATATAAGCTAAAAGTGAAAGGATAAAAAGACATTTGATGCAAACAGAAACTGAAAGAAAGCAGGAGTCACTACATTTACATGAAACAAAATAGATTTTAAGCCTAAAAATGTCATTAGAGACAAAAAAGATCATTAATGATAAATGGGTTAATTTAATAGGAAGGTGTAACAATTATAAACATATGGAAACCCAACAACAGAATCCCTCAATATGTAAAATAAATGTAGAGAGACCTGAAGATGGAAAATGACAGCAATACAATAATAATAGGGACCTGGAATTACTAATAAGAGCAATCAGATAAGAAAAAAAAATAAAAAGCATCCAAATTGGGAAGGAAGAAGCAAAATTACCCCTACGTGCAGATGACATGTTCCTATATGTAAAGAAACCCTAAAAACTACATTAAAAACCAGTTAGAGTAAATTAATTAGGTAAAGTAGTGTAGGATAAAAAGTTAACATACAAAATCAGTTGCATCGTTACACTAATGACAATGTACCTGAAAAAAGAAGTTAAGAAAACAATACCATTTTTGTTAGCATCTAAAGGACTAAAGTACTTAGGAATAAATTTAACCAAGGATGTGAAATATCTACCCTGAAAACTATAAAACTTTGATAAAAGAAATTGAAGAAGAAACAAATAAGTGGAAAGATATACTGTACATGGATTGGAAGAATTAATTAATTGATTAATGTTAAAATGTCTATACTACCCAAATTGATATACAGATTCAATGCAATTGTATTACTCTGTTTGTGATGTTCAAACAAAATATCTGAAATTGGATATTTCATAAAGATCAGAAATTTATTTTCTCACCACACTAGAAGCTGGGAAGCCTAAGACCAAGGTGCCAGCTGTTTCCATGTCTGGGAAGAGCCACTGTCTGTTTCCAAGATAGCACTTTCTTGATGCATCCTCAAATGGTATACGGGGGCACAAAGAGGCAAAATGTGTCCTCATTGACAGAAGAAAGTCCCAGGCAGATCTCTGAAGCTTCTTTCCTAAGAGCACTAATCCTATCCACAAGAGTGAAGCTCTCATGACTTAATCACTTCTTCAAAGACTCTCCCAAGCAGGATTAAGTTTCAACATGAATTTTGGAGAGACACAAACATTCAAACCATAGCAGTAATCCCTACCGTAATTTCAATGGCAATTTTTACAGAAAAACAGATTCTAAAACTTATGTGGAACCACAAAAGACCTTCGATAGTGAAATCAATCTTGAGATAGAAAAACAGAGTTGGAGACATCACACTTCCTGATTTCAAATTATATTACAAAGCTATAGAAATCAAAACAGTGTGGTACAGGCATAAAATAGACATATAGGACAATGGAACAGAATAGAGAGCCCAGAAATATACTCAAGCATATATGGTAAAGTAATTTTCAACAAGCCTACCCAAAAGACACAATGTGAAAGATAGTTTATTCAATAAATGGTATTGGGAAAGCTAGAAATATACATACAAAAGAATGAAACTTACCTTGCACCACACACAAAAATTGACTCAAAATGAATTACAGATCTAAACATAAGCCCTAAAACTCTAACACTGTCAGAAGAAAACATAAAGGAAAAACTCCTCTTTATAGGCCTTGAGAATGATTTTTTGGGCATCACACAAATAGTTCACATAACAAAAACAAAAATAAACTAGTTGGACTACATCGAACTAAAAACCTCTGCACAGCCAGGAAACAATCAATAAAATGAAAAGGAAGCCTATGGATTGGGATAAAATTTTTGCAAACCATATATCTGATAAAGGGTTAATTTTCAAAATATAAAAGGAACACAACTCAATAGCAAAAATACCCAAATAGCCTAATTAAAAAATGTGAAACGGAGCTAAATAGACATTTTTTTCACAGAAGACATAAAAATGGCAAAAAGGTATATGAAAAGGTGTTCAACATCACTAATCATCAGTTGCACGCAAATAAAAACCACAGTGAGATACCGTCTTACACCTGTTTGGATGGCTATTATTCAAAAGACAAGTGAGAAGAATTGGTGAGGACATGGAGAAAGGTAAGCCTTTGCACATTGTTGATGGGAATGTAAATTGGTACAGCCATTGTGAAAAACAGTATGTAGAATCCTCAAAAAATTAAAAATAGAACTACCATATGATCCAGCAACCTCACTTTTAGGTATATTTCCCATGTTTTTTCAACATTATTTACAATAACTGAGATATGGAAACAACCTAAATGTCCACCAATGAGTGAATGGATAAAGAAGTTGTGGTGTACATATACAATGGGATATTATTCAGCCTTAAAAATGGAGAAAATCTTGCTATTTGTGACAACACAGATGAATCTCAAGGACATTATAGTAGGTGACATAGGTCAGATGCAGAAAGACACATACTGTGTGATCTCACTTATATGTCAGAATCTAAAAATATCAAAGTCATAGAAACAGAGAGTAGAATGGTTGTTCCAGGGACTGCGGGTGGGAACTGGTGTCAAGAGGTAAAAAATTTCAGTTATGCAAGATAAATATATTCTGGAGATCTAATGCACAACAATGTGGGTATAGTTAACAATATTGTACTGTATACTTGACATTTGCTAAGAGAGTAGATTTTAGGTGTTCTCACCACTACAACAACAAGAAAAGGTAGTTATCTGAGGTAATGGCTATGTTGATTTCCTTGATTGTGGTGAATATTTCACAATCTATGCATATAACAAATCATGAAGTGTACACCTTAAATGTACACAATTTTAATTGTCAATTATACTTTAGTAAATTTGGGGGAAAAAGATGAAGAATATGAGGACAAGGAAAAAGAAGGAGAAAGAAGAGGAGAAAGGGGAAAGAAAAGGAAAGAGGAGAAGAGTAGCATGGAAGGAGGGGGAGAAGAGGTTAATTTATGTATTTAATATAATTAACTAAAATAGAAAGTATAGGAGGGAAGATATAAGACAACTAATAACAGCAAAGTTATGGCGAGAGTTTTTGATGGCTTGGAATGAGGGAAGAAAAAAAGGCAGCTGCAGTTTAGGAGCAATATTAGGGCCCAGTGCATGTACTCAAACTGTTTTAATTGTTTTTGGCTATTGAGGTATTGATATTTTTGTGCAGAAACTATAGTTATGTCTATTATCCAGTGAGCTAAACTTTATTAGAATTAGACATATTTGAAAGTTTATGCACATGATTGAAAGATAATCAAACAGAGGTACTAGTAAAACTTCAAATATTTCCATCCCTGTCTCTACAGTTAAATCGTGCATAAATATCAGCAGACATTATACTTGAATTTCTAATGACAGTGAGTTCCTAAAGAGAGTCATAGCCTTTCCTAACAAAGTATAGGAAAGCTTAAAAGCTTTGGAGGACATTGAATCTTGTCAAAGTATATTCCAGACTTGTTGGCACAGTATGCAACCTATTTTCACATTGTATTTTACAGGATGCTTAATTTAAATCTGATTGATTTTTTAGCTCTTCCAATTCGTACATCGCCCAACGAGTAGTCATATTTGTAGATGAGTCTGCACTAAATACATTGTTATCTTGGCTTTTGAACAAACATAGATCGATATTAGGAAACATATCTGTTGAAAGTGTGTTCACTATTGTTCAGTTGTTATTTTGAATACTGACTTTAGAACTTCTTCCCTCCATTTTTGTGCTCAGAACAAAAGCCAAATGACTGTTGGAACTTTCTTGATATACTCTAAAATGATAACCACTCTTTGTATATGAAGAAGGTAGAGTATGAGAAAGTTTTTACAAGAACATTTCTAGTGATATTTGGTAAAACATGTAACTATTTAATTTTAAAAAAATCTTGTTTTCTTTAAGAACATGAAATGTTTTTGTTAGATTAGAACCTGTAATGTAAGTGCTTAATTTTAGCCAATTTTATGGTTAATTTAATTAGGGAAACTTAGGTACAATCATAAGCCGATTTGTAAGACAAAGAAACACTTTATATAACTGTAGCCATCACATGAATTAAAAATATCCCAGAAACAATCCCAGTACACTGACTGTAAGGAAATCAGTCAGGCTGCAGCAACTTCAGTGCTTAAAATACTTAGTTGAGCCTTAAGGATAATTTTTGTTAAAACATAGTTTGCGGGTTCTTTTGGGCTAAAAAATCAGAGATACGCTTAGATTTCTTCAGCCAGTTGGCATTTCTTTCAAGTTTATATGGGAAATATGTCATAGGTTGGGTATTTTGAGAAATAGACTCCAAAACAAGTTTGCATGTAGTATATTTATTGGGATATGCTCTTTGGAACATTAATTATGAGAAAAACAGAGAAAATCGTAGTGAACAAATGAAATTGAAGTTCATATGTGTCATAAGAAAGGTCCGAGCTAATCCCATGGTAGCTGGAGTGGCTGCAGAGCTGTACCACACAAGGCGGGTCAGGCCCCACCCTCCTGCATGCAGCATTAAGTAAGTTGTGAGATGTGGGTTGTTTCCTGGAAGGGGACATGACCTTGGGGGAAGTGGCTTTCTTCAGCTGCAGGCAGAATTAGGCAGGTACTCAGATAAGAGATGCTAGCAACCTATAAGCAGAGCAGCCGGGGGAATGATTCTTGAAGGTGGGGTATGGTTGGCATGCCACAGCATCCATCGCAACAGGCAAAGTAGGAATGTTCTCCTTTGTGCAGCTCAGACTTGGAAACTGAAACACGGTTCAGAACATAGCATCTCTGTAGCAATAGGCATTAATGGGCTTTCTCATCATATACTTAGTGTTCTTTATTCTTCATATTCTGCTTTGTAGTATTTCAACTGAGTTCTGTCTCTGGTTTTATTGTTCCAGCTACTGCTATTACTAGTTAATTTATCTTTTTAATGATGACTTCTAAGCCTTCAGAGATACCACAACACTCTTTCAGTGGATCTCCCTGATAAAACTCTATTGGTTGTTTCTTGTCTCACATTCAAATACCCTAGGGTAGAGAATGTTATTAATATTATATTAGGCTATCACCATTCGAGATAAACTATGTCTCTTGGGCAAATCTCTTGTGCCAGGTCTCACTATAGGTTGGTCTATATAAATAACTATTAAATACCTTTGAGTCTGTGATGTGGCTGAATTAATGAGATCACAGAGCACGCAACATGGCGATCTGTTGTTCATCAGGAACTCCCAGAAAGAGGGCTTTGGACAAGTCAGGCAGTAATAATCTGCTCAATAGGGGTAAATTTAAACTGAAGATCATTACTTGGAATTCATAGTGGTGATCCCTCTCTAGATTTTTATCCCTGCAAATGTTTGATACAGTAGGGGCTTTCAAATTTCACTGTGTACCAACACATTCAAAGAAAATGGTTTAAAATGAATATGTCTGGAACAACTTCCAGAGATTCTGATTAAATTGGTTTGGAGTAGGAATCACTCTGGTTAGTTTCAGAAGAAAGAATTTTCAAAGAGGCAATCAGATGTTTACAAGGTTGTTGGCATGGTTGACATACCTGGCTCCAGGAGTAATTTCCAGGAATAATCCCTCGGATAACACCATGGAACTGGCCCATCACAGGAGTTTCTTCACCTGCCATGATTAGGAAGTTAGGGAATTAGGCGTCTCTGTCACGATACATGCCAGCACAATGGACAGCACACACCTTACCTGTTGGCCCTGAGAAACTATGAATAAGCCATGGAGACCTCTCCTAAAGTTGTCCCAGAAAAATCTGACCATATTCATAACCTTACCTGCTGCAGAAATAAGGGAAACTGCAGAAGCAGGGTCTCTGCTTCATGATAGTTCATCCCTTCTTGAAATCTCTCATGGATCTTCTCACAGAAGATAAATCCTGCAAGCAATCCAAGGTGAAATGAGTCTTAGAAAAGTTGTCTAACTTCTAGTCTGCATTAAGTAAGCGAATCTGAACTATCTGCCACATACCCCAAGTGAATCTGATGCAGATATCCATATAACACAAAGTAAGAAAACAAATTATCAGTTAGTAACTAATTGGATTGGTTAGTGGACTCTAATAAACAAGAAGAACAAACAATAGAAATCATGGTCTTTCTAAACATGTTCGGATTTTACTGTGTTATTAAATATACTCTACTCTAAAGTACATAAAGATATTACCTATGATTTTTATTTTTGGTTTGTAAGTTATTTGTAGGCTTTTACATAGACATAGCTATACCATTGAATGTTAGAATTTACCTCTCAACTTAAATATTAAAATTTAAAGTAATGGATTGTTTAAAGTGCTTTAAAATAGTGGGCTGGTTACTTAATAAAAAATATTTAATTCTGGCATATTATCCAGAATTTCTATTCAGTGCCAAGTTTCCTGCCTTGTTTCTAAGGCTGACAGAGCAGAGAGCAAAGAGACAAAAGGAGATAATGCTTTTAAAAATATTCCACTGTTCAGATCTGTCTTCTCTCCCTATTCCCAAAGTATTCCATCCAAGAAAGGTAATACTGAACTGAAATTCAGATACTTGTTTGCTGAAAGATTTTTTTGCACTTTAAATGATGTCTGATTTATAAATTATGCTTATTAAATATTTGTTCAAGTTTCAAAATAAATAAGCATGCCTACCAATTTTATATGAAAACAGAGACCTCCTTATCTTGGTCCAAGAGGCCTGTTATTTTAAACAAACTAAAACTGGAAATGGTTCCCAATTTTTCCTTAGGGTAGAACTTCATTGCAGCTTCATTTAAAGGATATGTCTTTGTGTTATCTGGATACTGAATAAAGAAAGCTGGCTAACCAATACTTCCCAAGAGTCCTCCTTAAACTGGATTTATGTTGGGAAAAATCCTAAAGATAGATCATTCTCTGAGATATAGTCATTCATTTTATTTTTTTTCCAAGGAGGGCAATTTTAGTGAATTCGAGTTAACTTTCCCATCTCCTCATGTAGAGAAGATTCAAGTCTTGTATGCCTTGTTTCTTTTGGCTTATTTTTTACCAGCTTTAATTCAGGTTTTTGTTGTGTATAAAGCTGTTCTCTGTTCCCGTTGCACATCACAGTTCACTGGATGATGGTTGCTCATTGTTGGGTGGTACAGGTAGATAGCGGCGAAGTCCCTTCTCCCAACCATCCAGAAGATCTCTTCCAGGACTTTGCCGTAGAGCATCATTCCATTCGCTTCACAGCCCCCTTTCATGCATGATTTGAAGATTTGTCATGATTTTGTGACAGATGGAAATGTAAAGAAATTCTATTAACTCTATTGAAGAAGATGTCCAAACTTTATCTCCAAACAAGAATTATTGGATATCTGGGGACTCTAGCAACGACAATTCATGATGCTTCCATTATTGTGACTGTGCCTATTAGTCTAGGATATCTGGGTATATCTTCATGATCTTAGCAGCATGATCATTATTATTTTTCTTTGAGAAGGCTGACATGATCATGTAAATATCTCTACTTATTTCCACCTGGGAGAGTTATAGCGGCTGAATCCAAAGTGACCTCACTAAATGGTGAAGGAAAACAGGACTTATACCATTTTAGAGATCATGTATTATATGTAAATTAGTACATTATTTGAAATTAGATTATTATGGAATAAAATTCATGCTGTGATCTAGAGAATAAGCACTTAGAAATAACACAAAGAGGGTAAATTCAATCTCTTAGGTAGCTAAGAAGTTTGCTTAACCTGATAAAGAAAATCTATTACACATCTTTAATAAACCTTAAGAAAAATCATATCAAAGGAAAATGCTAAAACTTCCTCTTTAAGTCAGCTAATATGCAAAGATGTTCTCTATCACTCTCTGTCTTTCCCCCTCACCATATGTATATATATGACTGATAAGATATAGGAGATTACACACAAACACACACACACACACACACACACACACACACACTATTGGTTTTGTTTCTGTTTCTCTGGACAGCCGTAATATATCAACAGACTTCCGGGATGTGATTGCCATCCTTGAATTGATGGGAGACCTTGCAAGATGATGCACACGGGTTAGATTTGAATCCTTGGAACGGAAGGTGGTTATCCTTACTGATGGGACTTACTCTGTACCAGGTTTTGTGAGTAAAGCAGAAGTGAAAGCTGTTGTTTACCCTCCCCAAAAGATGGATATCAAAATAAGAAAAGGAGGAGGGAATTGATGGGAAATATTCATGATGAACCTTTGATGTGGCACTGTTTTAAGGCATGTTACAACATCACATGCAATAACTAATTGACTCATCATAAGCAACCTTATGAGGTAATTGTTATTAGACCAGTAATGAAAATGAGGAAATGACAATAAAGTTTAGGTAACTTTCTTAATGTCACACAGATAGAAGGTGCACAATTGAATAATAAAATGCAATTTGTCCTACTCTACAACTGTCCTTTCTAAATTTCTCATTGTGCCTATCTACATTTTATTTTTATATATACATGAAACAATCAGGAAATGATGTTTAATGTATGGAGATAAGAAAAATATTACTATCAAATGGGGTAGTAATGTTTCATAAACTTGAAAAGTGTTTTAAAGCAGAAGCAATTAGATCAGATCCCATTGTAGTTTTATTTTTAATATAAACTTCTTAAATATATACAAATATAAAAGGAAATATAAATATAGTTTGTTTAGAACCACATTAACCAAACATATTTATACATTAAGTGAAGCAAGTCCAAAAACCCAATAAACCCTAAGTTAAGATTATATTATTGTTGATAACATTGTGCTGAAACTAAATCATAGTTACCAGAATGAACGCATCAATGACTGTTCTAGTCAGACTCTTATATTTAACATGCCTATACTACCGCTTGGTGGTAATACAAATTTTCTACTACTTTTTCTTTTTCAAACTACTGTGAAATCTTCTAGCTGAGTTTTCTAAAGTCATGTACATTTATCTGGCACACAAGCATAATTTATCTGAATATCATATATTAAATCTTCCTCAGTTTTTTGTCATTAATGGGAGCCAATTGAAGTAAAAGGGTGTGGCATCCATGTTAATGCAAACCAAAATGCAAACCTAGAACTTGAAATTTCATTGCAATATTATACGGTGTTTGTTGAACCAGAACTCCAGAATTTATCTACCTATCTATGTATAGAAATAGATACATATAAAATAATTTTTTATAATGTTCTGGCTTTATTATATTAGCAATCTTAGCCCTGATACATACACTTACTTCACCTTGATCTCCTCATCTGTAAAACTGAGATAAAAACAATAGCTGTCTCAAAGATTAATGGGATTAAAGAGTTAATACGATGTATGTTCAACACTTGCAAAATGCCTTTCACACTCAGTTCCCAATAAATATCAATTATTACTCTTAAAAACTTTTATCATAAATTATTATCATTCTTAATAGTTTTTGTCAAAAGTTTTGATATACAATATCAAACTACTTTTAAAATTATTATTAAAAGTTCACAAAGCTCTGAGAATATGTCCATGGGATCCGGGATTTGTAGAAGCTCAGTCTGGCAAACCCTGGTTTGGACTTTCTACACTATTATTGTCAGACAACTATGATTCACATATAATAATATTATACTGAATAATTATTCCCAGGTTTATTGTTGATATTATGCAAAAAATTATTTTCTTTTCCATTCTTAACCATCTGCACATTTGCTTAGGAGATTTCTGCTGTTTGCCTTCCATAGGTCCAACTGTTGAATCTATCAAATTTTCGGTATTTATGTTTAAATATTCTGAACTTTTCATTACAGTAGATCTGGCACTAAGTTATTTTTCTTTTATATTTCTGGAAAATTTGCTCTGAAATCAGTTTGGCCAAAAATGTGTATATTGTGTTGATATACTTTTTCCTTCTTTATAAATTACATGTTTTTTAGAATCATCACATCTGATTACTTTAAAAGCTCCAAATATTTCACAATCCCTAATGGATCCAGTGCAAATAAAACCAATGTCAAATTAGTCTACTCACTCTTTTTCAAAGTCTATTTACTATGATCGTCAAAGCCAAGGGAATCAGATGCATGATTATGTGGGAAAACAGCTGTGCTGACCCAGGAGAGAAAAGCCACAATCACATAGACTTCTCTTGTGAGCAGGGATCCTACTGAACCTGCGTTTCTGATGTCAAACACAATGTCTTTTTCCTCTCAAGGACAGAAATCATTTGCTATATGAAACTCTTGTACATTTGAAACTGGATTTTAAGATGGAGGAGAATCGAGGACAACACAGGAGAATGAATTACTTGCCAGAGATTCATAAGATATTAGTAATTCACTATTTAAATTTTTTTTTTTACTTTTTACCTTTTATTTTCAAGATACAGAAGAAGATCATAAAATTTTAGGAGATATTCATATGCCTTTGATTAAGAGTAGAATCCTTAGCTCTACCTAGATAAAATCATCAGAATATCCCTAAATTATATGAATTATCAGGATCATTCTTGCTAGAATAAAAAAATAATTAAAAAGAGAAAATTTACTCAAATGAGAAACTTCAAATTACTGAAAAAAGTGTCTACAAAAATAATTTCAGCAATTATTTAATTTTTCTGCTGCCAAATATCAAAGTGGAAGCATGATTTTTATTTCACACATCACTATTCTTTAAAAGAATAAACAAAGCATAAAGTTTATTACTATCCAGTTTTCTTTGTAGGACTATTGGATTACACAAAAAGTCCCTGTGTTTGTGTATTCCTTGAAAACCTTTTCAACAAGATCCACTTTCAGCTTTGAGAATCAATTTTCTTACCAATACCATGGCTTGCTTGCACATTGAACTACTTTTTTAACTCATCTTTCTTGATTGTGTGTATTAACTAATTTGTTCTACTGAATTCCGAACACTTTTAAATGATGCAAATCATTTAAAAGGACAATGCAAGACTACAGTGTCCATCTAGAGAAACTGTGTGATAGCCTGATTACCACATTATTATTCTCTACCTGAAACATATTTCAATAATTTTGTAGTTGAGCTGCCCAAAACAACAACAAGCACATGGACAACAAAAACGGCAATAATGTCATCAGTTGCATGAAGGAGCTTAAATTCAGTAAATATAATAACAGAAGTTTCCTGATATTTGGCAAGTACTGGATTGGTTTCAGTTCTCCATAACACAGTTGCTACTGATCGCAATGTAATTGTCAGGAAAAGTAAAGAAAATCGGCCAGCTAGATCCTATGAGCTTATTAGCATGAGGGAAATCTACACTTGTGAACACAGACAAATCCTAGCTTTGCAGAGCACAATGACTGTGATTGGCATGACTGACCTCTAGTTTAAGAGGGAGATTTTTGTGGTTCCATTCTTCCTTTAGAATCATAGTGTGAAATGAAGGCAGAATGCTACCATTCTAGCCCTTTCGATTTCTCTTCTCCCCTCTGTTAGTCAGCTTATAAAGTTTTTTCTGCTAGCCCTAAGATCCTAGTTGTGTGATAAAGGAGCAAATGTTGCCACTGGAAACTTTAGTTTGTTCCATTTACTGTCTGCAGAATGACAACAAAAAGAAGCAAAAAAGAAACGTACTTTGTAAATGTTTTAAAAAATGACCAAAATGGTGAAAACTAATTTAACAAATAGAATTTGTGGATCAAATAGCCAGTACCTTTCTTTACATAATCAATATAATCTCCCCTTTCAGTATAAAAAGTATACAGAAACTAAAATTGCCCTTTCTTACAATGTAAAAACAACTCTTTGTGTTTTACTGTTGTAGGGAGTAAATTCACTTTCATCCCAGGCTATATGGTGATGTGTCTTGGATGAAGTTGTAACTATGACTCAGCCTCAAGCAACAAAAGTCAGAGCATGTGCTTGTCTGCAATATATATATATATATATATATATATATTTTTTTTTTTTTTTTTTGCAGAAATTAGTGTTATAAAATAAATAGTTAAAGTACACTGAACACTTATTGTATGTCAGGTCCTGTTCTAAGTGTTTTACAGGTATTATTAACTCATTTGGTCTATCCAATAAACCCATGAGGTAGGGATAAATATTATCCCCATTTTATAGATGAGGACATTGAGATACAGTGAGGTAAAGGTCCCCAGAGATCATAAATGGTCAAACTGCCATTCAAAACCAGGCAGTCTGGCTCCAAGGTCCATTCTCCTAACTACCATGTAAGAGATGCCAATGTAAACTATTTCATTTGAAGATAATATGGCTCTGTAGAACTGGTTTGAACTCAGTTTTACACAGATAAGCTGTCTGTTCTTGGGCAAATTAGTTCATTGGACTCAGACTATTTTTCCATAAATTTTTTTCTAAAATTCATTGCGATGATCTCTATTTATTTACTCTGTTGCGTGGAGACCTCCTTACAGTAATAGAAGTGCCATAACTGAAACTCTCTGGACAAACAAAATGTCTCTATTTTTTCTCCATACCCACTGTTAAGATATGTGTTCATCTTTCCACTGTAAATTTGTTCTATTCCTTCTGTGCTATAATTTATATGGTCCTCATTCACAGGTTTTGAGTTTGCAGATAGTTAGGTTTTCTAAATTCTGTGTTTCAATGAGAAAAAAAAAATATACCAGACACACTAAGTAATGATTCTCCTTGAGGAATCCATGTAACCTTTTTACATCATGAAGAAGAAAATGAGCTCCATGGAAAGACAATAAAACACTACAGATGAGGAGATTTAAAGATATAATAATCATGTTCTAAAACAATTATCTGAGAAATCAAAAGTAACCAGAAAAATGAAGTAAATAATAATTGTTTAATAAAGCTGTCTGCTTTTCAGGTTATGCTAAATTTCCATAACAATTAAATATCATGCCTCCTCACCCCTATGTGTTTAATATGAGGCCCCTGTTCTAATGAAGCACATATAAAATTGAACAAAATTTAAATAAATTAAATTTTTATACTTTGGTGGATATTTAATGACTTTCTTAATATTAATCTTATGTGGATAAGCTGCACAGTCCTCCGTCAATTCTCCACCACATTGATTGGCACATTTATACAAAACCACTGAAGAAAAAGAAGAAAAGAAACTTTTAGCAGGGTGTGGTGTTGCGCCTGTAGTCCAAGCTACTCAGAAGGTGAGGTGGGAGGATCTCTTGAGCCCAGGAGTTTGAAACCAGTCTGGTCAACATAGCAAGACCCTATCTCAAACACACACACACACACACACACACACACACACACACACACACACACTCTTTCTCTCTCATACAAAAAAACCCCAAAAAACAAAAAAAACCTTTTCCTCACTTCTTTGTTCATTCTTCTGAATCCAGCTAAATTTTCATCAAATGCTTCTCTTGAAGTAGCCTGCACCACCCTTGGCAACAAATTAGGCTTAAGTATTCTCTCCTTATTCTATGTAAAGATTGGTTTTGTATCCTAGGCTACTGTGCCTAGTGATTTCCTAGGATGTGAGAATGTGATATGGTTTGCGGGTACTTGGAGAAAACTTACCTCACACATCTGTGTTGTACACCCTGCAAGAAAAGTATGTTTACTTTCAACTATGTCTTAAAACATCAGTTGGTGTTAAAATAACTCATCAGTTTTCCACTTATGCCTTTCTTCCATTTGGTGTGTGTGTGTGGGAGGGGGGTGAAAACATTGAACTTACTAAAATATTTTACCAATTGATTCATCATTTTATTTCCTACTTATACATAATAACTTTATTAAAAGCTGTTGCTTGGATTTGTCATTTGCCTCTATTTTAAAATGATTATTGATCAGATCCAGATTTTTAACATTTCATATCTGATTGCTGCAACTGTGTAGAAGGTATAGTCTCTTAGCCTGTCCTACTCCTTTCTTTTTCATTCCATTATAATTTGAACACAGTCACCACAAAGATATTTCCATGTGATAGTCCAGATTAGGTCATTTGTTTGAGAGGACCACACAATTTTTATTTCTGGTCAGCACTGATCAACACCTAAGTGCACATATAGGAATAACATTTATCGGGCGTTGGGCAGATGGGAGGGGGAGGAGGGGATGGGTATATGCATACATAATGAGTGCGATGCACACCATCTGGGGGATGGACACTCTTGAAGCTCTGACTTGCGGGGGGCGGGAGGGCAATGTAATCTAAACAATTGTACCCCCGTAATATACAGAAATTAATACAAAAAAAAAATCAAGACAGAAAAAAAAAGTTACAGAGTGAAAAAAAATATCTTAAATTGCATTTCAATTCACACTTAAGAATATATAGAGTATAATTTGTGGTAGAGTTTATGAGTTTTGAAAAACATATACAGTTATGTAGCCATCACTACAATGAAGATACAGAAGAGTTCCATCACTCAACAGAATGATCTTGTGCTATACCTTTGAGTCATTTCCTCCTTCCAATCTTTGATCTGTTTTCTATTTTTGTAATATTACCTTTTCCAAAAAATTACAAGAAATAGAAGAATACAATAAGTAGCCTTTTCAGTGTGGCCTCTTTCATTGTGCTTAATGCATTTGTCAGCCATGTCATTTAGTGTATTTCACAGAATATTTTTTTTTCCTTTTTATCACTGAGTACTAGTTCAGTTCATCCATTCACTTGTTGAAGGACTTTGGGTTGTATCTAGTTTTTGATGATTATGAATAAAGCTGTTAAAACATTTCTGCATATGTTTTTGGATTAATATAACTTTCCATTTCCTTTGGGTAAATACTTAGAAGTATAATTGCTGGGACATATATTATGTATATGTTAGCATTTCCTATGTTCTTCATTTCTTTGTATAGATTGATATTTACTTATGAAAGAGAAACTTCCTTTAACATTTCCTGTTGTGTGATAAAATCCTTTCAGCTTCTGTGTGCCTTCATTTTTGGAGGAAATTATCCGTAGATAAAGAATTCTAGGTTGATTATTTTGCTTTGTTTTCAGTACTCTAAACATCCTACTTCTTCTATTGTTTCCAATGAAAATTTACTGACATCTTTATCTGTATCCCTCTATTTATAATGATTTTTTTCTTTGACTTTTAAGATGTTCTTTTTATCACTGATTTTGAGCAATTTGATTGTGATGTGCCATGGTGAAGTTATTTTATGTTCTTGTTCTTGACATTCCTTGAGATTCCTGAACCTGTGGCTTTAAAATTTCCATCAAGTCTGAAAAAGTTGGAGTCATTATTTCTTCAATTTTCTTCTGTTCCTCCCTGCTCTCCTTTTGAGCCTCCAATTGCACATTTTACAGATCCCTTGAAGTCATTCCACAACTTACTGATTTTCTATTCATTTTTAAAAGTTCTCTTTTCTCCCTGTCTCATTGTGCATATTGCTATGGCTTCAGATTGACTAATCTGCAATGTCTTATCTGCCATTTATTCTATCTAATGTAATTTTCTTCTTGCATATTATAGTTTTTATGTCTGAATGTGATTTAGGTCTCTTGCTCTCTTTTAAAAAAATATTCTCTGCACTTAACTTTTTGAACACATGGAACACACAGTTTAATATCAATATCTATCTGCTAATTTTAACATGTCTCATTTCTGGGTCAGTTTTGATAGACTGATTTTTCTCTTGATTATGGTGATGTTTTCAGATCTATTAATATTTACATTATATATTTAGGTGCTCCAATGTTGGGTGCATATATATTTACAATTATTATATTCTCTTGAATAATTGACTCTTTTACCATTGTATAATGACCTTCTTTGACTCATCTTACAGTTTTTGACTTAAAGTCTATTTTGTCTGTTATACGTGTAGTTATCCCTACCCCTTTTTGGTATCCATTCACATGAAATATTTTTTCCATCCTACAATTTCAGGCTACGTTTGTTTTTACAAACATAGTGAGTACAAAGTGAGTCTCCAAAAGACTGGATAACTAAGAAAAAAGGATAAATTCCTAGACATATACAACCTACCCAGACTGAAACATGAATAAATAGAAAATCTGAACTGACAAATAATGAATAAGGAGATTGAATCAGTATTAAAATTCTCCCATCAAAGAAAACCCAAAACCTGATGGCTGTACTGCTTAATTTTATTAAATATTTAAAGAGGAACTGATACCAATCCTTCTCAAATTCTTCTAAAAATTGAAGAGAAAATATTTGCAAGCTCATTTTACAAGGCCAGCATTACCCTGACAAAAAAGCCAAAGGCATCCCAAAAAAGGAAAATACAGGCAAATATTCTTGATGAACATAGTTGCAAAAATCCTCAACAAAATACTAGCAAACTGAATTCAACAAGACATTAAAGGGCTCATTCACCATGATCAAGTGAGATTTATCACAGGGATGCAAGGATGTTTTAACCTAAACAAATCTATAATGTGATATACCACATTAACAGACTGAGGGACAAAAACCATATGATAATTTTAACATACTTATAATAAGCATTTAACAAAATTGAATATCCTTTTGTGATTAAAAAAAATCTGAAAAATTAGGTATAGAATTAATGGACCTGAACACAATTAAGGCAATAGATGTAAGCACATAACTAACATCATACTCAACAGTCAAAAGTTTCCTTTAGGATTAGGAACAAAGACAAGGATGGCCGCTCTCAACACTTCTATTCGACATAGCACCTGAAGTACTAGCCAGAGAAATTAGGCAAGAGAACAATAAAATGCATCCTAGTAGGACAGGAAGAAGTTAAATTATCCCTGTCTACAGACAACATGATCTTATATATGGAACAACCTAAGGAGTCCACCAAAAAACTGTTAGAATTAATAAATAAATGCAGAAATTTGCAGAATATAAAATTAACAGATAAAAATAAGTTATATTTTTACACATTAACAAGTAACTATCCACAAAAGAAATCAAGAAAACAATCCCATTTATAATAGCTACAAGAAAATAATAAAATACTTAAGAATTTATTTTAAAATTTTTATTTCAAAATATTAATTAAGAGGGTACATGTGTTTTTCTTACATGGATACCTTGTATAATGCTTAAGTCAGGGTTTTTGTTGTGCCTATCACCAGAATGGTGCACATTTTACCCAATAGGTAAGTTTTTATCCCACAACCTGCTTCCCAACATCCCTCCTTATTGGTTTCTCATGTCCTTTATATAATTTTGTGTCCATGTGTACCCACCTATTAGCTCCCACTCCTTAGTGCGTACATATGGTTTTTCATTCCTGAGATACTTTGCTTAGGATGATCATCCCCAGTTCCATCAGGGTTGCTGCAAATGACATTATTTTATTCTTTTTTATGGCTGAGTAATATCCATGGTGTGGATGTTATATACACACAGGCACACCATATTTTCTTCATTCACTGATAAATTAATAGACACTTACTTAGGTTGATTTCATATCTTTACAATTGTGAATTGTGCTGCAGTAAACATTTGAGTGCAGATGTCTTTTTGATAAAATGTCCTTTTTTCAATATCATCAAGAAGAAAGGAATCCTACCCAACTTGCTCTATGAAGCCAACATCACCTTGAAACCAAAGTCTGGAAAGGACACAACAAAAAAAGAAAACTATAAACCAATATTCCTTATGAATATAGATGTAAAAATTCCTAATAAAATCCTACCATCCTAGCAAACAGAATTCAGCTGCACATCAAAAAAATAATCCACCATGACCAGGATGGTTCAACATATGGAAACCTATAAATGTGATTCACAATGTAAATAGAAGCAAAAATGAAGACTATGTGATTCTCTCAGTAGCCACAGAAAAAAGCATTTTACAAAATTCAGCACCTTTTTATGATAAGGACTCTTAACAAAATAGGCATAGATGGAACATACCTCAAAATTATAGAAGTCATATATGACAAACTGACAGCCAACATCATACTGAATGGAGAAAAATTGAAAGCATTCTCGCTTAGAACTGGAATCAGACAAGGTTGCCCACTATTATCACTTCATTCAACATAGAAATCCTAGCCAGAGCAATCAAGCAAGAGAAGGAAGTCAAGCATATCCAAATGGGGAACGAAGAGGTCAAATTATTGCTCTTTGCTGATGATATGATTTTATATCTAGAAAACCCCAAAGATTCTGGCAAGATATTTCTGGAATTGATAAATAAATTCAGCAAAGTCTCAGGTTACAAAATCAATGTATACATATTAGTAATATTCCTATATGCCAACAACAGTCAAGCTGAGAGTCAAATCAAAGACTTAGTACCTTTCATAATAGCAAAAAAGAAAATAAAATACCTAGGAATGCATTTAACTAAGGAGGTTACTACAGGGAGAACTATGAAACACTGAGGAAGGAAATCACAGAGGATGTAAACAAATGGAAAAAATATATCGTGTTCATGGATTGGCAGAATCAACAATGTTAAAATGTATGTACTACCCAAAGTGACTGGCAGAGTCAATATAATCCCCATTAAAATACCAACATCATTTTTTGCAGATCCAGAAAAAATAATTCTATTTGTATGGAACCAGAAAAGAGCCTGAATAGCCAAGACAACTTTAAGCAAAAAGAACAACTTGGGAGGCATCAATTTACCAGACTTCAGTCTATATATACTACAAAGCTATAGTAAGCAAAACAGCCTGGTACTGGGACAAGAACAGAGACATAGACCGATGGATCAGAACAGAGAACCCAGCTATAAAACCATCTTCATATTGCCATCTGATCTTTCACAAAGCAGACAAAAATATGCACTGAGGAAAACAATCCCTAATGAACAGATGGTGATGGGAAAATTAGATAGCCACATGTAGAAAACTGAAACAGTTTCCACACTCCTCACCACTCACAAAAAACAACTCATGATGGATAACAAACTTAAACCTAAGGCATGAAACTATAAGAAGTCTAGAAGAAAATGTAGGAAAAACTCTTATAGATATGGGCCTAGGCAAAGAATTTATGAAGTAGACACCGAAAGCAATCACGGTAACAACAAAAATAAATAAACGGGACCTGATAAAATTAAAAAGCTTTTGCACAGCCAAAGAAACAATCGGTGGAGCGAATAGACAAACTGCAGATTGGGAGAAAATATTTGTGGGCGATATATCTGATAAAGGGCTGATAACCAGATATCTACAAAGAACTCGAGCAAATCAGCAAGAGAAAAATCCAACAACCACACAAGAATGGAAAAACAACCACATGTACTCACCATTAAATTGGAACTTATTGAATAATACTTATGTGACATATAGAAATAAAACTCATTGGAAATGAAGACTTTCACAAATGTGTATATCTATGTTCTATTATTTTTATTTAGTCATGGTTCTGTGGTTATTTATGTAAGAAAGCATCTCAAAATTAAGTGCTTAAAAAACAAAAAGTTATTTCTAGCAAAGCTGGAAAAGTTTTCCTCAATTGTTCTCTCATATAAGTTTTCCAGGCCTTTTGCTTTTTCTTCTTCACCTTCAGGGATGGCTATGATTCTTATATTTAGACATTTCACATAATCCCATATTTCTCATAGATTTTGCTCATTACTCTTGATTCTTTGTTTTTTATTTTGACTGACAGAATTAATTCAAAAGAGTTGATTTCAAGCTCTGAAATTATATATTGTGCTTGGTCTAGTCTGTTCTTAAAACTTTCCACTGTGTTTTGTATTTCCCTAAATAAATTTTTGTTTCCAGAAGTTCTATTTTTTTAAAAAATATATCCAGCTCTTTAGTATATTTTTCATTCATTTCCTGAATTGTTTTACTGATTTCTTCGAGTTGGTTTTCAATCTTGTCTTAGATTGCATTAAGCTTCCTTACAATCTATATTTGGAATTCTTTATATGTTATTTGTGTATGTTATATTACATCAGATCCTTTTTTTTTTTTTTTTCCTGAGACAGAGTCTCACTCTTTTGCCCGGGCTAAAGTGAGTGCCGTGGCGTCAGCCTAGCTCACAGCAACCTCACACTCCTGGGCTCAAGCGTTCCTTCTGCCTCAGCCTCCCGAGTAGCTGGGACTACAGGCATGCGCCACCCGGCTGATTTTTCTATATATTTTTAGTTGTCCAATTAATTTCTTTCTATTTTTAGTAGAGATGGGGTCTCGCTCTTGCTCAGGCTGGTTTCGAACTCCCGGGCTCAAGTGATCCTCCTGCCTCAGCCTCCCAAGTAGCTGAGACTACAGGCGTGCGCCACCATGCCTGGCTAATTTTTTCTATATATTTGTCCAATTAATTTCTTTCTATTTTTAGTAGAGACAGGGTCTC
>NW_012142301.1:4659517-4664176 GCF_000956105.1 Propithecus coquereli
GTCTCGCTCTTGCTCAGGCTGGTTTCGAACTCCTGAGCTCAAACGATCCGCCCACCTCAGCCTCCCAGAGAGCTAGGATTACAGGCGTGAGCCACCGCGCCCAGCCCAGATCCTTTTTTAAAGACATCTCTGCTAGTGCTGCACTTTATTTCCCTAGTTCCATCAGATTTTTCTAGGTCTTATGCCAGGCTTTCATGCTAGGATTCCCATTTTCCACCATAGTAGGAATTCCCTTTGTATTTTTTCTATATTTCCTACAGTTCATGGATTCCTAATTTTAAGTCAACCTTGTTGAAGTGAAATTTATGAATTATTATTTTTCTCACGTTTTCATAAACTGATAAATGCGTGACATTATTTTATGTGTATTTCTGTTTAAAAACATTTAATAGATAGATAATACACAAAAATTTTAAAAAGTAAGATATCATACATATATTAGTTTGTAATATGTAGCCAAACACTAAAATTAGCAGTATAAATGCTAATTCTGTTTTTTCTTTTTTCCTTTTTTTTTGGGGGGGGACAAGGTCTCACTCTGTTGCCTGGGCTAGGGTGCAATGTTGTCATCATAGCTTCCTATAACCTCAAACTCCTGGGCTCAAGTGATTCTCCTGCTTGAGCCTCCTCAGTAGCTGAGACACAGGTGGGCACCACGACGCCTGGCTAATTTTTCTATTTGGAGAGACAAGGTCTCACTATGTTGCTCAGGCTGGTGTTGAACCCCTGGCTTCAAGCAATCCTTCTGCCTTGGGCTCCCAAAGTGCTAGGATTACAGGTGTGAGTTACCATGCCTGATCAAATTCTGTTTCTTAATGGAAAAAAAAGTCTGGGAAGAAATGAGGTCAGTTTTGGCATATATAGATACAGCACTGGAACTCAAAGGACCTATCCTAGAATGATACAAGTTTTGTTAAAGTTTTTTGTAATTATAGCATTTATAAAATGTAATATCCTTATTTATATATCTAATATTATATTAGGACCATTTCTCATAGTGTTTAGTTCTCTTGAATATATTTTGACAAAATGTAATGACCGCTTATTACGTCATAAAATCTTTATTCCTCTTTTGAATTTCAAGGTTTTCAATATCTGGTCTCATTTACCTACCAATTCTTTTTCTTTTTAAATCATCCTTTGGTAATATTCACTTTTCACTTCTGTCAAAAGAGATTACAGATTTGTCTCCCTGCTCCTACCCTCCTATGTGGTAACAAATTATTAGAAATAACCTTCTTTCTCTGCTTAATTTTTTGGCTGCCTGTCCTTACAGAATTCAGTCAAGTCAACAATTCCCATAAAGCCTTTCTCAGAATGAAGGGGCAATTAATAGTACAGAATTAAGCTTTTAACCAAGTTCGAGTTATTTCATTTAAGCTATTTTTTTAATTTCAGCATAATATGGGGGTACAAATGTTTAGGTTACGTATATTGCCCTTGCCCCCCCTCCCCGCCAAGTCAGAGCTTCAAGTGTGTCCATCCCCTACACGGTTCTCACAGCACTCATTATCTATGTATATACCCATCCCCTTCACCCCCCTCCCGTCTGCCCGACGCCCGATGAATGTTATTCCTATATATGCACTTAGGTGTTGATCAGTTAAAAACAATCTGATGGTGAGTACATATGGTGCTTATTTTTCCATTCTTATTTTTATACCTAATTTGGAGAGTAAGATGCTCAAACACATAGATGGCATTTTGTTTTTATATGTTGCTTTTATTGTATTTCTGTACTGAATTTAGTATATATTGGACATTCAAATCTGCTGGATGATTAACTTGTGGCAAAGTGGGGATCCTAATAGTTGTGGGGAGAAAAAACTACAATGATCAGGGATTATGGTATTTAAATATCCCCTATACAGCATTCAGGGAGAGAATTGTAGGCAGGTTGGATGTCTTAAGTCTACATACATCTTGAAATAGAAGAACACTGAAGGATATTCAAGTTCGAGGCATGAGTTATATATTTGGGGGTCAGTCTTACCTTACCCTTACTAAACATTTTATAACAGCCTTTTTAGCCCGCTCATATCCTTTGAAGTGAGCAATCATAACATGCTTTTAAAATTAGTGTTGTTATAATCATCTAGTTATTTCCTTACAACCATAAACAATTTATTTCCTGGATTCAGTATTGAACTCCACTGTCATTAAGTGGAGTTTACCAAATAGAGCACTATTTTACCCTTCCCTGTCAATCAGAGACAAAACAAAAATTGTATGTTTAAACTGATTCATTTCTTGATCAGTTCAAAGTAATTTTCTCTCTAAGCCTTTTCTTTAAATCCTTGCATAAATTGTTGAGGAAGTAGATTTACTGAAATCAGAAAGCATTTGGCCACGGCAAACTGCCCTCTGGCAAATAAGAACATTGGTGCCAAGGGACATTTTAAGAGGCCTTTCTTCTTACATTTGTGCTGCCATGTGAAGTTATCCTATTTAAAAGCTTCTATTTTTCCTCACTTTCTCTTTCCTGTACCAAGTTGTAAAAATCTCCATCTCCTTTTAATTTCTCTTTCATTTTGCGTGATTTCATGGTGTGATCTCTATGGATTTTTATTAAGAAGTTAAATTATAAGGCTTTATTTTTTTCAATTCTATTTTCCCTTCTAAACTGTGTAAAAAGGAATCTAACCAAAGAGTACAGAAGAATCAAGTGCTTTAGATATTTATCTCTAGGATGATTATATATCCTGGTGTACCCTGGACAGTCCTGATTTATGTTTATTTTCCTAGAATATTCATTAATAATGTCCCTTTTCAATCCAAGAGTATCTGGGTTTAAACAATAGATTATCATAGCCAATCTCCTCACAGAACAAATAGGAGCTACATCTGTATTTTTTGGCAACTATGTGGCCCGTATCTAAGAGCAACAAAAATCCAAATGATGGAGACTAGGACAGAGAAAAATCTAGCCCGTTTTCCTATATTTGAACTGTATAGTAATATCAATGTGGCCATTTCTCCTTTTTGGTTTATTTCTTGTATATATTTATGCAAGTAGCAGCTTATAAATAGAATTTTTAAAAAAGAGGATAATGCTCAGATAAAGAGCAACACTGATCACTGAATTCTAGTTAACAGAAAGAGATATAGAAGCAATTTATATTACAATTTTCATGTTTATTTGTGAAAACTCTTGAATTAAGTGATTGAGAAAGATAACTCTGAGGAAATTTCGAGTTCCATAGAATGTACAATACAATACAGATGACAATAGCTAGACTAAAAAATAAGAACTATACCTACCATAAAAAATCAGAAGACCAAGATATAATTTGCTAAAGGAACTCAAGTACTTATCAAATGCCACCACCATCATTACACATAGTTGTGGGTCAAAGAGAAGGCACATAAAATAAAAGGGCAATGATAGCAATGATGCAATCAATATTAGCATACCTATGCTTTTGACTTGAAAGGTGCTCATGAGCCTATTAAGAGAAGTGCTGGACCTCTAACTTTATAACAAAACATAATTTGGAAGAAGTAGCCTAAACTCTCATAAAGCTAGATGAAAAGATGCTAGACAACAAGTGAGATTATAAAGTCTCAATTTTTTCAAGCTTCTCTAAAATTCTCCACCATCATTCTAAAACTGCATTCATTGACTTTGCTCAGCAAAAACACTTTTTTATAATAAATATTTGCTTTTACCTTTGTAGTGAATTTTACATTCTCATTGTATTTTAACTGTAGAAAATTTTCTGACCTAGATTTATACAAATTTCCACTCAAGATACTTAGTGATTACTTCCTCAAATAGTTAGGTGATAATATGCTTTGGGAATGCAAAATGATCTCTAGTAAGGCAAATAACCTAAGACTTCATCACTATGCATATAATCCACTATTTTCAATTATCCATGCCACTGGTTTGCTACTTCAGCATGACTAATAAAAAGTTATTATTGTTGTTGTTTCTTATTTTTTCTCTATTGAATTACAACTATGAACAAGTCACAAAGAAAATGAATGATTCACACCATCTCTAATTACTACTGTCATTGATTTATTTGAAGCTGATGAAACAGAATTACCACACTTTGGTTAATGTTTTAGCTTTCAAATTAAATATGCATAGTATTTTTTTCAGGACTTGAAATACACCTCTTAGACATCATTGATATTTTTTATCTTGTTAACAGAATCATCTTCTGTGGATAATCACTTAAGATGCATATTTACTACGTGTGGCAGACACTGCTCATTGGCTACCAAGCAGCCATTCCACTCCTCATTTTCAGCTTATAGCAATTTCAGTAGGTGGTGGGCAGAAATTCTGTAGTCCTGTGGAAGAGAAGATTCTTGCCCAGCCCCATTGTTATATTCAGGGAATAATCATGTGTCTAAATCTATTCTGGAAATCCCAGTCCCTTTAATCAAACCTTAGTCTAACAGCAAGTATATGACAACATTCCAGCCCATGAGACGGGACAAATCTGCTCTCTATGGGTACTTATTCAAAATAACAGAGCAGGCCGGGCGCGGTGGCTCACACCTGTAATCCTAGCTCTCCGGGAGGCCAAGGCGGGGGAGATTGTTTGAGCTCAGGACTTCGAAACCAGCCTGAGCAAGAGCGAGACCCCGTCTCTACTAAAAATAGAAAGAAATTAATTGGACAACTAAAAATATATAGAAAAAATT
>NW_012142301.1:4664245-4666062 GCF_000956105.1 Propithecus coquereli
AAAAAAAAAAAAAAAAAAATAACAAAGCAAATATTCATGAGAAGAAAATATTTTGGTTCATCCACCTTGTTTCGTTTTCGGGGATGTTAGAGGTGCAGTAACCTTACTGCAACCATAAGGGAAAAGTCATTAGGTTAAAAATCTAAAACACCATGATGCCAGAACATAGAGAGTGAAAAAGTCTGGGCCCTTAAAACATTATAGAGCTGCTAAAGCATACCTGTGTTTCTTATAACTTGTACAAATACCCTTATGATTTGAGCCATTTTTAGTATTGTTGTTGTTTTTGTTATTTTTTCGCAGATGTATAAAATAAATTGCTTTTCTTCATTAATTTCAGAAAGTTCTATTTAAAATGCTCTTCTTGGAGTCATTCATGGCTATATTCTATTTTTTGATCTTGGAATATATAGCTATTACCTTTTGGTTCAGCTTTTATCTAAGCTCTGAAACCAACCTTATGCACAAGCTAGGAAAATACAAGATTCAATTGGCTTTTACCCAGTTATTCAATCTCAAGTGAATGTTGCATGAATATTCCACAATAACCATTGCTCTTCAGTTCCTCTAACCAGGTTTTGGAGTTTTTCCTCTAGAGTGAGTTCCCTAGTACAGCATAGTGGTCAAGTACATGGGTTAGTTTCATGTTTCTGCTGTGTGATTTATTAGTGTTGTGAATTGAGCATTTAGTGAATTTTTGGGGGTCTTGGTTTTGTTCTCTGTAAAATGGAGATGATTCTGCTAGAGACTAATGTGAAGATGAAATAAAAACATGCTTATCTCCATGTCTGGTAGTAGGAGTTGAAAAATCTGATAATATTCATGAGTATTGGTCTTTCAGAGTTGACCATATGGAGGTGCAGGGGGATTTAGTAAATTCTCCAAGATCACACAGATATCATGAACCTAGAAAAGGTGATATTCAAGCCAGGTGTCTTCACAAACTGGAGTTTAATCTTTTTATTCTAGTATGTTTCCATTTTCTATGTTTATCGTTAGTAAGATCACTCTTGCCTCCTATTTCTGGAAGCAAATCTGCTAATGTGACGCTCCTGGCATTTTTTTTTTTATCCCTAATCTCTCTCTTCCCCATGGATGCAGAAGACGGTGATCAATTAATATCATTTCTCTCAGCTTCTTGGTAATAAAATTTGAAGAACATTGGAATTTTGAGAATACTAGACTATGATACTACATAGTTATTTGCAGTGTTATGTTGTTGACACAAAGTAATAGTTTATTGAACATCTAGACAAAGTGGTTTTGGGTATGCTGGAGCCCTGAAGTCCTGTGGTTTGAAATTAATCTTCTTTGTCTTAGTTTCTTTTGATGCCTCTTCAAAAAATGATTTAATATGAAGTAGCTTACAGAATGAAGGATAATAGACAAATAATGTTTCCTTCTGAAAGGTTGTAAGGAATGAAAAGCTGAAGGACCTTTCCTCCTTTTGCACCCCAATTTTTTTTTTATTTCAGCATATTATGGGGGTACAGATGTTTAGGTTACGTATGTTGCCCTTGCCCCCCGTCCCCCCCTAAGTCTGAGTTTCAAATATGTCCATCCTTTGGGTAGTGTGCATTGCATTCTTTGTGTATGCATATACCCATCCCCTCCTCCCTCCTCCCCCTCTCCCCTGCCCAACATCCAATAGATGTTATTCTCATATGTACACTTATGTGTTGATCAGTTAATACCAATTTGATGGTGAGTACATGTGGTTCTTGTCTTTCCATTCTTGGGATACCTCACTTAGTAGAATGCGTTCCAGCTCTATCCAGGAGTATACAAGAGGTGCTATATCACCATTGTTCCTTAAA
>NW_012142301.1:4668347-4668734 GCF_000956105.1 Propithecus coquereli
TGTTAGAAGTGGAGATAGTGGGCAACCTTGTCTGATTCCAGTTCTAAGTGGGAATGCTTTCAATTTTCCCCCATTCAGTATGATGTTGGCTGTGGATTTGTCATAAATAGCTTGTATCATTTTTAGGTAAGCCCCATCTATGCCTATTTTTTTAAGCGTTCTTATCATAAAGGGGTGTTGAATTTTCTCAAATGCTTTTTCTGCATCTATTGGGAGAATCATATGGTTTTTGTTTTTGCTTCTGTTTATGTGGTGAATTACGTTTATAGATTCGCTTATGTCAAACCATCCTTGCATCTCTGGAATGAAGCCCACTTGGTCACGATGGATTATTTTCTTAATAAGAACCTGGATTCAGTTAGCTAGAATTTTGTTGAGAATTTTTGC
>NW_012142301.1:4671375-4740504 GCF_000956105.1 Propithecus coquereli
TGGTTCCTTCCCATCTGGATCAGTTGTTCCTTCTTGCCTTTAGATTTTCATTTGGATAATGACACACCCTGTTTAGTCTCTGAGCCAGTAGGTGCTATTTGTGGGTGAGATTCGACCACACCCTTTATGATGAATCAGTAGATGCAGTAAAAGGGTGTGCAGGATGACCTCCCTGTCAGTAGGTGGCACTTGCACAGAGAAGCGAGCTGCAGTGTGTTTTTGAGTCCTGTAGGTAGCTCTTATTCCTCTAGAGAGGCCCTCTTGTGCCTCGGGTGGTGGGTGGGGCCCTGCGATTTCCAGGTGTGTCCTCATTCTCCACCTCATTGGAGGGAGTGGTTCTGGGTGCGGCTGGGTTGGGTAAGCCTGCCCTCAGGCTCCACAACTGCTGTTAGCAGGGTCAAAGTCTACTCTTTGTTTCTGTTCAGAGCTACCAGGAGGGGCTGAATTGGATCTACTCAGCTGAAAGTCTGGGCTTGGGGGCTTGGGCTGTCCAAGACCGGCACTCTGGAGTAGGTCTCACTCCCCTCCACTCTCCCCCTCTCCGTGGCCTCTCCAGGCCTCTGCCAGCAAGCAGGACCTCAAGCCAATGGATCTCCCCCGGGTGTGACATGGGCCGGGAGGTTCCCTACTCAGGATCGTAGCCTGAGCTGTCCTTATTCTCTCCCTCAGTAGGGGCAGGACAGGGAATGAGTCTGGATGGGGCTGGGTTGAATAAGCCTGCCCTAAGGCTCCACCACTGCTGTTAGTAGGAGTCAAAGGTCTGCTCTTTATTCCTGTGCAAAGCTGCCGGGAGGGGCTGAAATGGCTCCACTCAGCTGAAAGTCTGGGCTTGAGGGGTGGGGCTGTCCAAGACCTGCACTCTGGAGCAGGTCTCGCTCCCCTCCAATCTCCCCCTCTCTGTGTCCTCTCCCAGGCCTCTGCCAGCAAGCGGTGCCTCAGGCCGATGGATCTCCCCTGTCTGTGACGTGGGCTGGGAGGTTCCCTACCCAGGATCGTAGCCTGAGCTGGGTGCACAGCCCTCTTTTGGGAGGAGGGTTGCCAGCCAGGCACGCTGATCTGCCCCTGAAGGCGCACACTCCTCAGTAGGCTCTTTCACAGATCTCTTCTCCGTGCCCCAGGGCAGTGCGATCATGACCTGGGTGCATGGGGTCTGGTCTGCAGGCCTGTCCCCTGGACCCTGGAGATCAATCCCTGACCCTGCCAGGGGGAGAGGCCCTGGTCCCGAGTCACCTACAGGGTGCCCAAGCTGGATTGATTTCACTCCACCTTGGGATTTTCCCCACTCTCCTGGAGTCCCCAGGCAAGTAGCACCTGGGAGGGCTGGCTGGTAGGGAACTCCCAGTCTGAGTACCCCTCAGTCTGCTGTAGGGCCCCAAAAGGAAAGGTCCCCTTCCTTGGAGATGCCTCCGTGTTATGGCTAAATCGTCTCTCTGGGCACCCACGGGTAGGGAGGGGGAAGGAGAGAATGGAGCACTATGGCGTCTGCCGACAGGCTCGGGTCTGCACCCGGGGAGGTGCCCCGAGGGAGCTGGGAGCCCGGCGCTGAGTCCGCAAGAGGCCACCGCTCACTGGTGGCAGCCATCTCTGGGCTGGTGTTGGCAGGTCTCTCCAGCCGCTCAGGAGCCACCCGCAGTCCGAGATGCAAGGGAGGGGGAAGTTAACCGCTCCACCTACCCTTGTCGCTGGTCTCCAAGCCTCTGGGAACTTTCTCCTTCCAGTTCTCCTCCGCAACGTCTTCCCGTGGAGTCTCTTGTAGTTTCAGGCACCCTTCCTTCCGACCCTCACCAGATCTATGGTTCTCTGCCCCCTTATTTTTTTTCTCTTTCTTCTAAAATTCGTCTTTTTTGCAGAGACCTGACTGGCAGCTTTTCTCATCCGCCATCTTGGCTCCTCCCCCCATCATTCTGCACCCAAATTTTATTCCTTTACATCTGGTGCCTTGTGAACTCGTGGGAGGCACAGAATGAATCATTGTTGCACTGTCATTAACATAATGGCTGTGTGTAGATTTATCAGCAGATTTTCAGTTTGATAAACTGTTGTCATGTAAATATTTCCTTGAAGAAATTTTAGTCCAGCTGCTTTTGTTTACAAATCTATCAATGGTTAAAACCATTGAATGTATTTTGCCTGTTTCTGAATGATAATTACATGTTTAATTGTGAATTAATTATAAAAGAGGAAGACAAAACTACACAATAAATAATTCCCCCATCTCTGAACTCATGCCAGGTTTCCCCATAGTTGTGAGATGTATGATCTTACTCTCAATGCCATAACCTTACACTTTTGCATTTATATGTACAGGTGGGTAGATAAAATGTATTTGAAAAATTATTTGATTCTTAGGAAGACTGCTTATTCCCTTGTTTCACTTTTTTCTCTACACCGCTTAATCGTTCCAAGGCTTTAATTAAGATTAGATTTTGATATGCCAGTCACACTAACATCTAAACTGACCTGAATATTGAATATCTGCAGCTTTCCAATGTTTTCATCTCATGCAACCAAAATGATTCTACATTTTTCTTGTTTTCCTGCTTTTTCTGTGTGAACCACAGCAACCAAATGTATAAGTTAAAATATTAATACAAATGGTGAGCAAACACCAGGTCATGGGGCTGTTACTGTTCCTTTGTGAGTTCAGCAATACAATTACATTGATAGAAAGAGATCATCCATACCGTTCAGACCACCAGAAGGTCATCTCCTTATTCATTGTGCCTACAACACAATGGACATATAGTAAATGAGTCACAGTGGATAGCCTGTGAAGGCTGGTGTGTGTGTATGATTTTGTGCAAAGGGAGCAAGTCTGAGAGAACTGACTTTAAAAGGGACTGCTCCCACTTCTGTCCCTGAGCACTAAGAAGGGCATGTGAGAGACACCAGAAAGTGGCTGTAATGTGAGATCAAAGGTAAATCACTCCTAGCTCAGAGAAGAAGCTTTATTTGCTTTCTGTCTCAAAAAACTGATACTCTGCCTGGCATTCAAGTGGTCTGTAGAAGCTCATTTACAAAACTCTTAAATCATCCATAAATCCCAAGATAAAAAAAGTTTCTAGCTCAGAGTAAGCAACCCAATAAATGTTTCTAGAACTATGGAACTAAGCTGAAGATCCCAAAAGATTTTTTCTGACAGTAGTGGATAAAGCCGCCATAGTTGGGCCCTTTGTGAAGCAAGCAAAGCTTTGGAACCCATTTCTCCACCAGCCCAGGCTACTTGCCTCCCAGGTGCCCTTGCTGGCATCTTCTCAGCATCTTCAAATAACAGCAGCAACAACAGAAATAATTACCTGAACTAACATGGTACTTCCCTATTATTTAGCACTTTGCTAAACATTTTTTAAGCATTATCTCATTTAATCCTTAAACACCTCTTTGAGGTAGATGCTACTATTGTTCCAGTTTTAAAGAGAAAATAATCTCTATTGTACCTTTTGTACCAATTGTACCAACTATCATACCATCTTTCAGAACAGAAAACTGAAGCGTCTATGTTGTGGGGCCTGAATACAAGCCTGGTTCTGATTAAGTTTCAAATCTCTGTTGTTAAATCCTTTCTGCGCCAAATATTCTCTGATTTGCCTCTGTGATGTACTCATCCAAGGTTTTTGCTAAATGTGTATGTATTTAGGTTTTAATAGGGTAGGAACCTAAGAAGCAGTATTTTAGTACCTACAAAGTTTAGTTTAATTTAAACGCTTTCAGGACCTCAATGTATTCAACATTGAGTAGGGGTTATTGACTTTAGAGTGATATCAAAGCTGCAGTCCCCAACCTCTGGGCTGCAGACCAGTACTGGTCTGTGGCCCATTAGGACCCAGGCTGCACAGCCCGAGGTGAATGGCAGGCCAGTTAGCAAAGCTTCATCTGTGTGTACAGCCACTCCCCATCACTCGCATCACCGCCTGAGCTCCACCTCCTGTCAGATCAGCAGGGGCATTAGTTGTAGGAAAACAAGCTCAGGGCTCCCAGTGATTCTGCATTATGGTGAGTTGTACAATTATATCATTATATATTACAATGTAATTATAAGGTAAATAAAGTGCACAATAAACGTAATGCGCTTGAATCATACCCAAACCATTCCCCCCACCCCCTTGTCCATGGAAAAATTATCTTCCGTGAAACCAGTCCTTTGTGCTAAAAAGGTTGGGCACCACTGTTTTAAAGGGCTTTTTCATAAGACAATATTGAAAAGTAGCACCATTCCAAGGAAGGAGTTAGTACTACTACCTCCTAGCTTTTGAGATGTAGAGCCCAGATTTAAGAGAGAAGAAAGTCTCCCTAAATCAACATGTCACCCAAGAAATGTAGGTGTAAGCCACTCTTGTTAGCTCTTCGTCACCTGTCAGACAATTTATGTATAAAGGCCTGAAGTTTTATCATCAATAATAAATCCAATTCCTCTTCTTTTGTATTGGACATTCTTTTTGTAATGAAATATTTCTGTCTCTCTTTTTTTTGTGTCATTACACAAGTAATACAAGATGCTTTCTAAGGAAAGAAAAAATAATTGACCCCAACAATTCAAAAGTTATAAAATGAAAGGCTTTCCCTAAGTCCAGCATCAGATTATCATATATCTATGCAGATATTTTTTGTCCTGCACATATATTCCCATATAAACAAATATACCTGATTTTTATTGCAATATTTTTTATGTAGTTAACTTTTTTTAAATAACTGGTCCATCACAGACATCAGTATGAAAGCAAATACATTTCTACTCCATTCTTTTAAAAGCACTTAAAATTCAATAGAATGATGCAAACATTTTAAAAAAATTCTACCTCTATTGATGGACATTTAAAATATTTCTATTTTTCTTAGCTAAAAAGTAATACTAAAGTTAACATGTTATACAAAATCTTTTGTATTTTGTACATGTATTTCTATCATTTTAAGTCAGAAAAGACATAGAATGCTGACAGCATTTTTCTTTATTTGACTAATTGGAATAGCATGATATGCCACGGGTGCGTGTGTGCACGTGTGCACATGTTTGCTTTTGTTTGTGTTTGATTAGTTGTATGTAAAAGTCTGCTGATTTATTATCCTATATTTTTTTTCCACTGGGCACATAGGGATTACATTTTCAAGATATTTTTGTGCTTAGATGTGGCCTTATGACTGAGTTCTAGCCACAGTAAGATAAAGTCCGCTTTTAAGCCCTGCCCAGTCCATGAAAATTTGTCCACTTGCGGTCTGCCTTCCTTTCCTCCTCTAGACTTGATACAGGTAAATGTGTGTTACATATGGCAAGACTCTAAGACAGAAAGATCCTGAGTCCCTATGTCGCTATGTGTAACAGAGTCACCCCCAAATGTTGAAACCCCATGTTGGACTTTGAGTGAGAAATAAACATTTATAGCACTTGATCTATATTACAGTCTTGGGTTGGCTTATTACTGCAATTGCAATACATATATCTGTACTTTTTCTAAAAAAATTCACTAGTAAATATATATTGTTTAGGTAATACAAAGAGGCTTTAAAGAAATTACCCAGTTTATTCAAAATCTTGCAGACCTAGGCATTTTTTCCTTTTCTTCATTATACTCCCGTTTAAGCCCTTTTTGCAGAATTTATTTTTAGTCAGTTAAGTATTTTTTCTGTCCTCTACACAACGAGGTCTCTTTAAGTTCAAATTCCAGGACTGGCTAATATTACTTTGAAGAGAAGTGATCAGAGTTTTAAATAACAAAGAAACTATTATCCATCAAATAGGTCTAGAAACCATAATATCTGGCATAAATTTGACTGGTATACTACGTGCAAGAAGAAAAGCAAAACTATAGACTCAATACAGTGTGGAGGGCCCTATCTGGAACTCATCAAAAGACTATCTGGTAGATCTTAATCTGTATCACCTAGTAAAGAAAAAGTTTTGCTTAAAGTGATTGAATACACTCACAGTTTAAGACTAAAGAGAGTATTTCATACTTTTATGAAGTCCTGCTATAGCCTTCCCAAAACTAAGAAGTTTATATTGTAAGAAACTGGAATGTAATTCCTTTGGAGAAAAACCGAGGGCATGATAGTCAAGTACCCACAACATTATGCCATTGCGCAGAGCCAGATTTTTGCATAAATCATATTTGACAGAGTTTTCAGCTATCTGCACTACACACAGTTCATTTGGCCCTACTACATTTAATGAACTTATGCCACAGCAACTTTTCAAATGATGATAACTAAGAAAAATCACGACAACCTTAAAGAAGTAAACTTGACAAATGGGTGAATAAAAATCCTACAAGTTGTGTAAATGCAATTCCTCCATCACAAAAAAATGAATGGTTAATGGCCATTCCACTCTGCATTAGCCAACACTAAAAGGCTTATTTTACTCATGATATACGAATAACCACCTCTAGCATCATTGAGAATTATGCAGCAACAGATAGACGATAATACTTCCCTGTGAAAGGAATTTAGAACTTATGGGCCGACTGTTCATTTGACTTTGAATTATCCTTGGTTTTAGTAATCTTCAGTTGAAATCTCACAAGTAATTATCCAGGGGTAAAATTTGAAAAATTTAGTAAGTTATTTGCATAGTTTTTAAGTTATGTGTTTCTAATTTTATAATTTTTATTATTGTTGAATAATGGAAAGATGGGCTCAGATAAAAATTTTCTTGAAAAAAAATTACAAATGCAAGTAAAGTTGCTTACCTAGATTGTGAACTAGGACCATATATAATTCATCTTTCATTATCTTTTCCAAACAGAATTTAGCCATTGTCCTTCATTCTCATTTGAGAAATAGAAGGGAATGGATTGATAATAATTGGTAATTTGAAGCTTGGGCCGTTCTTTTTTTGTTTTAAACATCTCATATTTTCCAATCCAACGATAACAAAAGACACCTAGAATTTTATGAAACTCTTTAGAAGAGTTAAAATGTCTCATTAAGGAGTATATTTAAAATTAAAATTAAAATATATTTAAAATATGTTCAACTCAGAAAAGGTGCAAAACTCCAAATTAATGGAGATAAATATAAAAATGCATATGTAAAGATTTAATATTAAACCTACAATTTTAATTTTAGATAAAGAACGTTGGCTCAAAAAATTAATGTAACTTGTCAAAAGACACCCATCTGGTAAATTTAAGAGTCCGGATATAGACCTGGACTTGTCTGATTCCAAAGCCGATGATTTTTCTGTCACAAAGACTATATGTCAAAAAGATGTACCCTTGGCTCACACCTATAATCCTAGCTCTCTGGGAGGCCGAGGCGGGCGGATTGTTTGAGCTCAGGAGTTCGAAACCAGCCTGAGCAAGAGTGAGACCCTGTCTCTACTAAAAATAGAAAGAAATTAATTGGGCAACTAAAAATATATACAAAAAATTAGCCTGGCATGGTGGCACATGCCTGTAGTCCCAGCTACTCGGGAGGCTGAGGCAGGAAGATCGCTTGAGCCCAGGAGTTTGAGGTTGCTGTGAGTGAAGATGACACCACTGCACTCTAGCCTGGGCAACACAGTGAGACTCTGTCTCAAAAAAAAAAAAAAAAAAAAAAGATGTACCCTTGAATTAAAATTCACAAAGAGGAAAGTAGAATTGTAGTGAAAATCTTTTGGTGGAGAATAAAAGATGAGAGAAGCCGAAATAAAATGTACTACTGATTGGTAGGGTAGAAAAACAATATGCATAATGCTTTCCTAATGCATATCATAAAACAGCCACTGTATCAATATTAGTACTGATGGAGGACTGTATCTGTTAGAAGCTTTATTCTGCTAAGAACAGAACATCTGATAATTTTTGACTTGCCTTGTTAAATATTTCATCATGAAAAATGTAGAGGAATCAATATGGGGAATTATAACTCAGGACACTTATGATGAGTAAAGAAAATTGGGAGTGGAAGCAAAATGATCTTTGGGATTGAGTAACCATGTCATATTTTAGCGTATTAAAACCAAAGAACTAAAGACTAGAAGTCACTAGACACAAAATCCGGACTTTATGAAAGAATGTTTCAAAATATTGAAAGGAAGATAGTTATAGCTCTATGGTTGGCTTTAAAATGAAAATAGCTTAGGAGATATGTGTATTATGTAAAACATGGCCTTGGTGGTAATATATCATAATGTTTAATATTTGGAAGCTGCATTATTGCATTGTAGTAAATGGCATCATATATAAAAATGTATATAACAAAAAAGTTATTATAAACAGGGATATATATAAATCACACTATATATGTTATACTGTATATATCATATATATGTACATATTAGTTCAGATGCTAATTTGTAGTTGTTTCTTCTTAAAGAATGATTAAAAACAACTTTAGCTATGCAGATGCCATCTCTATCCTCAGTTTGATTTTGATCTAACTCTTCTTTTATCAGCCTGGTTGTGGTGATTTTCTTCTGTGTGTCTTTCAATGTTCTTTTTCTCAAAGCAGGCTGTGCTGGGGTGATTAGGATGACTACTACTTTGTACATGGGTGCTTATAGTCATAATCGTTTAGTCTGCATTTGATCTTTCAATTTAGATATAAAGCTTTCATCAACGTGGCATTTCCACAAATGCAACTTTTCTTCAATTTACTTTCTGAGCCATGCTTTTTCTAGTTACTGATCAAAAAAAGGCTATCTCTTTCCTATTTGTGCATTCTCTTCATTTTTCCTCTGTTTTGTACCACTGCAAAGATTACAGCCCATATAATAAAAACACAAGACAAAAGAAATTAGGTAATGTTCATTTCTTAATAGTTATTTGGCCAACTTGTTACTTATATGACATATTTGTACTTTGTTGATCACTACTTATAATTATCTCTCTGCTAATTACTATCTATAATTCTTGAGAATGGCAGAGACATCATGCTCACTTAACATTGTGTCTGTTTTCACATTTTCCAGCCCCTTAACAATTACGGAAGGCTGAGTGATTACTTCCGATCAATGGGTTGTGGGCAGAAGGGATATGAGACACTTTCTGGTCAAAGGACATGAGCTAGTGCATGACCCTCTGGCCCTCTATCCCTTGAGGACAGTGAACATGGCAGTCTCATTTGAGAAGGGTATCCACCAGATCGAAGTCGCCTGCGTATCTGATTCACCACAAAGAGGACAATTGCCCTAAAACAAAGATGGCAAACTATGGCCCTTGTGTCAAATACACCTCACTTCCTCTTTCTGTGAATGAGGACTTTTTTTTTTTTTGCAACACATGCCCATTCATTTACGTATTATCTATCGCTGATTTTATGCTGCTATGACAGAGTTGCTACATAGATTGTTTAGCCCCTAAAGCCCAAAATATGAAATTTACTGAAAAACTTACCAACACCTGATATAGAGTATCAATAAGTAGCATGGGATTATTCTGATATTTTAAGTGAATCAGAACTAAGACCTTCAGTGTCATGAATACAATATTTCTAAAATATTCTCCGGTACATTCTTATAAATGATCATAAAATTGCACATGTTAAAGTAAAAGACATGTCTCCAAAAGTATATAATACATTATGATCTATTTCTAAATAAAAATCATATTTTAAACCTAATATAAAAAGATAAAATGAAATATGCACCATCATTTGAATAAATCAGGCAACTTATGCTAAAGATGGGATTGGATGCTCTTACAACAGGAATTCCCCAGCATATTTTTCTCCATTTTGCTTTGACGGTGTCAATTCATTCTCAATATACAGACTTGAAATATTTTTTCCTGCCCCTTATAGGCCATTAGAAAAGGAGAGCAAAAATGGTGATTGACTTAAGATGCAGTGTATTTTTATCTTGTGCATATTGCATAGCCGCAAGACATATCTGAAGTATAATTTGGCAGCTGTTGCTCATGTGAATCATTTCAAAGAAATAAAAGGGAAGGACTGGATCATGTGGGTTGCGCGTGTGTGTGTTTCTATGTGTGTGTGTGTGTGTGTGTGCACATGGGCACCTATGTCATGCCATTACATGGACTCAAAGATAAGACGCTACTAGGCATTATACTTACTGCATTTGGTTAAATAGATTTTTTACCAGCAAAAATATATAAATTAAAACTCATGTTTTTACTTCACATATCTCAGGTACTTACATGCATAGTTGTCAAGTGCAGGTTAAATGGAATACATGTTAGTGATCCTAAATGTATTTTCCAAAGCTACTTGTGTTTCGAATGATCTTAAATAGATCAACATGGGAATTGAACTATTTGATTCCGTAGCTCTTTTGCATTGACTCCTACTGCACACCTCATCCATTCTGTACACATAAATGCCATGTGCACATGCACGGTGATTCCACACAAGTTTGGAATTACAGAAATCTTCATTTCTATTTCTATAGTAAGCTGTAGAAGCATATAGTATAAACCTTTGACATTTCTGTTAATAACATAACTCTAGAGGAATAAGTTACAACTTACTGGTAATACTATTTACCTGCATTTTATACTCCGCGTGCTTATTTAAAGAGAATGGTAGACAAAGCCTAGGTCCCTTCCTCTGTTCCCGTGAAACAGTAAACACTCAGATGTGCCATCCCAACTACCTCACCTAAACAGAGGGTGGTCGACTAAATTACTTGAGGCTGAGTTTTATCACTTTCCATTCCCTTAATGTAAAGCAGTGATTGCTGCCAGAAGCCTTCAGCAAAATTCCAACAGGGAAAGTTTCTTTTACTGATCCTCCAACTTTCTTTTTTGAGCTTCTCTTTTTCCGTGCTATTCAGATAATAATTATCCATACTCTGAATGATTTCTTTCTGTCCAAAGCTCCTGGCTATTTATTAAGAACTGGACTAGACCAAATGTCAATGAGTAAATTGAGATATATATATATATATATATATATATATTAATAAATACCTCTGAGGTTTTCTCTCTTTACAAGTATGGGTAGTACTAGAGGAGCCTGTCTCCTGCAGACATTCATGATTATTTATTTATAAGAACTGGTAGTACAGTTGGCATTTTTCAATAGGCAGAATAAGATAGTTTTATATCTCAGAAGACTTTTGATTTAAATGACAGATAAAGCAATCCAGACAGAATGGTATTAATGAAGAGGCCTCCTAAGTATTAGTGGTACTATAAAGGCTATGAATTAAGAAATATTAATGTTGGTTTCCTCATAACCATTTTAGTCTTTCATTGCTTTTTAATCACTCTTGAATTTTAGTGGGTTTCCTTAATGATGAATCTTTAGTAAAATTTTAAATAACAAATAAGATTTTAGAAAGCATTTCCATTATTAGTTTTATAAAAGAAAAAAAAAGATGTGCATTTTCCTGAAATACAATCAATTCCAATTGGTCATTGAAAATTAGGTTCTAAGGGTTTAAGTGTCAGGTTAAAGGAGCTAAAAGGATTTGGAACATATCTGGAAATCTTGGAGATTTGTAAACAAATTGATCTTCCCAGTTTTGCCTAGGACTGGACTTGGACCTTTGATTCTAAATGACCTCCAAACATAGATTTTCTACTATTTGCCAAAATAAAGAATAGTGTGCTAATAGCTAGTAGAGTAAGTTTGGGTACATTATTGATTAACTCTATCGTTCATGCACTGTCTTGAAAATATTTAGTTACATGATTCATTCACTTTGCACTTAATCAGTCCATGAATTATGTGACTAATCATGATAGGCTAACTGTGTGAATGATAAATTTAATGAATAGAGTTTTCTGAAGCATTTTATCTTTCCAAGTACATTATCAAAAATGAAACGCCTCTAATCCTAAGGAAATATAGTGTAACTCTTGGCAGCCTACTACTAGAACATATTTTTATTCATGAGGGAACATGGCAATGCTTGCTTTTTAGAAAGTAATATGCTTCTATCTGTGAAGCAAATTTGTTATCTTATCTATAATGGAAAGCAAATAACATGTCTTACCATAAGTTTACATTCCTGGTAGCCATTACCATAATTGAGGGTATTGAAATGGTGGAAAATATTAGTGTGCAGAAGAATGGCAGAAGAGGATGCAATGTGAAGGGGAAACTGGGCTTATTTACGCCCCAGTGTTTTCCGGTTCATGTGTCTAAGAATAGGGACACATTTCACGTGTTCATTTTTACTCACTATTGTATAAGAGCATAGCCATTCTAAGTCTTTGTCAAAACAAAACAAAAGAAACAAACAAAAAACCCACCAAGAGACCAAGATAGCTAATCAATTTCATCAATTTAATTAAACAACCAGGCACATTAGTGAAAAATGTTAGATGACTGTCTGAATTGACTGGTGGTTTCACTGAACTGATGAGTCAATATAATAGTAGCTTCATAGAGAAGTAATGTAATTAAGAGGTAAATGGTAGAACTCCATATAAATTATATAAAGAATGGTAATTTTTAGGTGCTACTTTATCATGTCATCATGCCATAAGATGACTATTTTAAATTTATCTTCCAGAATGCTTCATAATAATTACTACATACTTGATGTAGAGAATGGACACATTCTATATTCAACTTTACTGTTATGCAAATTATATTGTACATAAGTCTATCATACTCTATTTTATGTGGTGTGAATGCAATATCCCCCTAATTTGTATCTGCCTGGGCATACCTATCCAAGTCCATTCTGCATGAGTCACTCAGAGTAATCTTTTCATAAACACAAATCTGAATATGGTTAACTCAGTGTATCAGACTGCTCAGTTTCATCCTAAAGATCAAGGTCAAAAATTTCAAAGTAGCCTACAAGTCTGTGTATGTTCAGAAATCTGCCTACACTCTGCTTAGTAGTACCACTCATCTCTTTGTTCCCCACCTTTGTTCTCTTCCTTGTAAGACTCCAATTTTACAAATGTGACAGTCTTCTTCTCAAATAAGAGTATTAGGATGTTCTGTTTCCTGCCATTCAGTCTGCTCCCCTACATAACTCTACCCTTGCTGTAATAAGTTAAAGAGAAACCTTCCCTAATCTCCCAAACTGGGAAAAATTGTTGCTATATGTTTGTATTTTAACCTGTATTTCTCTTCTGGTAACAGTTATCACATTTTTAATGACTTGTTCAATCTCCTGTTTGCTTTTAAGATCTATGCTGGCAGGGCCATGTATGTTCTCTTCACTCATTGATCCATAGCTTCTATAATGCTGCATGAATAGGTATGCAATAGTTACAGAGTGAATCTTTCAAGCAAATCATGTACTGATCAAAAAAGATAAGGAAGTAGAAAGCTTAATAATTTGATTGGTTATCTAAATATTTTTTACTAAAGTTTATATTTAACATAGCTGTAACATAGCTACTTAGTTCCAAGCTATTTCATTCACCCGTTGAGGAATGCAATTTCATTACTCAGGAAGCAGTGATACTTTTTCCTGGGTTCTATGCAAATGAAACCAGTTCATTAATTTGCAAGTAATCTCATTCATTCATTCACCCAGCTAACATTTATTGATTACGAAATGCCGAAACCTGGAGGCTTAGGCATGCATTATTGAGTACTGAGTTTTGCTTTTGAACAACTCACTATAGAATGGAAGAGACGATTCAGTAGCAAATAATTACTATATGATTTTATAATTTCTCTAATAAAGAAAGCATAGGAGCTATGGGACCTCTTTGCTGTTCCACCAGTTATTTTAGCATTATGTAGCTACAACCTCACAGTATGTCGTTTGCTCACGTTTTATTGACAAGATGAGTAAACAATCATGAAAAATTAAAGAAAGATATCCTGAGATAAATAACACTGTAAACTGAATTTGCTTTCCTCATACCATCCTCATCAAACTCACATCATGCTTACCAACTGTCTCCATCATTTGATTTTCTTTCCTCCCCCTTAATATTAGAAATATTATTTCCTACTTTATTACTTGATCTCATATATAGTAAGTTTGTTTCTGACAGTAGCAGATCATTAGGGAACTGTGCATATTGTACAAGATGTGGTATCTAGGTATTCCTATGGATATATATTTTGCATAATATACAAAAACCCTTAAATTTTATCTAGTTTGCACTGCATAATTAAGAAAACATTATTTTCTGTTCTTTTTCAAACGATGCACAGCTTCTTAACTATTCATTTTCCTAAGAATAAAAAAAAAAGACATAAATCCAAAGCATTAACATTGTGTTAAGTGGAAACCTATGATGATTTTAATGTAGCATTACCTCAAAGAAATACATTTCCTAAGGTAGCGTATGATCATTAGTTTATTTACTGACTGAATATTTTCCATGATGAATTTCTATGATCTTAACCCAACCTAACATCTTACTTGCCTTTTTTGCCTACAACTAAACATTAAGTTGACATCTTCATTGAGTTGTTCACAATAATGCCTGTAAGTTCTCTTTGGGGATTACAACTAATTTAGAACCTATTAGTATGTACACATAATTTACATTGTTTGGTTAAATGTACAATATCTTGAATGAGTCTACAGTGATTCATCTGCCATCCAGTACCAATTACCCAGCTTTGCTCTTCCCAGGGTTATGCAAAAGTCTGCCGTTTTGCTTAACTCAAGTAATTGTATGTGTACAACAGATTGTGAATGTTGTTATCATTTATTTCCTCTTCCGGTTATTTATATATGTCATATTATTGTATGTTTGTGTGAGTGTGTGTGTTGTGTTTACAGAAATGAGAGTACTTAGGGGCTGGTGTTCTGTTTGGGAGCTTTAAACGCATACCTGAAAGTTTCCTACAAGTTACCGATAGAATAATAAACTCTGTTAATTTGTGACTTTATCTGACTGATATGTAGGCAAAAACCTCAATGCAAGGATAAAATGCATATTTTATCCTCACCCTAACTGGGCAAGGAAAAAATATGGTATCTGAGTGTTCATATGAATGTGTATTTTGCATGATATAGAAAAAAAATCCTTAAATTTTCTCTAATTTGCCTTGCGTAAATAAGAAAACATTGTTTTCTGAGCATCTTATATTGAATTTATTAATCTTCTTTATTCAATAGTTTTTCCTTCTTTCTTTCATATTTATTCACGGAACAAATATTTACTGTATACCTAGTATATTTCAGCCATTATGTCAAGTGCTGGTGAGTAGTGGTGAATAAGGAAAATGTGGGCTCTTCTTTACCTTCTAATGCAAAAACCAGAGAGAAACCCAGGAATTGTAAATGGAGGTAAGTATATAGAAAGCAATGTATACTTGAAGGCTTTGAATGCAAATCAAAGTTATCTTTCTGTAGGATAATTTGCAAAAGCTTCATTGAAGAGATGATATTTAAGATAAAAATGGCAAGATGAGGAGAAGCCAGCTACATGAAAACCTAGAATTTCAGTATTCCTGGATGCCAAAATAGCAGGTGCAATAGCCCTGAGTTGGTTAAGAATTTTTTATATTAGAGAAACTGGAAAGAGAATGGTGTGCCCAGATAGCAAAGGTGGCAAATATTTAAGATGACAATGGAGAGACAGGTTGCAGTCAGATCATATAGCACTTTGAGACCCTTTCACAAATAAAAATTATAATTTATCCTAAGAACACGGAGAACAACATTCCATAATATTTGAGTGTCAACTATGTGGCAGGCACTGTTTGATTAACTGAGAAACAGTGGTAAAGAGAGACAATAACACCTGTTTTCATAATTACAAATTAAAACAATGTATATGTGGATTGATTTTCTGCAGTTGAGGTAATTTTCAGGGGCAGATACAGAGAAGGTGAATGAATGTTGAGGATTCTTGAAACTGGGATGACTCTGGGTCTGTGACTTCCTGACGTTTCTTAAGCTTGCTTACTAACCAGTGTCCCCTTAATCATGGAGAACAGTAAAGAAACAGGCACATATTTCCATTTTCCAATTGTATTAAATCTTACCCATTTTTTGCCAATTTATTAAATGAATTAAAAATTTCTGGCATTATTTTCTCTCCGTATATTCCATTTCTCCCTCTTACATACTATCCTGAATTATTGTTCTCACACATGTTTTTGTATCTTCTATACATAACAAATAATGTGCAGCACTGTTTTGCATGCTTTAAAACTATATAATGATACTCTCTCTCATTCTACAATCGCTCTCTTCTCTCGGTATTGTGCTTTATTTGTCAAATGTATCTTAATTCTTCTTCATTTACTTTAGCTGATATATGTTATTCCACATATCAACATACAACAGTGTTAGACATTCTTTTTTCATTAAAAGGACATTTGGGTTTGTTTTTCATAATAAGTTTCCGACACTATTTTGTGCTCTATTATCCATAACACTTTTCTCTTCAAAAGTAAGAATTTTCTTGACTTCTATCATCACAGATTGGTTTTTGCCAATTTTTGACTCTATATAGATATACATATTATACATGGTCTTTTGTCTTGGTGTCTTTCAGTTAATACGATTTATCCATATTGTTTCATGGTACCTTGGCTTTTACTTCCATTGATGTTTAGTATTCTATTATGTGAATATGCCAGAATTTGCTCATACCTTCTACATTTTAGGACATTTTGATTGTTTCTAACTTTGAGCTATTTTTAATAATGTTTCTGTGAATGATCATGTACACATTTTTAGGCACTTTTTTTTTTTTTTATTTCAGCATATTATGGGGGTACAGATGTTTAGGTTACGTATGTTGTCGTTGCCCTTCCCCCCCCCAAGTCCGAGTTTCAAATATGTCCATCCTTCGGGTGGTGCGCATTGCACTCTTTGTCTATGAAAATACCCGTCGCCTCCTCCCCCCTCCCCCCTGCCCAACATCCAATAGATGTTATTCTTACATGTTAGGCACATATTTGCACACATTTCTTTTGTGTGTATACCATAGGTGTGTATACCAAAAAATACAAGGGTTTTGTAGTCAGCTTGGGCTGCTATAACAAAAATACTATAGACTGAGTGGGTTTTAAACAACAGAAATTTATTTCTTATAGTTCTGGAGGGTAAAAGTCCAAGATCAGGGTGCCAGCACAGTCAGGTTCTGGTAAGAGCCCTCTTCCAGTTGGAGCATAATGACTTTTTGTATACTAACATAGCTGAGAGCAGAGAGCGGAAACAGTTCTCTGCGGACTCTCTTATAAGGGCTCCATCCTCATGACTTCATCTAAACCTAATTAACTTCCCAAAGTCCCAACTCCTCATACCATCCCATTGGGAGGTAGGATTTCGACATAGGAATATAGGGGGAACACAAACATTCAGTCCATAATGAAAGGTACATGTATTTGAAGCTTTATGAGATACTGCTGAAGAGTGCTTCATAGTGGGTATACCAATTTATACTTCCCGTCAGTGGTGGATGATTAGTCCTGTTGCCTCACATCCTTGATAGCTTGACCTATTTTCTGACTCTTTCATTTTACTCTTCTGGTGAATATGTGGTGTTAGTCGTTGTGGCTTTTTTTTTTATTATTTTTTTTAGTAGTAATGAGGTAGAGCAAATCTTCAATACCCCTCTTGCAAAAGGCCCATTCAAGTCTCTTGCCTCTTTCTCATTTGGGTTATCTGTCTTTTACTTATTCAATTAAGGACTTCTTTTTATATTCTAAATGCGAGTCCTTTATCAAATATAATTATCATAAAAATGTTCTTTCAATCTGTCACTTGCCTTTTCAGTCTCTTAATGTTGTATTTTTTATGAACAGAATTCTTATTTTAATATACTCTTAACTTTTTAAAAATATTTCTTTTGGGTTTAGTACTTTCCATGTCCTGTTTTAAAAATCTTTGTCTTCTCCAAAGTCATGAAATTATTGTCTCATATTATTTTCTAGTAACTTTAGAAGCTTTTCACATATATATTTATAAACAACCTGGAGTCTCTTTTTGTGTATGTTATAGATCGAAATTCAAATTTTTCCCCATGAGTACAAAATGTCCAATTGAGAGAGTACTTTTTATTGACAAGCATTCCTCTTTGCTTAAAGTGTCTTTTTCTTGGGCAAGTGACTGTATATGTGTGCCTATTTCTTGACTTGTTTGTTGATACTTGAGCCAATACCATGCCATATCAATTCTGTAATAATAAGTGAATTTTAATAGATTTTGATAAATTTAGTCATAAACATCTGCTTCTTTTTAACATTGTATTTGTATATAAATTTTAGAGTCAGATTAATTTACATGCAGTATGTTTGCATGTGTGCATGTATTTATATATTTATAAATGTGTGCATGTATTTATATATTTATATATTTTGTGACTATAATGTTTTTTTTTTCAGCATATTATGGAGGTACAAATGTTTAGGTTATGTATGATGCCCTTGCCCCCCCACACACACACTTTCGCTGCTTTGATCCTATCCTTTTATGTCTAAAAGTTTGCTCTTTAAAGCTTTGTCTAATATTAGAAAATTATAAAAGTTTTATATAATTATAAAAATTTTTTGTGTTGTTTTTATTATTAATGGCCTATTTTTGAAAACCTTTTTACTTCAACATTTCTGTGTCCTTAAATTTCAGGAGTATGCTTTTAGCAAAAATAACTACATTTATAAAATTCATATGGCAACCTTTATCTTTTAATTTCAGTATTTAGATCAATTAAATATAATATTTCTAACACATTTGTGTTAAATCTACTTTTCATCTTATCCTCTTTTTTGATTACTATATAACTTAAAAAATTACATCATATTATATTATTTTAGTTAAACATTATATCAGCAGAAAACTACAGTACAAAACTTGACTAGAGACTATATTGTTAGTATTTTCTCACTTCATAGGCAATTCATGGACCTTAGAATACTTAAATGCATATATTCTCTTCTATATGTTATATGATTATTGTCATGTACTTAAGTGTATATATATGTTATATGACAAGGGACTTAATTATTGTTGTGTGCATTAAATATTCTTTTATATATCCATAGATTTATTATTTCTGTTTCTCTTCATTTCTTTCTGTGTTTATTGGGTCTGAGAAAATTTTTCTTCTGCTTAAAATACTTTATTAATATAACTTATAGTGTGATCTACTAGTGACAAAGTTTTTCAGTTGTTCACTTTAATTTTTGGAAGGATTATTTTTATTGGATATATAAATCTCTATCGACACTTATTTTATTTTCACAATTAAAAGTGTCATTTCAGTGTATTTAATCTTGTGGGTAGTTTAGCTGCTGGTATTACTATTGCTACTTTGAAGGCAATGTGTTTTCTCTAGTTTTTGGATATTTTCTTTTTTTGTGTTTTCCAGTCAATCTTTGTTTTATATAGATTGGGGTTCATAGACCTTCTTGTCTCTGTGGCTTGATATCTTTTGTCAATTTTGAAAAATTATAAGCTGTTATCTTTTCAAATATTGAATTGCTGCATTTTATCATTGTTTTAGACCATTTCTCCATGTTCAAAATGTTTCTTACACTATTTTCTGTATTTTTTTGTCTTTTTTACCTCTCCTTGTTTTTCTTTTTTGTTTGCTTGTTTCTTTTTCAACTTCAGCTAATATACTAAATTTGATTGGCAAATGAGATTCACACAAATAAGAGATCATACCTGGTATCAAGTGTTACTAATCATTTCAAGAATGCATTAAGTAAAAAGGCTCAGATAAACTGAGAGAGTTTCTGAGACATCCGTGGTAGTCCCCACTGGTGATGGCACCTTAATTTGTCAGGTTTGTCCCTGCACCTTACAATTGATGAGGTCTCTAAGTGAGGAATAATGTATAAATGAACAATTGTATTTTTCCTACTGAAGTCCAGTTAAACATAATGTTAAAGATGGCTACAGTGCTGTCATTGTTCCTAAACATTTTATTTTTAAAATAATTCTCTTTATTCTACTTGATGCATTTCTTAAATTGCAACCATTCATTGTTAAACATTTATCTTCATTATATTTTATCCATTAAGTAGATTCTGCCTATAAATCTTTCATTTTTATCTTTTCATGACTTTCTAAAGGTTCATCAATATTTTCTTGCTTGGTTCAATACAAATGCAGTCAAGTAGAATATGTCCAAAACTGTGGTCAGCTTGATTTGCCACACTGAATATACAGAAGACTAGGGATATAGAAATTATCAGAATGTGAAACTTAGGTAAGTTTTCAGAATTTCAATATATCAACTTAGCTAATTATTTCAAGAACACTACATCTATGTCAGGAGCATATTAAAAGTGGTTGATAATATAAATAGAAAAATTGGCAGATTTATTTTTACAAAGTGATTTTGGAAAGAAATTCTTTTTATGTTTATGATATCATTACATAAAAATTCCAGAACTTTTTGAAATTAATGAGTCAACCACATACACATATACAAACATACATACCAGCCTTCGTATTTTTCATCAAAATTATATTATTTATTTAAATCTTCAAAATTGCCACAAAACTTTACTTTGAAAAATGTTTTGACAGTTTCAAAATTACATTCAACTTCTCTAGGGGAGAGTTCTTTGAAACTAAAAATACTCAAATCAGTTAGAGAAATATTCTGAAAATTATTCTTAAAGAGGAGTATTGAAATTGTTTTTAGCAAAGGTGACATTTTTGGATTATGGCCAAGGCTTCGAAATATTGAAAAGAAACAATTACACTTTAGATATATAAATTTGTTATTTTGTCATAAGCCCAGTACTGTTATATTATAGCTATAACTTTAAATATAATTTTAATTAGCCTAATTTATTATCAATCCAAAGAAAAATTTTTCATTATTCTCTCTCAGTAATAAAATTACAAAGTTTCTATTAGAAGTTCAATTTTAATATCCAATAAAGTAACCCGTAGATTTTTATTTTTCTTCTGTGTATTGATAACATTTTTGTAAGATTAATAAGAGTTTATTTTAAAAGTTTGGGCAGGACACTGTAACAAAAATAGGGTGTTGAAATAAAATTTTTGAAAGCCACTAGAATAATCTCAAGAATCTATTAAAATTCTGTTCCTTTTATTTTTTATGGAAGTTTGTGTGTTTATTTGCTCACTTGCTTGGTTAATTGGTTTTTCTTCAGGCTTTTCCCCTAAATATTAATATATCACTTATTATTTAATATATGTCAAAGTTTTTTTTCTTAAATATCTGATATGAGCTGTTTATTTTTTGTAGAAATTTTAAACAAATGAAATGTGTTTATGATTTTTACCTCATTAAGTTCTCCTTTCTTCTTTCCTTTTTCCTTCCATCGTCTGTCCATTATCTATGTCTTCATCTATCATTGCATAGTATTGACTCATATGGTTTTTAGTTCTGACTTCCCTAATAGTAAACATTGTAGGTAGACTTTAACTTTAATATGTAGACATAATTTGTATGGGCTATTCAGTATCATTTGTTATATAATTTTCACAATTAATTTAAAGAATTCAATTGAACAAAAATCATTTGACTGATGTTATATCAATAGCTTATTGAAGATCTGAAAATCATGATTACAGTTTTTATTAAAACTTGTTTGTTTTTTTTTATGCATTTTTTTTAAATACACTGTTCTCAGTTTTAGATTTACAGAATAATTGCAAAGATAGTAACAGATTTCTCATATATCTTATTCCATTTTCTCTATTATTAACATCTCACATTAGTATGGTAACTTTGTTACAAATAGTGAATATTGATACATCATTATCCGCAAAAGACCATACTTTATTCTGATTTCCTTAGTTTTTAACCTAATGTCCTATTCCTGTTCCAGGATCTCATCTGAATGCCATAATACATTTCATCTTCTTGTCTTCTTAGGCTCCTCTTGCCTAGGACAATTTCTTAGACTTTCCTTTTTGATGACCATGACAATTTTAGAGGATTACTGATCAGGTATTTTGTAGAATATCTCTCAGTTACATTCTGATGTTCTTCTCATGATTAGACTCTGGCTATATGCTTTTGAGGGGAAGACAGCAGAAGTAATGTGTCATTTTATCACACCCTATCAAGAATTCGTGTTATCAACACACGTACCACTGTTGATGTTGGCCCCAGATCCCCTGTAGTTTTTCTCAGATTTCTGAGCTGTAAAGTTACTCTTCCCTTTTCTCTCCTTCCATTCTGTCCTCTTTGGGAGGAGGTCATTTGTACAACCCACAACAAAGGGGTAGGGAGTTATTCTCTACCTTTTTGAGGGTGAAATATCTATAAAATATGTATTTTATAAAAATAGGTAACAGATAACTTTTATTTTCCTTTGTGTATGGCAATTTCACATGGTTATTTTAACATCTGTGTCATCATCATTAAATTTATAAAACAAACCTGTTAAATTTTCAGCTCTTTAAAAAAAATCAAGCAATCCATACAAAAGACACTAGATCTATTTTTTTTTTTTTTTTTTTGAGACAGTGTCTTGCTCTGTTGCCCAGGCTGGAGTGCTGTGGCATCAGCCTAGCTCACAGCAACCTTAAACTCCTGGGCTCAAGCGATCCTCTTGCCTTAGCCTCCCGAGTAGCTGGGACTACAGGTGAGCACCACCATGCACGGCTAATTTTTTCTATTTTTAGTAGAGACAGTCTTGCTCTTGCTCAGGCTGGTCTCCAACTCCTGAATGCAAGTGATCCTTCTGCCTTGTCCTCTCAGAGTGCTAGGATTACAGATGTGAGCCACCATGCCTGGCCTAATTTTTAATTTAATATCCATTCACATATTAGCATAGATTATCTCATATGAGCTAGCTGGCAATCAACGAGTACAAGACTCCAAGAAACTTAGCACTTTAAACAAATGTTAATTTCTGAAGAGTCATAACTCAAGTGCATGAAAGACTACAAGATTAAGGATGTTTGGGTTGGAGCTTTGTGGTAGGAGATGTAAAATATCCAAGGGACAGCGTGAAGACTTTGATCTATGAGGAAAAGAGTGAAAGAACCAGAGAATATTGAAGACAGTCATCACCACTAAAGCATTGCCTTAGGTATGGACCTATGAGGAGGGCTACGGGAGCACTTAGGTATCAGTCCTAATCTCCTGCCCTCCACACAAGCACTCCAAAGTTACGTGGAATTTTGGACTTTTCTTCTTTCTGCTGTGCCAGCAACCATTTAGAAAAGTTGTAGACATTCTCAGAAGAGTACAACGGATGCTGCTTGAGAAATTTAATGAGGATTTCACAAGCTAGTTCTTGAAACCCAAATAGTCAGATATTTGATAAAGAGGGAGAAGAGGGCTGCGAAGGGCATCCTGGACAAAGGAACAGCGTGTGTATTGGCAATGATACAGTGAATGCTCAATGAGGAAACAGAAATTTCAGTGCACCTCACAGGAGATGTTGGGTGTAGGGAAATGGCCAGAAATAAAGCTGGAGAATTTGGTTGTGATTAGGGAATTTGGACATGTGGGATATTGTAGGCTAGAGAGAACTAGAGAATATTTAGTAGTAGAGAGATACAAAGATATTAATTTCATTATACATAAAAATGGATCAGAATTAAACAATTCAAAAAAGCATTAATATATTATGTGTTTTAGGGAAGATGACTAAAGTCCCCTAGCACTGATCCAACAGTTTTTTAACAGCTCTTGGGTGGCCTAACTGAGCTAATATATCTTTATAACAAATTTAATTCAAGAAAAACAAAACCAGTTAGCAAACAGTTCTCACATTTATGAGCATACAATAGATTAGCTATCACACATTTGATTTCATGGAGAGCCTAATTATTTTTACCTAAAACTGTTGCAAATGTATAAACACAGACTAAGGCACTAGAGTGTTTAAGAAAATAAACTCTTAAATTCTATAGTGACCTTCCCTTTCCTGGAAATCATAGGATGTTACACGCATTTTAACTACATTAACATCTAAGTCATTTTGTTATGAGAACATAACATTGTATTTGATTTGCTAACACGTGCATCTTAAACTGCTAAAAACATTTTTATATTTTTTCACTAAAGAGAAAAATTAAACCAAACCAATGAATGAGTAGTTTATTTCTCAGATTTTTCTGTTTTGCACATTTTCCCATAGAATTTTCTTTCACAAGTTCTAGCCTCCCCTTTGGGGTGGGTATACAGTGTTCCTACAGCATGGAATGTTCATGCAATCATCTACAGGACTGCAGATTCAAAGTACCACAACATAGCATAGAATATTGGCCCTTTGATCTTTTGTGTTCCTATCTGATATTTGTAATTTATTTTTAAATTTTAACTATGCATATTATTTTTCTAAGTTCAAAGTTAGTGTGCTCTTAGTTAAAATGTGCAAAATTAACTAATAATTGTTTTTCTAATAGAATGGACTACAACTATCACAATTTTCATTCAGATATATCCACAATACATATCCTTGCTCTTCAGTACAAGAGTCAATGAAATGAAAAGATATCATCACTCCCAGGAGAGCTATAGAGAAACAGAAATTTTATATTTGCCAATACACTTTAGGTTATGTTTATCACATTTATAGAGGGAGGAGAGTGTACACATAAATGTCACGGACTGAAAAAATTTTAGCACTTTGTGTGGATAATAAATTGTGCTCAATTTAACAACCTGTTTTAGGGTAAATTCAACATATTCTAGGTAGAGCTAAAGAACTCTGACAGCAAATCTTGTTATATCTAATCAAATGTTTTAAAATGCACAGATCATGAATAATTTTCAAATAATTTAAACTTGCATAATCCTTTTAGTTGAGTTTTGTTTTTCTGACGTTTAAGTATTTACGCTTATTCTAGATGATGTCATTGGCATGTGGCAGCTTGCTGGTTTTCTAGATTTTTAACTATAAACTGGCTAGATAATCTGTGTATTTCAAGGCAATTGAAACTATCATCGGTTTACACGTAGGCAAAACCCTTTGCCAATGAAGATACAGTTCATTATTTCTGGCCTATATGAACTGTCATAAAACTCTATTAAAACATATCTATAAATAGGACCACATTTCTGCGTAATAAAAAGTGGACAGGTTAAACAGATTTCACTGCACTTAGAACCTTTGAGCATTATGATCTTGTTAAAAGTTTTTTTCTCACCTTCCATGTAACTGCTCTCTCTTGTTTTTCTATTAACCCATCTGTTCCTTTATAATCTCCTCTGCTTTCTTTGCTTGTTATTTATGTCACGAGAGCCAGGGAACACCTATAAGAGTCAACTACACCATTTTCTACATAGGATACTCTGCCTGACCCTGGAAAAAATGTGCAACTGTCCAGAAAGCTTACATTTAATGTGAATCAATTTAATTTTCATGGGAAATAAACTTTGTTCTTCCTTGTTTCAGGTGTCCACCCATGGCAAAGGTGTTAATTTCTTTGTGTTTATCTTACTTGCAGTTTGTTGAGCTTCTTGAATATAATGCTTTGCTTTATATTTGGGAAATTTGGGCCATTATTTCTACAAATAGGCTTTCTGTCCCTTTCTCTTCTCTCCTGAGACTCCCATTATGAATTTGGGTGCATTCTGATAGGGTCCCAGAGATTTGTTTGTTTTCCTTCATTCTTTTTGTCTTTCTTCTCCCTCAGACCAGAAAATGTAAATTGACCTATTTTTAAGTTCACTGATTGTTTTATCTTGTAGCTCAAATATGCTGTTTAGAACCTCTGGTGAATTTTTTATTTCAGTTATTATACTTTTTAAATCCCTAAATTTCTATTTGTTCCTTTTTTTAAATCATTTCTATCTCCTTATTGAAATTTTCTATTTGGTGAAATACTGATCTCATACTTTCATTTAATACTTTAGACATGGATTCTTTTCGTTCTTTCAAAATATTCATAATATTTAAAGTCAAAGTCTTTTTTTCAGTAAATTCAACATCTGGGCTTCCTTATGGACAATCTCCATTCTATTTTCCTGAGTATGAGCCATATTTTGCTATTTCTTTGCATGTGTTATCATTATTTGTTGAAAACTAGACATTTTAAGTAATATAATTGGGTGACAATGGCAGTCAGTCTCCCTGCACCCCAGAATTTGTTTTTGTTGCTGTTTATTGTTACTCTTGTTGTTCTTTATTTAGTAGCTTTCCTGGATTAATTCCCTACAAATCTGTATTTGCCATCTGTAGCTGCTGAAGTCACTGCTTGGTAGCTTGCTTAATGGTCAGTCACTGATTAGATAGAGAGTTGCCCAAATGCTTTAAGCGAATAAAACTCCCAACAAATATGCTTTCTGCTCCCTTCTCTGTGCATGTTGGTTGGAACATGCCTTCCACACACAGGTGGTTTACAACTTTGCCTTGGCCTTCCTTTCCTACTGTACACAGTCCCATGGTCAGCCAGAAAGGAAAAACTAGGACCTTCCTTGGTTTTTCCTGCTTATGCACACATTCCACGAAATGTTACAACTTTTCAAAATCTGCTATGGCTATCTTATTCCCTGCTTTTTCTTTTTATCTTTTTGTCCATTCTTTTGTTTGCTCCAACTATTATTACTGTATTTGGCGATAACAACATTAAACAGTTGCCACTATTTTTTTTTTTTTTAACATACACTGTGATCATAGAGAGCTTCCTCATTCATTGAGCTCTGAATCTGGTCGAATAATGACATGTTTTTTGAATTGGGGTTTTTAGGAGTTTTCAAGTCAACAAATGACCATTCTCTGAAAATTGTCGTTTTGTTTTGTTTTATGGAGCTCCAAATTTATTCTACTCCCTCCGGTAACTGCTAGACTGATGTTTTTTGTGGTTGTTAGTGTTCCCAGGCTGCTGATTGTCAAGACTACTGTTGCTAGAAAGAGAAATACAGGAATATCTTCTTTTGAAAAGCTTCTTTTCATGTCTTTTGCCCACTTTTTGAAGGGGTTGTTTGATATTTTCTTGCTGATTTGCTTCAGTTCTTTGTAGATTCTCTTTATTAGCCTTTTATCAGATATATAGTTTGTCAATATTTTCTCCCATTCTGTAGGTTGTCTGTTTGTTCTGTTGATTATTTCCTTAGCTGTGCAGAAGCATTTTAATTTCATCAAGTGTCCCATTTATTTATTTTTGTTGTTGCTGTGAGTGCCATTGGGATTTTTGTCATGAATTCTTTGCCTAGGCTGAAAATAAGAAAAGTTTTTCCTACATTTTCTGCCAGAAGTCTTACGGTTTCATGAGTTACATTTAAGTCTTTGATCCATATTGAATTAATTTTTGTGAGTGGTGAGAGATATGGATCCCATTTCATTCTTCTGCATATGGCTATCCCAACACCATTTATTGAATAGGGCTTCTTTTCACCAGTGTATATTATTGCCTGCTTTTTCAAAGATCAGTTGGCTGTATGTGAATGGTTTTATATCTGGGTTCTCTGTTCTGTTCCATCTCTATTTTTGTGCCTATACCATGCTGTTTTGATTATTATAGACTTGTAGTATACTTTGAAGTCTGGTAATGTGATGCCTCCAGATTTGTTCTTTTTGCTTAAGATTGCTTTGGCTATTCGGGATCTTTTCTGGTTCCAAACAAAGCATAGAATTCTTTTTTCTAGATCTGTGAAGTATGATGTTGGTATTTCCATGGATATTGCATTGAATTTGTAAATCACTTTGGGTAGTGTTGACATTTTAACAGTGTTGATTCCACCGATCCATGCACATGATATTTTTTTCCATCTGTTTGTGTCATCTGCGATTTCTTTCTTTTGTGTTTCATAGTTCTCTTTGTAAAGATCTCTCACCTCCTTGGTTAAGTATATTCCTAGGTATTTTATTTTCTTTGTGGCTATTGTGAATGGTATTAAGTCTTTGATTTGACTCTCAGCTTGACTGTTATTGGTGTGTAGGAATGCTACTGATTTGTGTACATTGATTTTGTAACCTGAGACTTTGCTGAATTTATTTATGAATTCCAGGAATCTCTTGGTAGAGTTTTTGGGGAATTCCAGATATAAGATCATATTGTCAGCAATAAGTGACAAGTTTTCCCCCTCTTTCCCAATTTGGATCCTTTTTATTTCTTTCTCTTGTGTGATTGCTCTGCCTAGGACTTCTGGCACTATCTTGAATAGAAGTGGTGACAGTGGAGGAGATAGAAAAATGGCCAAGAAACGTGAAAAAATGCTCAACGTCCCTAATCATTAGGGAAATGCAGATTATTAACAAAACCACAATAGATATCACCTTACCCCTGTCAGAATGGCTTTTATTAAAATGTCCAAAAACAATAGATGTTGGCGTGGATGCAGAGAGAAAGGAATGCTTATACACTGTTGGTGGGACTGAAAATTAGTATACTACAACCCCTATGGAAAATAGTATGGAAATTCCTCAAAAAACTGAAAGTAAACTTACCATTCAATCCAGCAATTCCACTACTGGGTATTTACCCAAAGGAAAATAAGTCATTTTGTCAAAAAGATACGTGCACTTGAATGTTTATAGCAGCACAATTCACAATTGCAAAGATGTGGAAACAAGTCAAGTGCCCATCAATTCATAAGTGGATTAACAAAATACAGTATATGTATACCATGGAATACTACTCTGCCATAAAAGGATGAATTACGGCCTTTTGCAACAATTTGGATGGAACTGGAGACCATTATCCTAAGAGAAGTTTTTAAAGAATTTAAAAACAAACATTATATGTACTCACTATTAAATTGGAACTAACTGATGAGCATACAGGGGAAGGGAAGTAAAACTCAGTGGAACTCAAGCACGAAGGAGGGGAGAGAAGGGGATGAGTGAAAACCTACTTAACAGGGACAGCGAATACTATCAGGGTGATGTGCACACTTGATCGACCTGATTCAAGCATTACAAAAGCAATCCATGTAACAAAAAACATTTGTATTTGTATCCCCATAATATTTTGAAATAAAATATGGTTAAAATATAACAATAAAGTCAGGTTCATATAAAAAAAGAAATATGGGAATAGATCATTTTAAAATGTGACAAATTTTGCTGTTCTTAATGAGAGTCAACTATTTTTTTGATAAATACTCCTCAGATTGTTCTAAGTTTTTCCTTAATTTCCAAAGTTTTTAAAAAATTGATTTTGACAATTTTTGCCAGTATTCTCACTGCTTTTCTGGAGGAGTGGATTTTTGGAGGTTTTTACTCTGGTATTCTGGAAGTGCTTTCTTCCCTTTTTTGTAGAGTTCTTTATATATTCTAAATACAAGTTCTTCACCAGATATATAATTTGCAAACATTTTCTCCTTGTCTGTGGTTTGAATTTTCATTTCTTAACAGTGTCTTATAAAGAGCAGAGGTTATTAACTTTGATTAAATCCCTAATATCAATTGTTTTATTTAATACATTGTGTTTTGTTGTCTGAAATAAGAATTATATGCCTAATCAAGGTCACCAAAATGTCTCTTATATTTGCTTTTGGAAGATACACAGTTTTAGTTTTTATAGAGCAATCAGACAAGAGAAAGAAATCAAGCACATCCAAATGGGGGCAGAAGAGGTCAAACTGTCACTCTTTGTTGATGATAAGATCTTATATCTAGAAAACCCCAAGGATTCTGCTATGAGACTACTGGAATTGATAAACAAATTCAGCAAAGTCTCAGGTTACAAAATCAAAGTACAGAAATCAGTAGCATTCCTATACACCAACAAAAGTCAAACTGAGAACCAAATCAAAGACTCAATACCCTTTAAACACCAACAAAGAATATTAAATACCTAGGAATATATTTAACTAAGGGGGTGAAAGACCTCTACAGGGAGAACTAGGAAACACTGAGGAAAGAAATAGCAGAGGATGTAAACAGGCAGAAAACTATACCATGCTCATGGGTTGGCAGAATCAATGTTGTTAAAATATCTATACTACCCAAAGTGATCTATAGATTCAATGCAATCCCTACTAAAAACCAACATCATTTTTCACAGATATAGAAAAAATAATTCTACGCTTCGTATGGAACAAGAAAAGACCCTGTATAGCAAAAGAAATATTAAGCAGAAAGAACAAATTAGGAGGCATCAATTTACCAGACTTCAAGCTATACTACAAGGCTATAGTAACTAAAACAGCATGGTACTGGCAAAAGAACACAGACATAGACCAATGGAACAGAACTGAGAACCCACATATAAAAACCATCCTCATATAGCCATCTAATCTTTGAAAAAGCAAACAAAAATATACATTGGGGAAAAGAATCCTTATTGAATAAATGGTGCTGGCAAAATTGTATAGCCACATGTAGAAGACTAAAACAGTATCTGCACCATTCACCTTTCACAAAAATCAACTCACAGTGGATAACAGACTTAACCTAAGGCATGAAACTATAAAAATTCTGGAAGAAAATGTTGGAAAAACTCTTATAGACATTGACCTAGGGGAAGAATTTATGGAGGAGACCCCAAAGGCAATAACAGAAACAACAAAATAAAATAAATAGAACCTGATCGAATTAAAAAGCTTCTGCTTCTGCACAGCCAAGGAAACTATCAAGAGAGCAAACAGACAACCTACAGAATGGGAGAAAATATTTGCATGCTACACATTCAGTAAAGGGCTGATGACTAGAATCTATATAGAACTCAGGAAAATCAGCAAGGAAAAAATCAAACAATCACATTAAAAAGTGGACAAAGGACATGAACAGAAACTTTTCACAAGAAGATAAATGGCCAAGAAACATATGAAAAAATGCTCACCATCTCTAATCATCCGGGAAATGCAAATCAAAATCACAGTGAGATATCACTTAACTCCAGTGAGAATGGCTTTTATCAAAAAGTCCCAAAACAATAAATGTTGAGGTGGATACAGAGAGATAGGAACACTCATGCACTGCTGGTAGGACTGCAGACTAGTACAACCTCTGTGGAAAGTAATATGGAATTACCTTAAAGAGCTACAAGTAGAACTACCATTTGATCCAGCAATCCCATTACTGGGCATCTACCCAAAGGAAAAAAAGACATTCTGTAAAAAAACATCTGCACTTGAATGTTTGTAGCAGCACAGTTCACAATTGCAAAGATGTGGAAACAACCGAAGTATCCATCAATACATGAGGGGATTAATAAAATGTGGTATATGTATACCATGGAGTTCTACTCAGCCACAAAATACAATGATAATCTAACACCTCTTGTATTATCCTGAATGGAGCTGGATACTACTAAGTAAAGTATCACAAGAATGGAAAAGCACACACTACATGTACTCACCATCAAATTAATATTAACTTATCAACACTTATGTGCACACATAGTAGTAACATTCATCGGGTGTCAGGTAGGTGGGAGAGGGGAGGAGGTGATGGGTACATACACACCTATGAGTGCGGTGTGCACGAGCTGGGAGATGGACATGCTTGAAACTTTGACTCAGGTGGGACAAAGGCAATATATGTAACCTAAACATTTGTACCCCCATAATATGCTGAAATAAAAAAATGATATATTTTAACATAATTTTTACATGACATTAAACATGAGTTAATTTTTTTTAAATATGAATATCCAATTTTTCTAGCACCATGTGTCAAAAAGACTACTTTCTTACTAATAGTAAGATCAAAATTGATCAAAATTCTGTCATCCATAAATATATGGGTCTATTTCTCACATCTTAATAATACTAAATCTTCTGACTCATGATTACACTATGCTTTTCCATGCATTTCAGTGTTCTTCAATTTTTATTAATTTTTATTATTTTCCTGTGCTCTAGCCTAATACAATTGCTTATTGTTCATTACTAGTGTATAGCAATTCAGTCTTTTTTATAATGATATTGCACCCTTCAAACTTGCCAAATGCACTTACTAGTTTCATCCATAAAACCCAGTTCATAATCCTAGTTACCTTTCAAAGTAACAGCTGCACTGTTTCTTTTATCTGGCAAAAGTAGCAAGATCATTGGTTTTAGGCAAAATGTGGTAGAAAAAGTCTATTTAGTACAGGATACACCAAAGCAGAATCTTATTTTCCAAGTTGCTAATAAATTTTAACTGTGTATGTTTTTATATTTCAAGAAGCATAAAATATAAATTATGACTGTGTATATTGACATCACACATTTACCCAAAGTCAAAATAATTTGGTAATTCTCCCATTGAACAATGTATCTATAAAAGAAGAGTAAGAATTATTTAAAGCTAGTCTTCTTTGGATATATGTTTTAAACTAAAAAAACAGAGCAGAGTGAATGGAATTGGAAGACTGTTCTCTGCTTATGTAAACATGTAAGAAATTTTCCATACACGTGATGATATAAAATTTCTTTGATTGGGCATTAGAGATAGAAGCCAGTGCAGTAAAAATTAGCTCTGCCCTTCCGTGGACCATTCAGCATCATCTGGTATACAGGAGCTGTGAATTACATGTGGAACAAAGTGCCCGAAGGAGCAGATGCTGGGATGTTCAAGTCCTAAACATTTAACCCTGTTAGTATCAAAGCTGCTCACTGGAAGATACTGCACCCTCCGAGGACCATTTGACCACATTTCCAGAGCTTTCTGATATGAAAGACTTTAAGAAATAAAAGATAATATACTAACGCTTTCATGCCTATCCCCTCAGACTCTATTATAATCACCTTGTGAGGAAGCACACTTCATTACAAAACCAAATTGCTTGCCTCCCAAGAGCTATTTTTTAGTCTGGGTGGATTTTACTTATCCTCCAAACAACCAAAAATAATCAAGATGATTGTCTTAGTTTGACAATGTCTGATGGCTTTTGCATAATAAAGTCAGAACGGTTTTCTTTTCTTTATGTTTTAAGGAAATTCCTTCTGATTAACCAAGATTGTGTATAACTGATGTATATTAAAAGTAACATTATTCATTCATGTCAAATAAATACTTATAACAATTGTATTTTAAAAGGCAGAGTTTCAGTTTATCTGAATTTAGAGATCTTAATCATATCGCTAAGAAATTAGCAAGAAGTGTCTATATATTACTTAATGTAGCTTTTGTCCTTGAAATAGTTTCCTTTTGTATAGATTTGTCCAAAATCATTAGCAAAAAATAAATAAAACCAAGAGCAGAGCCACTAACATAAACTTATATAAAAGTATTTTAAAGCAATAAAGTAAATAATATTTAAAATGTTTCTAAGTAAACTATGTTATCAAGTACAAGGAAGAATTTCAAACAACTTTTAGGAATAGAGCCAGAAGAAAAGGTGACCATAAATTTAAATGTAGACTTGAGTTTGAAATTACATGGATTAAATTAGGTACTGTTTTTTTATATTCTTGTCTCTCATTGGTTTGGTCAGTCTTCATGGTTGCCCTGACTGTCTTTGGAATCCTAGTCTGAACTTATTGTCTGCTTGATTAACAGAGTTTTAAAATACAATGAACTTTGCTTAGTCCTATATCAGATCAGTGGCAATATGTGTATTTTCCTAAGAATCACTGTACCTTCTTCAATTCAATTTACCTCTTTCTGCAAATGTACAGGTATTGCTATTCTGGATTGAAACTCTAGCCCAAGTGTCTAGTTAGACAAATTGACATAGCCATAAAATTATACATTGCTTAAAAGTGACTATAAATAACAGAGGAAATAAGTAATTCCCTTATTCACTGTTATAACTGAAATGTGAAAACTAAATGTTTACCAGAAAATTTCTATGTCTATAGGTAGGATTACCAAGAAACCCCAAGGACATAAAAGTTGAAGAAATATTTGAAAATCAAACGACCACTTCTAATAACCTACAGTAGAAATCTATTTAGAAATTAGAAATTATTTCAAACTCACTCTATCTGCTGAACACTAATGCTTAGGTGGATCTAGGTTTAAGAAATCTGAGTTTATTCTGATTTTTTTTTTATGCTAGCTTAGGTTATTAGAAAATGGGCTATTTTACTATCCATTTTTTTTTCCTACTTCTTCCTGCCAGCTAGGTCAATCAGGCCCACCAAAATGAACACTATTTTACCTATATATTCTCCAAGAATTGGAATAGGTGATGGCTAAGGATGAAGTACAGATTTCAGAAATAGCAATATCACTTACCATGTTTCAATTATTAATATTATTAGCTCTGGAATTTAAAATTATAGAACCCAAGTTCTGAATATATTTTAGTTATTCACTTAAAAAATGTGCCCTATTCATGCTGTAAATAGATATAATGAAATTAGAAAGAAGTACGAAAGAGCAACCAAATATTTTTGAATCACAGTAAAAAAAAAAAAATAGAAAGAAAACCCAACTACATTTATACTCCTCTGATGTGGCAAGCACAGAAATACACATTAGGAAAAAAATAATATTATTTTCTATATTTGTGTGAGATATTATGTCAATGACATTGGAAATATCCATACTCTGTAGAAAAATGTCATGCTATCATATCCAACAGCATCTATTGAGCATCATCTGCATACATGGTATTCTGCTAGAGCTGGGGGGTGAAGGTATAGCAAAGACCTTTGATGTAAGACCCACGTTGTCAGGGAGCTTAAATATGAAGTGCTATAGTTCTCCATTCAGACATGCTGGAAATATTTAGAGGGGCAGCGTGGTGGGCGTGATTGCATGATGACATGAGGAGGCTCCTGGGGTGAAATTTACCATAAGGGGAGAGAGGGAGAAGGAGAGAGAAAGAGGTGAGGAAGGAGAGAAGGAGAGAGATATCAATCAATTGTTGTGGGGAGCTCCCCTGTGCATGGCAGCACGTTTAACAGTATCCCAGGCCTCTATCCACTTGACAGCAATACCACTCCTCACCCCTCACCTTTGGTTGTAACAACCCAAAATGTCTCCAGATATTGCTAAATATACCTGGGGGCAAATACCCTTCTAATTTAGAACCACTGACATAAGGGAAGGAGGGTTTTGAATATAAAATAGCAGCATGCTATGCAGATGGTCCTTTGGATCTGCCTGATCCGCACCCCTACCAATCCAACCAGGACCAGGAGTACAAAGTGCACACAGACACGTGATGAGGATAAATTCCATAGAACCTATCAGGAGCATTAGCGGACCTCGTGGTTACAGCTGGATGAAGAGGAAGGCTATCAGGACTATATTCAATGATGCATCATGTGAGCCAGTTCCTAGAAACCTAAATAAAAACATATGTCTATCTATGCACATATGTTTGTTACCTGTGTATACATACATACTTTTTTTGCATCTTTAGAAAGTTATATATATAGATACACCACATGTGCATGAGGGTTACTTCTCTTTTTATTCTAGTCTCATGAAATGGTTGTATAGAATTTAAATTTCTTAGTAATAGTAACCCTATTGTACTGTTATAAATCCTAGATTGGGGTCACTGCGGATATGAGAATTGTATCCTTGTTAATTTTAAATGCCATGCAATTATTTCCTTTACTTATAATCTTTGCATCTAGTAGTACATATTTATAAGTTTGATGGCTTTGAGGGTATCTGGGAACTTTTACTATTTTTCAATGCTAATTAAGCCCAGAAAGGACTAAATGACAATGTGGGCCTCATTGTGCCATGTGCCACTGGTCTCAGAGTGCGGTTCCCTCATCAGCAGCATTGGCCACATCTGCAAACTGACTGGTAAGAAAGGCAGCTTTTCAGGCTCCACATCAGACCTACTGAATTACCTTTCTAGTTTTCTAAGAATATTTCTCATGAATGGAGTTTAAATTTGATAAAATTACTATTCTTCTCTTATGGAGTTGAGTATCACAATTTTATTTTTAATAGATTAATGTGCCTTATTTTAAAATACTTTTTTTAGGCCGGGCGCGGTGGCTCACGCCTGTAATCCTAGCTCTCTGGGAGGCCGAGGCGAGTGGATTGTTTGAGCTCAGGAGTTCGAAACCAGCCTGAGCAAGAGCAAGACCCCGTCTCTACTAAAAATAGAAAGAAATTAATTGAACAACTAAAAATATATATAAAAAATTAGCCAGGCATGGTGGTGCATGCCTGTAGTCCCAGCTACTCGGGAGGCTGAGACAGGAGGATCGCTTGAGCCCAGGAGTTTGAGGTTGCTGTGAGCTAGGCTGATGCCACGGCACTCTAGCCCGGGCAACACAGTGAGACTCTGTCTCAAAAAAATAAAAAAAATAAAAAAAATAAAATAAAATACTTTTTAAAAACAACCTTTGCATGCCTGGAATAAACTCAACCGGGATAATACATATATTATATATTGGTGTCCTTTTATATATTGCTAGGTTTTCTTGGCTAATATTTTGTATTTCACTAAGCATCTATATTTAGGTAAAGTTAGATTTTAAGTTTTCTTTCTTATACTGTCTTTGGTTATGGTATGAAGTTTATACTAGCCCTCCAAAACTCATCAAGGAATGTTTCCTCTCTCTTCCCATGAAATGTTTCTATAGGATTAAAATTCTCTTCCCTTGAATGTTTGAAAGTAGCCATTTCTAAAGCTTTCTGGATCTATTTCTCTGCTGAATTTTTCTGATTTAAAAAAATATTGATTTAAATTTTTTGTGATTATATCAACATTTAAGGCTTATTGTTTTCTTGAATCACTTGTTAATCTATATTTTCTAGGAATTTCTTCGTTTATCTGTTTATTATTATATTGGCTTAAAGTTATTAAAATATTTTCTTTTAATCCTTTTTATTTTTTTGCTAGTCAAGGTGTGTTCTACAATTAGATAGCATTGGCATCATCTGGGAACTTTGAAGAAATGCTTGACCTTGAGCCGCATCCTAAACCTGCTTGAAAAAGTCCCTGTTATGGATTCAAGTGTATCCCCTTCAAATTCAACTGGTGAAGTTCTCACTTACAATACCTCAAAATGTGGCTTGTATTTGGAGATAGGACCTTTAATAAGTAATCAATCATTCCCAACCCTTTAAAGCCCTTCCCAATTATCAAGGCCCTGACTTCAACAGAATAGATCTGATTTCTCAGCTATAAACTCAAATTGCATCCTATATTTCTTCATAGAAATTATCACAATGGCAAGTCAACAATTAATTGTGTAATTAGCTATTTAAAGTCTGTCACCTTGCTATTATATAATTTTCATAGGTAAGTACTGGGCCTGTGTCATTAAACACCCCAGTGTTTTAAGCAAGTGAAAATAAGTAGAAACTATCTAATTTAAAGCAAATGTAATAAAAATTTTAAGTACATTTGTTGTACCACCAAATTTAGTAACTCAAATTAAGTTATCTTTTCTAAAGTTATAATCAGATTTATAAAGGATAATAAATCTGATTATAACACATAATGGCTTTCTGGGTGATTGAATATTCATTCATATTATCCCCCAAAAGACCTCAGAATAAACCCTTAAACTACATTGCACTGGCATCTAAAGGACCATTCTACAACTTAAATAATTTGATGTGTGTGTGCATGTGTGTGTGCGCGCATGTGTGTGTTTAAATACACTTTATTTTCTTGAGCAGTTTTAGGTTCACAGAAATATTGAGTGTAAGGCACAGAGATTTCGTATATCCCTCCTGCCCTGACATATGCACAGCCTCTGTCACTATCAAAGTCCCCCACCATAGTGGTATATGTGACAATTGATTAACCTACATTGACACATCGTTATCACCTAAAGTTCATAGTTTACATTAGGGTTCACTCGGTGCTGTCGATTATATGGGGTTTTACAGTGTATAGTGACATGTATCCATCATAATGTATCATACAGAGTATTCTCACTGCCCTAAAAATCTTCCGTGCTCCATCTACTCATCCCTCCCTCCCCTGGAACCCATAACAACCACTGATCTTTTTACTGTCTCCATAGTTTTGGTTTTTCCAGAATGTTGTGCATTTGGAATCACACATTAGGCAGCCCTTTTAGATTGGCTTTTTTCACTTAGAATTTGCATTTCAGCGTCCCCCATGTCTTTTCATTGTTTGATAGCTCATTTTTATTTTTAGTGCTGAGTAATATTCCATTTTCTGGATCTACCACAATTTATCCATTCACATATGGAAGGACATCTTGGTGGAGGTATTTTCAATCTTTGACATTTCTTTTTAGTTCTTTCGAAGAATGCCATCTCTCTGCTTACAATGCTCATCTGTTCTTGCACATTGCCTATTTCATCCATTAGATCCCTTAGCATATTAATTATCATAGTCAAACTTCTGGTCTGATAATTCCATCAACCCTGCCATATCTGAATCTGTCTCTCATGCTTGCTCTGTCTTTTCAAACTATGTTCTTTTGTATGTTAATATGCCTTGTAGTTTTTTTTTTCTTGATTGCCAGACATGATGTACCGGGTAAAAGGAAATTCTGTACACAGGCCTTTAGTAATGTGGTGGTATGGTGTGTGGGAGAACAAGCATTCTGTTGTCCTGTGATTAGGACTCAGTCTCCTAGTGAGCCCAGGCCTCTGGACTGTGCACTTCACATTGTGTTTCTCAGCTCCTGCCATCTCTCCCCTTAGCCGGGACACGATGGCTAGAGCTGGTTGGATTTGGGCATTTCCCTTCCCTTAGGTAAGTTAGGCTCTGGAAACAAAACAAAACAAAACAAAACAAAAAACAATAGCTCAGGCTCTGGTAAAATAATTTCTCTTGAAGGTAGGGGCATTGTTAAAAAGAACAGAATGCTCTGGTGTTTTTTAAAATGGTTACTTTTCTCTCCCCCTGCCAGAAGCAAGAAGAGATTTTTCCCCAATGTTCACAGTGAGAATCTGGAGGTTAAACTAACAAAAATGTGCCCCCCGCCCATGACTGGAGTTTGTAACTCTCAGACTTGTCTACAATGAGCTTCCAGCAATTCATAGATTATAATTTAGGTTTTCCTAAATTGGTTCCAACAGAGGTTTCTGCTCATGGGTTTCGCTCCAGCAAATGTGTTTCTCTGCATTCACCTGTATGTCTCTCCAATTGTGGGAGCATCAGATTGCCCTGTGACTTCACTTTTCTGCTAGGTCTAAAAGAGTTATTGATTTTTCAGTTTGTTCAGCTGTTGACTTGTGAGAATGGAGTGGCTACTTCTAAGCTACTTACCTGCTGGACCAGAAACTGGAAACCTCTATAATGTAAGTTTTAAAAATATATATTTAAAAATTATAGACATGTGTGCTCTATTGCAGGGCAGGCACTATTCTCAATGCTTTGCACATTTTAACACATTTCGACCTTAGAACTAGTCTAGGAAATAGCTACTGTTATAGATTCTATTTTATAGGTGAGAAACAGGCATAGGAGGCTAAGAAATTTTCACAAAGTCACATAGATTGCAAGTGATGGCACGAGATTATAAATCCAACCTGTTTAAATCCAATTTGTGCTCTTAATCCTTATGCCCCTGCTCATTGTAAACAGCCACTTACATTCTTTCTACCCTTTCTTCTCTATAAAGTGTAGTTCAGGAATCTGTCTTAAATTGTCCAAATCCTTTGGGAGAAGAGGTCTCATCCATCCCTAGGAGGAGCTGAATCATACTGGCTTAACTGATTGTGGGGTTTCCATTCTCTTCATGTGGGGCTGGTTTAGGCATAAATAGAAAAAAATCCTGGCCAAAGAAACGTGAGGGAAGTTCCAGGAGACCCTTTGAAAGGTTCCCTCTTTTTCTGCCGTACTTTTTCTTGTCTGGATATGTTATCTGGAACTTCTGCAGCCGTCGTGTGAACCTAAGAGGGTCAAGGTGACATGAAGAGATTGAGCAGATTGGTAATATGGAGAGAACCTGAGCTCCCGATCACGTCATCAAGCTGTTGAATTCACCTAAGCCCGGAGCCATCCTTGTGAGTTGTTTTTATGTGAGACACTAACATTTCATAATTATTGATGACATTTTGATAAGGGCTTTCTGTAACTTTCTGCTGAGAGTAACTAACTTGATACAAAAACAAATAAAATGACTAAAATTGACATAGTTTTTTAAAGTAATATAAGTAATATCTTTCACTTATCAAATAGTATTTCCCACTATGAGATCGAGAAATTTGATCCCTAGAGATAAAAACACTCTTAAGAATATTTGAAGCAGTGTTTTAAGGGAAGTCAAAATACATACTGATTAATAAAGTGGAAATTGAAGTGAAACTCTGTTATTTCAATTCTTTATTTCAACACTTAACAAGTAAAGTTCTTAGCCAGTACCACAGATTTTATAAGGACTAAATAAATATGAGTTGTTATTATAATTAACATTTTCATTTTCTGAATTACCACCATTCCCCACCAATTTTTATCTGTCTTACAAGATAATCAAGTTCCCACAAGGGAAATTCACATGGGAAAAATATTAGTTCCAGTTATTGTACCTCACTAAGTGTGCTTAATAATATTCTCAATTTGTATAGTTCTAGGAAAGAAATTAGAACTAATTTGTTTCAACTGAATCACCTTAAAAATAATTTTAGATTTTAGAATTGGCTTTTTATTCCAGTTACACTGCTGATTTTCCCCTCTTAGCTATAGAGCAGCAAAACAAAAATTTGTATGATGTTAATCTTAAGTTTAGAAAACTAAACTTATTATAGTTTTCAATTTATACCATGTATTGACTACTGGAAGTTGAGATTCTGATATCTTGTATATTTCTTTAAATTGATTTTTGAAAATGAACATAGTAATAAAATGGAAGTTCCATCTAGCATAATGCTAGCATAACATGCTGCTATTGAGTATTTGACAATGATATGTATTAGTAGTAAATATGAAAATAAAGTTGCCATTTTCCAAGATATTAATCGATCCCTTTGCTTCCCTTTATAACAAGGTTTTAAAAATGCATTTTCCCAAGACTCATATTCATTTATTTTCTTAGGTTTTTTTTTTTTTTTTTAAGCCATAGACCCAATGATTCCTTCTGATAGCCTTTCCTCATTTTATTCTCAATAATGACTCTTTGGGGAGCAATGCTGTGGGGAATGAGATTGATCACCCATCACTCTGCTGATGTGCTGTTTAACCAAGCCAGTGAACCATGTACTGTCATCATAGAGGGTATCAAATCAACAGTGTGTGCCATGCAGCCTACACTCCTGTGCACCTAACAATAATGATAACTCTTTTAGTTCATTAGACAGCCCAAGGAATTGCTAAGTAAGTTGCAAGACAAAAATGTTTTATATGGTACTGGGTAATCTATGTGACCAAAGAAGTTGAAAAACAGTGTCCTGGGTATGTGACTTTCTGATTTAGACCTTGTATAATTAAAGGATTCCAGCATTTAAGTTACACTAGAAAAAGAAGAGTGGATCTAACTACATGATGATGCTAAAACAGATTCATAATTCTCAATGGCAATGTCTCTCAAATCACTTTCTGAAACATGGCAATTTATTGAGTTTTTTTGTTCACCTTGTTTTAAAATTCTTCTTTTCTGACCTTATGTCACAATTGTGTTTGTTTAGGATTTTGGGAAACTTTTTAGAAAGGAGAAATATGAAATCATTATGCTTATAGGTTATTAGACATATTAACATTTTTGCTCCACAGTGAGACCTTCAGATTTTTCAAGAGAACACCCATTTTTCTGTTTATTTCATGTGATATAGTGGTCATACATTACACAATGATTACATGCTAGTTGTACACTAGTGTAATTATGCTAAACTTCTTATTTATGTATACAGGATTGAACAGAGATAGATAGAAAGCAAATACTTTAGTTTGAAGTTTGTTATTTTGTGATGAAGGCTATTTGTAGTGGAAAAATAAATTGCTCCTGTTCACAGAAAACTATTTATACTGTTTTCTCCAGATTTACATTAAGTGTGACTTAGAGAAAAAAAACAATTTTATTAATAGATATAAATTAGTAAGGTATATCTTTCCCATTTCAGCAAACTATTATTGTATTCAAATCAAATTTTTGTGCAAAAACAACTTTTTACACATTTATATATTAATATATGTCTCAGAAACATACAAAGATTAGTAATATCTAAACATTTCTGAAAATAATAATAAAATTGCCAATTCATGTAATGAAATAAATATATGTTGATATGAAACGTATTATGAAAGATTATTTTGTATCTTCTTTTTAGTAAAATTAAATAGGTAGAAATTTATCATTTTGAAAGTAAAGCTGTAATCCTTATTTGAAAATAAACACAATCGCATTTTAAAGTAATACACAATAATTCTTAATATCTCCTGCTCCTAGTTGAACAAAAACAGCTTTTCTTTTTTTCGTACTTCCCTGTCAAAGTTGATCACTTTCTCCTTCTCAACAAGGCCTCTATTTTTATCTTTTCCTGCTTGTATTCTGATTTTGAAGAGAGTACCTGGGACATAATAGGTAATACAAAAAAATTCATAGGAAAATCGTTAAATGAAAAATCACTGCACTCGTTGTTGCATTGCAAAAATTTTAGAATATAATGGATAAAACATCTATACATTTCACAAATAAAAAATCCATAATGGGATAGATAGAAAGCAATTTATTTGAGTTTTTTTGCTCAATAAGTGCGTTTAGATGTTGATGATATTAGTGCTTTTGAAGTCACTATAGACGGAGCTCCACTAAACCTCACAGATAATCTTTTAACTTTATATGTGCATTATGTGAGGTAGCTTAATGAAGAAGGAGGGAATATAAGAAAGAATAATATGCACTTTAATAAATCATATATCCTTGTGCTATTTAAATGTTTCTTCAAGGTTGATTGAAACTTTAACCTCAGTCTCAATAAAAAAGAAAAGCTTCAAATTTGCCAGACCTTGAATTTTTACAACACTATGTTGAATTATGCAGTGATCAGTCAATTATTCATCTCCCTCAGCCTGAGATAGCTGTGCTTTGAAAAGCATGCAAAAATGGGGCTACAGAATGTGATGCTGTGTCAACACATTTCACTCAGGATTGCTTACAAGACAAATTTTTGTTTCAACATTGATTCTAGTTTTCTTGATGTTTGCTTCTAATAAGGTACCTGTTACAAATCAATTTCAGTTTGCATGCTTTAGTTTCTGATTCAGGATGATACACTGCCAAAATGACATTACTGCTTTTCCATAGATTTCTACACTGTGTGAGAAATAGAGATCTTTCATATTTCAAGGTAATCTTCACCTAGGCCTGCAAAACGAACCTACTTTTCTGCTAATGGAACAGGCAAGAATGGATGAACTAGTTCTAAACTCCAGAAGAGATTTATCTGCGATAGTTGAAATTCTTAAAATAATATTTCATCAATAAAATAAATAGAAAGAAGGATGCAGAAATATAAGTGTGCTGGCCTCTCATAAATCTATTGGCAATTGAAGGATTCTGTTTGGGAAGCAGAGAGGGAGAGAAATATTACAGCGGTGGTAAAGGGCGCAGGCTTTGAAATCTGAATCCTCAGCTCAAATCATGATTTTGTAACTTACCAGCTCTATAACCTAGGGCAAGTAGATTTACCTCTCTCAGCCTTAGATTCTTCATTGTAATAACAGGGAAAGAACGCTTATTTCATAGCATAGTTATGGAGATTATATATTATAAGGTATGCTGAGTATTTGAAGCACAACGTTTGGTCCAGGTGAGCACTCAAAAACATTGTACCTATTTTTGTTCACTGGTAGTATGTCAGAGTAGAGAAGGGAGATTAACAGAGATACTTGGACCATAGGACACACACTTTCTAAAACTGGTGAAACTGATGAAATGCTCTGTCCTAATTCATTAGTGGGTGCTAACCAAACTACTCTTTTAAACTCCTTTAGCATATTTACATTTAATAGGAGGTATTTTGAAATACAAGGAGTGTCTGGTATTAGCTTCTTGCTCTGATTACTCATAATGACAGCTCTATCTGTATCACAGTTCCCATCGAATGTAGTTATCTTGCTCTGTTTTTATGAGATCTATCCAGCATAAGTAGAACATTCAGAGATACAACCTGATTTATGAAATTCAAATCTCAGTTGATTTCCTATTTAAAGAGAATATATCCAAGCAGCCTAAAGTTGACAATGAAATTGCCCCCCCCATTCAAGGAAAGCTGGTTGAATAGAATTGAAAATGTGAGACCTATTCAATTCAGATACACTGTGTGTATAGTTTTAGTTTAAACATTAAAGATTTTATGTTACAAGGTTGATTTTTTTTTAGGTTAAAGACAATACTTCAAAGGTATACATTGTCAAAATATTTATTCATGGCTGCAGAAAAACATACAACTCATTTCAAAATTAGCAAAGGAAAGTTTTAAAGTAAATAATTAAAGATATTGAATTAGCACCTTTGATAAACAAAATTAGTCACTCCATTTCTAAAAATAATTATATATGATAACCATAGAATTAAAAGTATTGCAAACCATATTTACCAAATAGAAAAGACATTGAATATTCTAGATATATTGTTATTTAATTTTAAATCTTTTTAAAATTAAAAATAAACCAACTCTAAATATATGAATGTGTATGAGACAAAATGCACACCATAATTCATATAGAATGAACATTTGGAAAAAACAACAAATTCAAGCAGAGCTTTTTAATATATGGAATGTAGCTTATAGGCCTCATTGCTTTCAGAGGTGTAATTCTCTCTTGTTAGAAATACTAAGTAAAAATCAGCGAGGCATGGGTTAATGAATCTGGGATCAAATGAATCTGAGCATATGCTCCATTAATCTCAAAAAAACTACCCATGTCATTTATTCAAATAACATCTTAGAATACTTAAAATTTAGAAACCTTAATGATCACTGACCTCATTAGTAGGCCAGTGTTTACCTAGATTTTTACAACTTCAAGAAATAGTCATGGTAAATTCTATTTCTAAGTGATTTCTCCTGCAGTGTTTGGAGTTAAGAAAGGATAAAGGGATTCATTTTGAATTATTCAGAATTCAACCAGGAGAAAGAACAAATATGTTGAAGGAACACAGTGAAACACTGTAACAAGGCATGCAGGTTTGGAAGTGAGAGATACGGATATACATTCAGGGTCTGTAATCTCCTACCTGTGTGACTGTGGTCACATGTTCAACCTAAATAGAACTCAATTTGCCAATCCAAGAAATGAGGATGATTAGACTTACCTCGAAGGGTTATCCTTACATGAAATGAGGTACAGGTTATAAAATCCTTCTTGCAGTTCTTAGCATCTGATAAGTGCTGAAATTTAGTACTTACTGATGATAGTCTGAAAATAGAGGGGAGAAGTGACTGTTTTTCAGAAATCTTTCAAACTACTTTATAAACCTAGTGCATTTCTAACGTACAATTTCTATTAGTCTTATATCTGATTTAAATTAACATATTTTCTCTCTCTTCTATGTTGTTTCCTTTTTACCTTTCCTTCTTATTTTACTAAACAACTTTACATCTACCTATCTATCTTCATCATCATTTATCTATACCATCTATAAATCATAAATTCACACATACAAGTTTATACCTTTTTAATTATGGAAAGATGCTTCATCTTATTTTCTTCAAGCATTTGGTTTTAAAAATTGGACTATATATTAGATTCATCTGTGAAACTGTCCAAAATGTATAAATATCTGTGCTCTATGCTAGATTTGAGTCAGAATTCCCAGGGGTGGGACATAAGGAATAGTTACTTAAAAATTTAAAAAGATACTTTCCCAGGTTATGCTGATACATTAAGAGCCACTGCAGTAGAATATTTGATGCTTCTTTTATGAAGCTCTGCTGATACCTAAAGGCAAGCAAATAGTCAGAGACAAAGAATAAAAATTATACAATTCATTAGAGGAAATAATTTTATTTTTGCATGTATTTACTAATGTTTTACCTTGCTCCCAAAGCAAATCAATCTAGTTTTAAAAAGATAGGTACTTGGGCATGCTAAAATAGATTAAAATAAGTGAAGATGGAAAGAGAATAATAAATAGGGGAGGAAATTAAGATGAATTTGGGATGAAGGTTAATATAAAATCCACATTGTATAAAGACTTATGTACTTGCTACGTAAGTATGGGCCAAAATTTTTGTTCTAACCTTTGTCCAGCCAAAGCAAGGAAAGAAAAATGAGCATTTGCAGTGTTTACATAACCCATAAGAAAAAAATAAGCTAGGGGATGAGGAATAATTATCAATTATTCCTGATACACCAGAGATAAATTTCTACAGTCTGTATGCAGATGATACTAGGTTCAAATAATTAGGAAGATTTTGACTGCTATATTTGATCCAGGAAGTTATAAAACTTCTAGAAAATACAGAAAGTTTTATTTTGTATATATGGTATGAAGATCTGACAAATCAAGTCTCTTTGCCACAAATCAGTCTGAAAGTTAACTTCAACTTCACCATCAAACATAAAATCATATAATTCCAAGAGGGGGAAATATCTTCTGAACATGGTTCTGTAAATTTTAAAGTTAATCTTACATATCTTAAAATGTTTAATTTTTTTTTCAAAGAAAACATTTTAGTCTTGGAATGAAATACTGCCTTTCCTCTAATCATACCAGAGGTAATAACATGGTTGCTAAAAGGGCTTCTTCTACTAAAGCTGGTACAAGTGATGAGGCCATTATAATTTAGGGTGTGTTCCATCCTTCTGAAAGAGGTAATTCCGCATGAGATGACTGTAATAGATACAGTATGCTGTGATGTAGTATACAATAATAGAGTGTAATATAGCATTGTATGACTGTAGGCCTAAGAATGACAGTCCCGGGCCAAACAACTTAGGACAATCAATTTGATTTACACATAAGGGTTGATGCAAACCAAGGCACATGAACATCATGAAATCCATTTAGTCCTACCTGCAGTGATGGAGGCTTAGAAAACAGTCATTTTCTTTCCATCTTTTCTTGCTGTTCAATTTTGGTTGAGTGCCATATAATGTACTGAAATAAACTGTCAACATACACTGCTGTTGCTCATTGGCAAAAAGCTCTGCTGCTTTTTGGATGGTTGACAAAGTGTCTATGGCATCAACGCAGAATCTTTTAAGTACAAAATTAGATGTATATCATGCCATAGTGAAATGCTGCTTTGCTGATAATACTATCCATACATACTTTTACATCTATGATTTCTTTTAAATTCAATTCAACACATATTTATTGGGAGGTTTATGCACAAGTGCTATGCTGAGTGCTGGGGATACAAGAATGAATAATACATGGTTGCTGTACTTGAGAAAATCACAATATAGTGGGTAATACAGGTGTAAAAACAAATAAATTACAATAAAATATGAAAATCCTTTTAGAATGATAAGGAAATTTGCTGTGGGAGCTCAGAGAAGAGAACACTTAACTTCTAGCAAAGTTACTGAACAGATGATATTTGACCTGGGTTTTACGAGAAGTAGAGATTTTTTTCCAATTCTGGACAGTAGGAAAACATTTGCGTAAGTTACATAAGTCTTGAAACATGACAAATTTGGGAATGCCATTGTATGTTACAAAGTTCAATAAGGCAGAAGCATGGAGGGAAAAGAACCTGGGTTAAGTGCAGAATGAAGGAAAGGAGAAATTATAGTGTTAGGTGTAGACAGCTGAGGGTACACTGTGAATAACTTTGTATGCCAAGCTAAAGACTTTGAATTTTATTCTGTAGCCAATGGACAGCCAAGGTGGGTTTTAAAGTAGAGAAGTAACGGAGTCATTTTTTAAAAAATATTCATCATATTGAAGGGAAAAGAGAGAGGTTGTGACAGGAGACTGCTGCAATAATTTTGAGAGAATGATGAGAATAGACCTGGGATAAAACCACGGCAGTGACAATAAAAATAAAAGCCAGATTTGAGAGACATTTCTGAAGAAAAAAATGCAAAAAAAGTTTTGGAAAGTCATTAAATTTGAGTTAGTAAGAGAATGAGTGAGATCTAAGGGAGAATCAAAGCTTCTATCTTGGAACATAAAAATGGATGGTAACCCTCTTGACTAAGAGTGAAGACATTAGGCAGAATATGTTTTGGAAATATGAGGTTGAATTCAGTTTTGTACATGCCCAAGCTACAGCACTTGTAAGATATTCATGCATGTTTGTTGCTTAGGCATTTGTAAGTAGAGGTATAGCGTGGTTCTCAGGAGGGAAAGTGAGGCTGGGGATGAGATTCATCTACATGTAGAATGTAGTTCACATCATAGATATCAACAAAATCCTGTGTCAGGTACTCCTTAGATGCCTACCCATATACTGTCTTTCTTATCTGTCGGCTACTTGTTCCACCCAAACCACCACTGCACTCACCACTGGTACATGGTCTCTGATCATCTTTATACAGGCACTGCACCTCATGCCCACACCTTGTACTTTTCGCTTTTGCTCCAGCACATCCCTTTGGTTACTGTGGTGTGAGACAACAGGAGAGATCTGCTTGGCATCCTTGCATCCACAAAAAGTTAGCATAAGGATCTTAATGCACTGTGAAGTGAAACGGTGATCAATGAAAGTCAGGAGCCTGAAGATAAATTATTTTCACTTCCTCCTCAAAATGAACTTCTGTTAGTTCATACAGACTCTCAGAACATGGCTCAAAGTAATCCACCAATCCATCAAAGGCACATTTGATAACCACAGGTGCCTGTAGCTTAGTTACAAACCGTTCATCCCCTTTCTCCTTCCTTCTTTATTTCACTTCTCCTTTCCCTCATTCTTGCTTCCCTAGTAGTCTCCTTTTTAATAAAGTAGTAGCATTAAGACTTTATCTAAGACAGTGCTCTCTAGAGAAACCAGGTTGTATCACAGTGGGAAAGCTGTATCATACTGGGTCCAAGTGGGAGTGGGAAACCACTCAGTAATTTGAACAGGAAGAGTTTAATATAAAGAATTTTTAAATTATAATAAGGGCTTAAGTAATGAAGGATTTATGAGAGAGAAGCAAAGTGAACTCTAAAAATATAGGATAATAGATATAAGGAGGGGCCACGACCCACAGGGCTAAGTTAGAGCACTTAAGTGAAAGTTCCGCAGGCTGAGATCAAGCTCTTGTTGGAGAAGGTATAGCCCTTGCTCACAGAATGGCAGAGAAGTCTGTGTTGCTGCACCAGTGGAACTTTCCACAGGTCTTCCCTCTAGGGTTCTAGGTAAAGATGTCATAAGGATATGGAGGTGTCTTTTCAGACACCTCCCTTATCACTACAAAACCACTCAGTTGGGTTGCTGGGGGAATTTGCAGTCTGGTGGGTGTTGCTGGCCACCATTCACCACAGGAACAGGACACGGACAAAGTCAGTGCTACAGGTACTTGGTGCTAAAGAAATGCAGGAGCCTGTTGCCAGAAATAAAAGCCCACACTGTAAGCACTGGGTCCTGCAAAAGTTGAGTGCACTGCAGAAGCTGGACCCCGAGAAGCCCCCTTTGCTGGAGAGCCTTCTCAGTAAGCACTAAGCCAGGAAGAAAATGTTTTTCCTTCTAAAATGCCACTCCAGTGGCCTCTGGTGATGAAACTTAACATTGGGCCAGTTGGCAAAGGAAAAATATTTAAAGGGCTCAAATCCATTTTCACAGAGCAGACAAGAAGGGTGAAGGAGCTGAATGTCAATAAATCAATCTCTGGCATGCAAATTATGACAAACACATTAGAAGAGTATTACAAGTAAGAATATGAAATAATGCAGTCAAATGGATCATAACATGTTAAAAATAGGTTGAGAACAATGAGCCGATGTGAAAGACAGATGGAAAAATCAGAGAACCAAGGGGAAGGGGGAACTAGAGAGCCAAGGATACCACAGTTTCTAGAAAAAGTATGTGGTGAATAGTCTAATTACCTTCACCTCACCTTTGGAGAGGTGAAGAAGGGTGAAAAGCATGTGTAAATGTGTAGGTCATGAATGCTAGGCATAAGTGATGTTTCAGTAAATGGTTGAAGGAAGAAGCCAGACACTTGAACTAAAATGTTTATTGCAGCACAATTCACAATTGCCAAGATGTGGAAACAACCCAAGTGCCCACTGATACGTGAGTGAATCAATGAAATGTGGTATATGTATACCATGGAGTTCTACTAAAACACGAAAAACAATGGTGATCTAGCACCTCTTGTATTATCCTGGATAGAGCTGGATCCCATTTTACTAAATGAAGTATCACAGGAATGGAAAAACAAACACTACATGTACCCACTATTAAATTGGAACTAATCAAAAATCAACACTTATATGCATATATGGAAGTAAAACTCAATGGAAATCAGGCAGGTGGGAGAGGGGAGGAGGGTTTGGATAAACTCACACTTAACAGGTACAATGTACACTATCTGGGTGATGGGCACACTTATAACATTGACTCAAACTGTACAAAAGCAATACATGTAACCAAAACATTTTACCATATAATATTCTGAAATGAAAAATAAAATGGAAATAAAATAAAATAAAAATTCAGACATAAAAAAGGAAGAAGCAAAAATAAGATGGAATAAGGTTTAATTAGATTTTGAGGAAGCAGGCATATTCAAGACATTTGGGGACAAATGGAAAATGCAATTGTATGAATGATTGAAAATAGAAGGTATTTTTGTTATAATTTTAAAATCAGTTCAAATTTAAAAGTTTACTTTTAATAAGACCCAATTCTGATACCTAATCCAGACCTATTAAACCAAAATCTCTTGGGGATAGACCAGTAATGTGTGGACTCAACACATTTCACAGGTAATTATATAGCACTTTAAAATTTAAGAACAACATACAACACAGGTTCTTCTGAATAGGTGTTGCTCTAATCCTACCTACATAATATTCTCAGCAGAAGTGGCTACTCCAGCATCATAGTTTGGTTGTCCACACTGCAGGTAATGTACAGTCCTGCCATGACAGGTTGGCTGTCCACTTCTCACCTTCCTTTAACTCAAGCCAGATTCTAAAGCAGGCTCATGCACATTTGAACTAAAGATTTTACCTTATCAGAATTTATTTGATATTTTGTAAACTTGCAGAAAAGCTCACCTGTAATTTTATGTGACGATGAAATCCACCTTAGAATATGATATTGAGGCTCAAAAATATATTTCTGAAGGATTTCACATTACAAGAAGGCTGCACATTGAAAAGAAATGTTGGATTTTTTAAAGTTGGATTCAAATCATTCACAAGTCTAATGCTTAACACTGCTGGTATGTCAGTCATTTGCCAGAATGGTGTGCCATACATACCGTTAAATGAACATTTTCATTTCCCAAAGGAGTGATCTGCTGTCCATCCTTATAATATGGAACATTGTTCCCAGGCTATTTACATCAGCACTGCTCCTTTACAATGGACCTGTTTCATTGGCTTACATAAATTGAGGAATGCTTTTAAATAAACTAGGAAAGAACATATCAACATGCCGCTTGTTATTAATCAGAGACTGTGTGACAATGAGAAGATGCATCAGAATATAAGGGGAATATTATGGACACCAACTTTAATAATGTATAGTATACATTTAAACAGCCTTATTTGGAAAAGATCCATATTGACTATATGCATCAGAACGGTGATTTACAGGGGTTTTTCTTGTGCATTATGATTATGTGACTAGAAGCAGGAAACAGTATTTGTAGTTTCAATCATCTAATGAGTTCTGTCCTAAAATGTAGATCTCGTAAGGTGTGCTTTTTGGAGGTGTATTTATATGAATTTTTACAAGCTTTCACAGATAGTTTCAAAACTACTTTGTTTTTCTTTTCAAGTCAAGGGTATTGAGTAATTTTTGTATAAATTATCTTCCTTTTTCCCATAAGAGATATCCCACATAAGTAACAAATCTGTAAATTGAAAGGAGTAGGCTTTCCCCATTCTTTCTCTATTGCTGCTGAGTAGAAAGTAATCTAATAGACAAGTCAAAATTACTGTAAGAAATCTTTTGAAATCAAAATTTCCCATGGAAAAAGAGAAAAATATTTGCTTAGATCCAATCACTCCCATGTGTGTAGATTAACTATGAAGATACTAAGAAATTGGTTCCTAGTGTATTTTTTTTTAATTCGTTAAGTATCAGATCACTAAATGGAACAAAAACTAGTCGAGGTTTGTATGTACCTATAGACACACCCAATGCAAACACAAACACTGCCAGAGTGAGAGCTTTAACAAATTCTCATTATTCGGGTAGTTAAATAGCAAGCTAAGTAGCAGCACCACCAGGCTGTAAATACTCGAGGCTGACAGAGAAGTGGTTATGACAGGTTTCACATTATCTTATTGCAGAATCAAGGCAGTAGTCACAGCTGGCTCATATGTCAAAATGTGTCAGGACTTAAATGGTAAAACAGGAGTGCAACAGCAATTGGCTCTTCAATCAATAACACAATCAATATATTTCACAGATATTTTCCCATATCTAAATTACTCTGCAGAGATGAGGGACCCTGACTGAGTGTTTATAAATCAATAAAACACACAGCTAAAGGACATCTGCTCCTGTTCTTTTACTTCAAGGTGCTGTTTGCCTTTTCTTTCCAACTCTCATCTTATTTAAGAATGTACTTTTGAGGACAAACAGCCCTCTTGTGCACACAAATCAACTTACTGCTTCATTTTGTGCACATGATATTTTTTAATAATTTTTTTCTTGAGCATTGAACTAAGTGTAAGGACAGCTTTTCGTAGCTTAGAATGCTTTGACTGTTAGAATTAATAAAGCACCTTTCAAATTTCAAGTAATATATGCTACATAAACTTCAAATAAATAATATCAAAGTACAGCATCCAGACTTGCGAGTTGAAATAATAACCCAGGGCATTATTTTTTTTCCTCACATGGAACGATATTCTTGCTGAAAATTATATATCGTATTTGTGCAGATATGCCACAAATGAGAAAAATGCTGTCTTCTACACATCTATCCCCTTCGTAGAAAGATGATGGGGGCAAAAAAAAAAATCCACAATTTAATGCAAAATTCTAATACTGATATATAATTTTACTTCCATCCGTATATCAGAATGAGGTGAAGTATGAACCATGGTTTAACAAAAGCTGTGGTATTCTGGGTTAACACTGCCATGCTCTATCACTAGCCTCTGTAACAAAAAGTAATATTATATTTCACACTGTCAGTGCTTCTTTAAAAACAGAAGGCCATATAGTGTTACGAGTGGAATGCAAATTAAATACATCAATCCTTATAGTTTTCCTAAGCTTATGTTGCTGAGGAAATGCTTTCCAAGTAGCACATTAAATCCCAGGCATTGAGGTAACATGGTAAGGATAACACCTACTTCACACAGTAATGTGAATTTGGGACATGATTCAAACATGGGAAACCAAAATGGAAGAAGCTCCTCCTCATTCAAAGCTCATTTTTGCCAATGTTTCTCTCCCTGTAATTAAGATTGAGATGAAAAAATGAACTTATAACTAAGATGATATTTCTTATTTTAATGGCCAGCCAGAGTGACTGGTTTGCCTATCAAAACCGCAATGTCTTATGAATATAGACAGAATTTCATTCCTTCTGCTAATGTTATCTTCTGACACCTAATTATCTTCACACTAGTAATAAGTTAATTAGACAAATGCAATTGCCTTCGTCAGGTTCCACCCTTTCTTCTAGCCTCATCTCTCAGTAAGTCTGTCCTTGTACTTTACATCTCAGGTAAGTTGTATGTCACTCCATTCCCTGAGTATGCCTTGCCCTGTCAGGATTTTATGCCTTTCTTTAACCTGTTGGAAAAATTCGTCAACCTTTTGTGACTTTGTCATTGTTCCACTTGCAAATCCATGCCTGTTGTGAAGTCTATCTCATTTTCCAACCAGAATCAGGTGCTCTTTCTTCTAAATTTGTATATCACGTTTCTCATGATTCAATGAGATTCTTACTAAGCACTGTTTTCTGTTTTTAAATTATTTATTAAGGATTTCTTCCCTAAAAGTACATGGTAAAACTCTCCAGTGTTTGAGACTTGTCTGGCTCATTTTTTGATTTCCTGATTATAAGTAAATATTGAAATGCTTAATTTATTTTTCTTGAAGGTAAAATTTGTTTAAGGAATTTAAAACTGTTTACAGAAAATGATACAAACAGATGTTAAGTGCCTAGAAAAAAATCCAATCCCAATTATTTCATTCACACAGCAACTATTCATGAGTGCCTCCTTTGTGACAAGCAGTTCGATATGGCAGTGGGCAAAACGGATAGAAATCTCGCCTTCATTTTACTTATATTTTGGCAGTAATCAAAGAAATTGTGAAGAAAACAACAATGGAAATAATTTTTCAAGCAGATTTCCAAAGATTTAAGGCAAATTTTAAGACATCCACACAATATATTGTCCTGAGTGTGTTTACTATGATATTTGGTACATAGTTATAGTAGAAAAACTATTCCTTGATCATCTGAAATTCAAACTTAACTGATATCTTGTGTTTTGTCAATCCTAACTTAAATGCTATTTTGTAAATTAGTAATAAATCACTTTAATAAAATTAAGCTTTATCCATATACTATTAATGCAGACATTAAAATGTTTTAAGGATAGACAAAATAAAGTTAAATGAAAGTAAAATATTAAAATAGCACATATAGCATAACATTAGTTTTATTTTTCACAGAAGATATATATTAATATACATAAATATGGGAAAACATCTAAGAATTTTGGGAAATACGAGTGTATTCATGAAATCCAAACAGTACACACCTTTAGCCATTGGTAGCATATCAACTAATTTAGTTAAAACATAAACGTACCATGCTGGGGCTATCCCATGTTAGGCACAAACTGGAACCCCAACTATTTTTTTCTTTGCCACCAGCCCAAGAAAGTCAGCCTGCTTTTCTCTCCCTAAGAGCCACTCTCATCTCACTGAAGTTTTCTTCCTGGAAGGCTAGCCATAGAGCTTTCTCAATAACTTCATTCTTACTCTCCTGAAAGCATATATACATGTCATTCATTTTAATGCATTTAACTGCTATTCCAATAGTAAAAGAAGTAACGTATTTTACATGAAAGTAATATAAGGCTCGGGAGATCTTATAAATTATTGATAGTCATGGCTGATAGATCACCACTGGAGATGTGAAAATGGAAGTTCTTAGCTTTTATTCCTCAGGATGAGCCTTGACTGGCCCTGCAAACACATTCCAGACCATAGTTAGGAAAGTCATTGTTCTTGTTACTGTTCTATGTAAGAACCTCTCAAGTAAGGCTAAAGGTGTATTCGTTTTGCCGTAAGAGTTGTGTTCATCATCAAAGAGATCTGTGATAGGTTAACTTAGGGTTTGGTTTAGCAGAGAGCATGTAAACAAACTTCTGACTGTTATTATTTTTATTTCTTGAATCCTTCATTATAGTCAGTAAATGTGCTTTTGAAAATTTGTTTTTAAAATACAACACATAATAAACCATTTATATATGAATTCACTTTCCAATAAAATTGGAGATTACTTCTCACAGACAAGTTTGTGGCCTTATGATGTACGCAAGATTGACTAATCATTGAGGAGCAATAACAGCAATGACTAACCTTCACTAAGTGCTAACTACGTTCCAGGCACTTTTTATATTAAGTGCCTAGTACTTATATCAAATCAAATATAACCACATTTTAGATTATTATTTCCACTGATAGGATCTATTTATATATTTTGGCACTCTGCTAAATATATATGTGCAAAAATTGAGCCAAAACCAGCACTGAGAATTTGTGTTCAGGAATAAGAGCTCTGAAAATGCTGTCATGTCTTCTGCCAAAATATAGGAAAGAAATACATTAAGGCAAAGTGTAAGCTTGACAGGTAGGTGGAAGTCTTTGCTGGGCTTCAGGAAAGAATATACAGAAGAAACTTTTCCACAGGCACTTGAGATTGCATGCAGAAATATCATTTATAAAAGTATCCATGAATCTTATTTTCCAGGAAATTCCCCACAAATGTTCAAATGATCAGCTTCCAAATTTCTGTCCCCTCTCATTGTTTGCTTACTTACCGTGGCAACAAATATCCTTAAAGTTTATGAGGTAAACCTAAAGACAGGTATTAAATTGATCTGGAATGAAAGCTCATGCCCTCAGATCAACTATGGAGCAACGTATGCATGGACAAACTTTGAATTAATCTTGAAGAAACCAGGCAGAGTGACAAGACTTGGATTGCTCTTAAAGACATCAACAAATGTATGTCCTTTGCCCACTTTTTGATAGAGTTGTTTGATTTTTTCTTACTGATTTTCCTGAGTTCTATATAGATTCTAGTTATTCAGCCCTTTATCAGATGTGTAACAGGCAAATATGTGCCTCTGTGGAAAGTAATATGGAGATACCTCAAAGAGCTACAAGTAGAACTACCATTTGATTCAATAATTCCATTACTGAACATGTACCCAAAGGAACAAAAAACATTCTATAAAAAAGACATCTGCACTAGAATGTTTATAGCAGCACAATTTACAGTTGCAAAGATGTGGAAACAACCCAAGTGTCCGTCAATACATGAGTGGGTTAATAAAATGTGGTATATGTATACCATGGAGTACTATTCAGCTTTAAGAAACAATGGTGATATAGCACCTCTTGTATACTCCTGGATAGAGCTGGAACGCATTCTACAAAGTGAAGTATCCCAAGAATGGAAAAACAAGCACCACATGTACTCATTATCAAATTGGTATTAACTGATCATCACTTAAGTGTACATATAGTAATAACATTCAGCGGGTGTCTGGCAGATGGGAGAGGATGGATATATATACAGCTAATGGGTGTGGTGCGCACTGTCTGGGAGATGGACATGCTTGAAGCTGTGACTTGGGGGCGCTAAAGGCAATATATGTAACCTAAACATCTGTACCCCTGTAATATGTTGAAATAAAAAAAGACATCAACAAATGAGAATATCTGTATCAAGTTTTTTAAAAGAATACTGAGGATTCAATTTGTTAGCTCATTATCAAAAAATTCAGTACAAAGTGAAACAGTTCAGAGAGTTCAAAAATATTAATTGATAATGATAAAGAAGAAAGGTGATTAACTAAGGGTAGATTCAATTTGATTAAAAGGCAATGAATACATGAAAGTTATAAGTAGCAACAAAGAACTGTTTTGTTGACAGTCATGGAAATAAGCATTGACCCATATGCTCAGTGCCTAAAATAAATTTGGTGCACTTTGTTCACATTTCCTGTCAGTTTGGGTTTTATAACAAGTTACATTTTGTTGGAACTCCGAGAATACTTGTTGCAGGAAGGAGGTTGTCTTGTTTTAACCTGCTGATTATTAGAACACTAAAAGAGTATGGTTGAATGGAAAGCTGAAGCAATGGCATTTGTAATTTAATTTGGGTCAATGAACATTTGAGGGACCAAACATAACTTTCATGGTCTAATAATTAATGAAAACTCTTTGAAAAGCTTGTTCAACATTCTACTTGATCCACATGGAAACATACATTATTTTAAATATTCTAATTATGTAACATGTCAAATATATATAAAGGTACAGAAGCATCTATACACCCACCATGTACATTAATAATATGTCATATTTATTTCAGAATTTAGGTTTTCAAGAAATAAATATTAGAGATGCACTTTCCATTTTATTCTCCATTATCCACTCTTAAGGGAAACATCTTGAATTAAATATGCATCTTTCTCTTTAATATATTACTAAAGTGTTGCTACAAATTTGTATATAAAACATTAATTTTTACATCTTTAATTTGTATAAATCATATCTTAGTATATAACTTGCAGATATTTGTTTTCCTCACCCAAAACATATTATAGATTCATCATATTGATTTTTGTAGAACTAGTGTCTTAAATTTCCTGCTTAATATTCCAATGATTGTACCACAATTTATTCATCCATTCTCCCTTTGAGCAACATTTTAAATGGTTTAAATTTTTGCTTAAAAATGCTACAATTCACTCTCTTGCTCAGGTCTCCTTGTACATATGTTCGTGTTCTCTAGGACATATGACTCATAATTGAGTTGCTAAATTTATGTGCATTTCAATACTAGATATTGCTAAAATGTCTTGTTATAAAATCTGACATATACTGTTTGCAAAATCAATTTATCTATTGATAAATGTTCTAAAAAAGTTCTTTCTTTTTAAACTTCTTCTATGTACTTTATATCTTCACTCTATCAGGAAGTTATAGTTGTGTGTGGTTTCTTTTAAGAGTATTATTTAACATACTTTTCTTATAAATAAATTGCCAATTTTCTCATTCCAGTTTATTGAGTAGCAATGCTTTCTTTTCTAAGTTGTAATCCCACTTTGACATATAACAAATATACATATATAAACAACTCTCTGTATAAATAAGTAACTATAAATATAGATGTTCCAAAATTTTCTGTTATTTTATTTCTCCTTGTATCAATACCTTCTTCTTCAAATGATTGTAGTTTTATAATTTGTATGGACAGCCAATAGACACATCTCCAATTCTACTATTACTACTTCTTACTCTCCTCCTCTGCTTCCTCCTTCTTTATATTATTTTTTCTCTTTCTTCTTTCATTTTTTATTTCTTCCTCCTTCTTATCTTCCCTTCTACACCTTTATCTCCCTTCTTTTTTTCCCATTCCTTCTTCACTACCTCCTCCTTGTCTCTCCTTTCTCAAAACTGTCTTGACCATTATTGGTACTTTATTCATCCATATAAATTTGAAAATTGGCTTAAGTGTTTTAAATCTTCTTGGTATTTTCTTGACATTAAATTGGGAAGACTTTATTTTTAAACAAATCTCTCTATTTAAGAACATAAAATGTTTCTGTAGTTAATAATATTTTCATGTTTTTAAAAATCCATATTATTTTCTTTTTTGTCTTGACTATATATCATTGGATTTATCCCAAAATATTTTCCAAGTATTTTTCTTTTTTGGATATTGAAATTTAGATACCTTTTATTACATATTTAAGGTTTTTTCTTTTTTTTTTAGCAATATACAATGTTACTAGTTTTATATATTGAGCTTTTGCAGAATTTTATTTGAATTTTTACTAGTTCTAGTAGATTGTCTAAAGATCTTTTGGATAGTTTCTCAGGAAATAATATGGGAAATTAATAATGAACATTTTTTACCTTCTTCCTAATCCCTGTATGTCACATTTTTCTTGCCTATTGCATTGCTTAGGACTTTAAATACAATGTCGTCTTAGCAATGGTAAATAGTAGACATCTGTCCTGATTTTAAAGAAATTAACTCTAAAGTTTCACCATTATAAATGAAATTTACAGTTTGGGAGGTATTATTTTATGGTTACAGAAATTTTGCTTTGATTACCAGTTTGTGTGTGTGTGTATATATACACACACACATATATACACACATACATAAGTCTGCATTCTTGAAATACTTTTGCTATTTGAGATATTTTTCTTTAATCATTAATTTTACCAAAATTGATAAATAATGTATTTATGATATGAAATACAATTTTTACATTTTGCAATTAAAAATATCTTGCTGGAATTCAATCCCTGGGGCCTCAAATACTTGCATTTGGATTAATGGATGGTTAAACATAGGTTTGAAGAAAATATATACATATTGTTGGATTCACTGAATTAGCATTTTGTATGTTCATATCTATATTTTGAGTGATGTTATCCTTTATTTTTCAGTCACTGTTTAATTTTGGTATCAATACCATACTAGTTCTCCTATTACTTGTATTAGTGGGTTTTCTTCTTTTTCTATTTTCTGTAAATTTTTCTATGAGATAGAAAAGATGTCTCAGTGGTAATTTAGTGACGCCTACAGCTGACACCTCCCTCCAGTGAACTGGCATCACAGAAGGCCTCAGAATGGGGAAACAGAATGACTTCAAGAGTCATGGAAGTAAAGTGCCCTTCGAAGCAGGAGGAATGTTAATTTGGAGTCCAAAATAAATTATAATAAAAATCTGCAATTCCTACACATCTGAATTTATAAATTAAGAGTTTTAATAAAAAATGCACAATTTTTTTTTTTTAGGAAAAGCAAGGGAATTATTAAAAGCAAGGTTGTGACTTGGTTTATATAAAATTAAAATTTAATTATTTGCAAATGTATTTACTATAACGTTTTTCCCCTGAAAATAAAGGAAAAGACTTTAGAGTTCACGTAGTTTAACATTCCCATTTTGCTGGGGAACATGCTGAGTCTCAGAGTGTTAGGTGACTTTTGCTCATGTTTACACTACGAGGCAGAGGATGAGTTTGGGCTAAAAGTCAGGCGTGTTGACTCCACATTCAGCGCTCCTCCCTCAGCCCTCTGCTGCCCCTAATATTGGAGGGTGAAGGGGCACTGAAACAATTGCATCATCATGGTAACAATTCCCACTAGTGGAAAGGTAAATAAAGGTCAAAGTACCCCCCACCCCCTGCAATTAATCATTTGCTAAATCCGACAACCTCACTAGTGTGAACCATTAGGTAATAGATGATACTTCAAAGAAATACTGTATTGGATAATCGGACAGCTGCTGTGAGTAAATACATAGCTGTCATTGTTGTTTGGTTTTCTAAGTGCTGTATACATATAACAAAAAATCTCACAAGTAGTTCTTTACAATAAACAAGTGTTCTAGAAATCTACACTATAGCTTCTGTTCCTCTCAAAAAACATTTACTGTGTTCCGTGTGAGTACTATGCTAGTCTACCATTTAGATAGCAAATCACTATATTTGATGCCACTTTGTAAGAGACTGAGTGGAAGTATTATTTTTCTTGAAGTAATTCTTTCTATTTCCAAATTCCTAACAAGTACAAATACCACTTAGCATCACCAAAGGTTAGAAAATAAAATATTATGGAGGTTAAAAAATCTCGTAATAGGCTGGGCGCGGTGGCTCACGCCTGCAATCCTAGCTCTCTGGGAGGCCCAGGCAGGCGGATTGTTTGAGCTCAAGAGTTCGAGACCAGCCTGAGCAAGAGCGAGACCCCGTCTCTACTAAAAAGAGAAAGAAATTAATTGGACAACTAAAAATATATAGAAAAAATTAGCCAGGCATGGTGGCGCATGTCTGTAGTCCCAGCTACTCGGGAGGCTGAGGCAGTAGGATCGCTTGAGCCCAGGAGTGTGAGGTTGCTGTGAGCTAGGATGACGCCACGGCACTCACTCTAGCCCGGGCAACAGAGTGAGACTCTGTCTCAAAAAAAAAAAAAAAAAAAAAATCTCATAATAGACATAAACCCTTTCAGAAAAATCCATTCCTCTCAGATAATACTATAATTTGGGGGAGCAAGGTAAGGGCCAGGGAGCAGGTGTTTGTGCTAATGGGGACATCTCAGTTGTACCAATCAAGCCATGATATACTACTGAGGAAAATATTTAAATACGGAAACACATGAAAATTGCTTCAAAAAGACAATTTTATCTATAATTCTATGAATAATAATCTAATCTTCATAAAATATCTGTGAAGGAAAAGACTCCCAAAATTCAATCCGGATTTGAAAAGTGAAACTTGAAATACTAAATGTGGCTTCAAATACATGTTGGTGATATTAAAAGCAAACATTTCTGTGGCCTAAAACATATACTGAAGAACATAGATGTTTTAAATTTGTAGGGCTGTAGTTTGAAAATTACGTACAATACGATTGCCCCAAGGCCCACAAGATGCTTAAAAATATATATCAATTATAGTATGCTTACTTGGGAATGAAATTGGCCTAAAACACTTTACAGGGATTTTTCTAAATACAGTAAAATTAAAGCATAAGTGATTGCTTGGGTTAACTTGAAAATTTTGTGAACTAGAGAACCCATTTTAATGATGATTTCAGATGAACCTTATCTTATTATATGGTATTTATGCCACAGAATATTTTTTCTCCTCACAATTAAGATCCTTACTATTTAGGAAAACTGGATACCTAAGAGATGATTGGGATGATTAGTGAAATGTTGAGTTAGTTAGGAGATGATTAATTTGTTTAATTAGACCTGTATTCTTTTTTCCCCCAAGGTTTTGCAAAAATATCAATTACCTTTTATATTTTTAAGATAGATCATGAACCAAAATTTTTAAACTATTTGAGCTCTAATTTTGGCTGTACCAAAATTTGATTTGGTTTGTCAATTTTCTTCCAAGGAGAAATTATTAACCCCATCTAGCAAAATAGCGTAAGTTCCCTCCTTCACATGCTGAGTAAATGCACTGCTTTAAACTAATTCCCTGCGTGGTACCCACTACAGACAATTGTCCTTTTGCTCATCCAGTTTTTGTTTGACTGTTTTCTAGTCAAAAGGAACAGTTGAGATTTTATACAGTTCCTCCTTTGTTTTCCAGTCTTCTTCTTAGAGCAAAAAAAAAAAAAAAAGAAAGAAAGAAACTATTTAGGATTTAGACTGTTTAATCATTCAGTGGAAATCAAACATATAATCTCTCATCTAGATTATTTTTAAATTACAGAAAAGCTGATTACCTCACTAGGGTTTAGTAAAATGCATATAATGTGTTTCGGGTTTGTTTCTGTTTGTTAAATGAGACTAGGCTGGATTCTTAACTTCTAAATTCATTTCAAACATGTTCAATAAGATCTCAAGAAAATAAAACAATTTCATTCACATTAGTAAAAATTCTTTTCTTTTTTAAGCTATTTGTCTTCTTAAACTCAAGGCAGGATTAAGGCCATTGGTTGCAAAAGAGTTAAAAATATAAGTCAATCATTATAATTATAAGCTTGTTTTCTATAACTTGAGATGATATATTTAATTTAGAGAATGCCAACCTAAATATATAATAGAGTTACTTGCTAAAATGTAAAGCACATTATTCATATGGTAATGGTTAAAATAATTTGACTTTTTCTTTTCTTAAACTCACTTTGGACAATACAGGCTGTTCTGTTATTCACAGAGTTAGATATCCTTGTGATAAAAAGGGTGCTAAAATTTTGACTTTGACCATGAAATTTGTTCCACTCTCCTAAAGAAACATCACTAACCTGTAAAGGGATTTTAACAACATGTCTTTCAAAGTCAAACAATGCAATTCTCATACAGAGAAGGATGCATTGACTGGTAATGAGGTGTGAGAAGTTTCAAATAGCTTGGTGTGGGACCAAGGTTAATATAATTATGGACCACAAACCCCAAGAAATCACTCACTCTCTTACTTCTGACCTGCCAGCCTGCAATAAAAGGTGGTCTTTCAGTCTTCAGTGTGCTGATTTAAAATGATCTATTGATCTGGACCAAAGAAAGATGAATAAACTGAGGAACTGAGGCCGCCTCCAAGAGATAATGAGCAGAACTGAAGGAATGTAGCTGTGGGGTAAGGAATCTTCTTTGTACAAAAGGCCATGGCAAAAGCTGGGACTTTAAAGAACAATGAGGAAGATTCGAAGAGGAATGTCATTCTTGTGGCCCCTGAGAAAATGCTTTAAAATGATGTCAGGAGCTATAGAGAAGACTCATACAAGTGAATAAAAGATGGGTTCTTTGCACTTCGGGATTGAAGCAGAAGCCAAAGAAACTTGCACAACTTTGGGAACTGTGGATGCTTTACTTGCTTCCAAAGTTTAAAAATAAACAAACCAACAGAAAAAAAAACAGGGCAAAAGGAAAATGTGACAATAAAAAGACCCTTCAAATCTTTTAATCATGAACATTTTCAGGTGTGCTCTAATCAGGAAGTGATAGTATTGAGATATGGGTTACTATGGTCTCGGTGCGCCTTCTCGGTTATTATTGCTCAGGGCACAGACATAAGCACACATGTTTTACAGATAATTTCTCTTTAATAATTATATATTGGAAAATAGTGCACATACAATTGTTTTGTATTACAAGCTAACTTCAAAAAATAGATATTTAAGTTACAGAAGCCCTTTGTGTTTGAGGCATAAAATGCATTTAATAGTACAATTTTAAATGATTTTATTTGCATTATGCATTCTGTTACTTTAATTACTTATGTGTTTGGGTTAAAGAATTTTTGTCGCTACCAGATTCTTCAGTGAGAATTTTCTTAAGGGGTAGAAGAGAAATTAACACATTACCCTCCCTCCAGCACAAACCCAAGAAACACGCAATGGTGCTTATTCTACTTAAATATCAGTATAGATATTGCCTAAACACTTAGGTAAGGATTGATCACATTGACCATATTCATGAGCATATTTAGACACTTTAGTAATTAAAAATTAAAAGCAGTGTAAATGAAATATTTTCCTTTTCTCAGACGTGGCTTATTACCATTCCATAAAGCCTTTCATCACAGTGGGGCTCCAGTGTTCCTCACTTCTCTTAGCCTTTTCTGGGATATTTCTCAGGAACAGAATTGAGGCATGAATGACTTGTGGACATGTTCCTGAGAAAACACGCAGCAAATGTGCTTTCAGCTTGGCACCCAAAGCCGTAAATGGAAATGGAGAAAGGGATAATCATAATTTTGAAGGAGTATGTGTAATGTGGTAAAAAGTACATGACCCTAGACTGAGGAAAACCTGATTTCAAATCCTGCCTTTGCCAAATATTTAGCTAAGGTTTTGACCTCTCCAAGTCTCTCTGTGCAAAATAAGGATAATAAGATTTGACCTTATTTGACCATTTTATATAAATGTTTTCAATTAAAAATTATCCAATTTCAGACGTGGAAGATATACTTCCCCTCCCCACATCTGCATTATATGCTTATACATTTTGGGTAAATCAACATTCGGTACATTTTATTCAGTTATTACATAGTATTGTTTGCAAATTAGCTGTGACATACACAATAAATACATTAACTTTCACACACCAACTTTTGTTTTCTAGAGTTAATAATTGTCTCATTTTATAATTTGATAGTATTCTAAGACCTATTAATAATTCACCTCTTCATTGTACAGAAGAACTGTAAAAGTTCCGTTTATAAACTCAAACACAAGCTATTTATCACTTCCTCCTGTGACTCTAGGTTCCTACCTGATGATTTTCTTGCATTTGCTCTCCCCAAGCATGCCAATAGGCTCTTATCAGAGAGCCTCTTTCACTAGCAAATCCTTTTCCCTCTCTCTTGATTGGGTCCTTTGTTTCTTCTTGCTTTGTTTTATCTGTTTCGGAGAAATACATCTTGAAAACAGGGCTCTGGAACCTTGTGATCTTGCATATTTGAAGATGTTTTGAATTCCCGCATATTTGAAAATATTTTTTAATCTCATACTTGAATGATAATTATTCTATTATTAGAGATTAATTCTCTCTAAGTGTTTTCAAGGCATTTTCCATTGTCTTCTTGCTGTTAGTGTTGCCAGTAATGAGTTTAATGCCAATTTGATTAAGGAGAGCTTATAATAATTTTGTTTTTGTTTTGTTTCTGTGCCTCTCGCCCCACTCCTCAATCATAGAAGCTTCTCGATTCTTCTCTTCATTGTCATTTCTCTAATATTTCTCAATGTTGTGCCTCACCATGTATTTTTTTTTTTCCATTAGTTTGTCTGGTTACTCAGGAGATCTTTTCAATTTAGAAATTTTGTGTTTTAAAAAAAAAATTATAATTTCTTTGACAATGTCTGATTTCTCAGTAGTCTCTGGTATTCCTTTTCATTGGATGATGGAAATCATGCATTTATATTTTGATTTCATTATCATTTTTCTTTTGTTTTCTATTATTTTATCATTTTAAAATTATTTTAGGAGAACTACTACAAATTTTCTTTTAAAACTTTCATTGATTAATTTTTTTAATGTACTACTATGATTACCAGGAGTAGAGAATAATTAGAGTAATTCCTTGACCCTATGACATCTTTTTATTTTTTTTTCTTATTTATACTTATAGCATCTCTTATGTTTCTCAAGTGAGATTTTATAATTTCTAAGGATGCTTTTTTCTTCTTATGTTACATTTTTTTCTTATCTCTTTTTGTTTGTTTTAGTCTCCATGTTTCATGTTACAGGTTTTCTTCAAATATCTGGTTTTGACTAACAACTCATAAGCAAGAGTACAGAACTAAAACAGATGAATGCTAGATCATGCATGTGTGGAACTTATTGAATAGTGGGCTTCACCATAGGAGAAAGAGGTAGAATATTTCCCTTGGAAATTCCTCATGACACATTTGTCAGTCTTTTCTCTTAGACCTGCCAGCTTCCCTAAGTGAAATCCTTAGTCTCCTACCTGCATGATATAATACATCCTGCTTCCAACTTCCAGCTTTCTAGGGACTGACTAGGCAAAGAAGGCAGAGATCACACACTTTGGTATATACAATTTCCCTAGTGCCTTTTTTTTCAAGAGCAAAGCTCACTCTTGCCTTTAATAGTGACTGATATTTTTTATTTCCTGAATTTCTATGGTATAATTTCCCCAGGACTAATTTTGCCAGGTTGTCACCTTGATATGTTAGATAAGGGCTGATATCTGGTGGAGGTTTGTTCCCAGGATTTGTGACCTGCCCTTTTCTGTTTGACTCAATCCTTAATCTCTACATTCACAGGTACATGCCATCTCCACCACCTGGGCCTTTCAGGATTCTGAAATGTGAAACAAGTTGCACCTTGTTGCTTAAGTGCCAACTTTCTCATCTCTGTTAAGCTTAATTACTATTCATTTATCCCTTCTCAATTTTCCAGAATGTTGAAATCTCTTAACTTTTAGTGTTTTCTTTCCCATTACTTGTGTGTTTGTACATTTGTACTTTCTTATTGATCATTTTGTTGCCATTTTAGTGGAAATTTAGGTAGGAATTAAGATATTTATTCAATCTACTATAATTCACCACAAGAATGTCAGTGACTTTTATACTGTATTTTTCCTTGATAAGTGGGAAAAAAAAGTAATCTAATGTGGACTCCCAACGAATAATCAATCAATCAATCGATAAATAATAACAAAATGTGGAGCTTCTCCAATTGAAATAGGAGCAAGAGAAATACAACGCCACCAATTAATTTGACCTCTCTCTCCAGCGCCTAAGAAAATGTCAGCAGATGCCTAGGACACACTTTGGAAAATACTTTGGATTCTATACAAATTTGACCGCACAATATTGGTTGGGGTTTACTTCCAAACAACAGAAACCACTTTACTTAGTTTAAGCATAGATGTATTTATTACCAGGAAGTTTTGGACAGGCTAGAAGAATAAACTGTACATACAGCTCTAGTTACCTGAAATCTCACTGTTTCCTCTGTGACTGAGAAAGCTCCTACCTTTGATTTAGGAAACCGCCAAATTAGGAAGACTCAGTAACAATCTGCAACAAAAAAATAGTTATTTCTCCCGAGTTGTCTTTTCCCCACAACTCAAAGTTTTAAGTAAGTGTATGTGAATGGTGGAACTTCAATTACATCTGGAACCCAGTGGAATAAACTCTGAGAATATACATTTCAGTTCCTACATTGTCTTTAGAGAAGAGGAATGTTCTTTGAGAAGAAAACTAATCTATTATTGATCCGCCCATCTATGTAGCTACCTACATCTGCAGCAACTTGCTTTGTTCAGACAACGATATAACTTGGATATTTTAGTTCTTCTTTTAAAAAAATACAATTATAAATGATTGAATGAGTTCCTTCAGCTGTGCTCGTTTATCCAGGCATAGAAGTGGAGAAGTCAGATTCTTGAATTGATTCATGGTTTGGGTTTTACACAGTGAATATAAGAGTTGAATAAAGATGTAGAAAATTATTAGAAATAGTTGATGAGTACAGTATTTGAGGAGAAAGGATATTCAAAAAATACTGATATCATCCTTAAAGGACTTACGGTGTTGATGGGTTTATTAGATTAAATTCTTACCTGGAAAGAATGAATCTCTTTTTAGCTACAGTAAGCAACAATTAATATATTAAAGTTTAGTAGAAAATTTACAGAAAGTCTTTCAGGGCCAGAAAATAAGACTTGAAGTTACCCTTCCTGAAAGACCCAAATTACATTAAAGAATGGTTTCACCAGAAACCCTATTGCCTGGCCTAGGTTACAGACCCTGCAGACGGCATTGCTGATACTGGGCACTTTGCCCTACTCCATCAGACCCTGTCATTAGCTATGGAAAGCTGTATTCCTCTGTCAACATACTCAAAAGAATGGATTCCAGGGAGCACCTAGTTCTTCAAGGTGCTTCTGAATTGGTGTTTCCTGTAGGTGAATCTAATGAACAGAATCTAGGTATCATGCCTGTGTCTTAGTTGCTTTTGGAATTTGGCAAAACATGGAACAATATAGGAAAAATCCAAATGTCCTGCTTGATCAGGCTGAAAAGGACTTATAGGAAATTAAGAGAGCTAATGAAATATTTAGGATACTGAGATCAGTGGTTATTTTATTGGAATTTAATAGGTAATATATGCCTCCATTGCAGTGAAGGGAAAGTATTTATAATACAATAGGCACTAAATAAATGTTTATAGAATAATTAAAGAATGTTACTATCTAATAAATATGTGAAATATGTGAAATATTGAAAAGTATAACTGAATAAAGAATAATCATTCCCACATTTAAGCTAAAATTTAGAAGAGTGTTTTATAGATCATCAACACATATGATAGTAATTATAGTAGCAAAAAGAAAATGAATGACAAAATCACTTTATTGATAGCCTTTTGTTGGAATTTTAATAACTCCAAAAAAATGGTAAAGTAGTATTTAAAAAAAAAAAACCTTTCAATCAGCATATTTTTCAAATCTTTGCTTTTCTCTGCATGTTAAAGCATTTTAAAATGTATTATACATATATAGATTATACTAAATAATCTAGTTAGGAAACACTTTGAGTGTACTTTCTAGAAATTAACACATCAGAAATTATTAAACATTTTGTTTTTAAAGTTAAAATAAATAATCTTGGTCTAATATGCAGTTTAAGTTACTAATGTGTTTTTGTAATTGAATAAAGTGTCCTTGGAGCAGCAATTTCCATGCAAAACCAGAGTGTTTCTCACTGATTTACTTATTCTGGTAGTAGAGAGAGTATTAGACCAATTTCATATACAAATGTCACTTTCTAAATAGATAGAACCAACATTTTCTTCAAGGTTGGACTTCAAACATCAATTACTATAACTTTCATTCAGAACTACTCTTTTTAGAGCACATTTTATATTATCTCAATAAAAACTGCTTATATTAATGGAGGATTGGCATATATACTTGCTTTTTTTCTCTTGCATTATTTTATTGTAATATTTATGTTTTTTTCTAAAATTATTTTTATTCACTCGTGATTTGACTGGATCATGTTCTTATTTGATAATAATGAAAGATGAGAGTCAGTCAAAAACACATATCTACTGTATCATAATATAAACATTTTTAAAAAGGGTAAAGAAAGATTGAAGATAAAGGGTTAGAAAGAGATGAAAGGAAATTGGAAAGAGGAGAATGATAAAGATAAAAGGGAGGCAGAGGGGAAAATGTTAAAAGAGTTGAAATAGGTAAGAGAGGAAAGAAAGTTTTGATATAAAACATGGAATACTAGAAAGAAGTAAGAAAACACAAGAGAAAATAAATTTCAATGATTATTATAAAGAATCTATATGGCCGGGTGTGGTGGCTCACGCCTGTAATCCTAGCACTCTGGGAGGCTGAGGCGGGTGGATCGCTCAAGGTCAGGAGTTTGAGACCAGCCTGAGCAAGAGTGAGACTCCGTCTCTACTAAAAAATAGA
>NW_012142301.1:4740620-4770323 GCF_000956105.1 Propithecus coquereli
AAAAAAAAAAGAATCTATAAAAATATTAATTAGTTTGTTGGTGGAAGAGAAAGGAATAATTTTCTGAAATGTTTGTAAAATAAATGAAGTCTAATCCTGTCTCTAGATGAATGAATTACATGGATTGGAGGATCTTTTATAAAGGATATGAGAGTATAACTGTCATACTAAGTCACATCAACTCGAGAGATCCAATGTGGTTTCTTTGATGTTTTTCAGGAAAGTATGCTAGTTGCCCTCCACACCTGAAACTTGGGGAGTCTGTGATCCTTGACTCCCTTTTGGTAACCCATTATAAACTTCATTCATGAATTTATCTAAGCCTTTCCTGAGCCTACTTATATTTTCAGACTATATAACCTTCTGGGGTAATGACTTGCATATGTTTACTACCAACTGTGTAAAGCAGTAAAGTACAAAGCATAAATCCCTTTTATGTTTTATATTGCAGTGGGCATCCTCTAGTCCTGGTGTTCTTTAATTTATTTGGTGAAAGAAAGCCATCTTTACAGTTAATGATTTGGCATAGTCTGAATCCATACAGTTTCATCTGTAATTTTATGAAATTAAATATTCCTAACCTTTGACAATATTCTGTCATAGAAGCAAAGGCTATGACATGTATGTAAAGAGCTTTGCTCTTAATTAGTTGTATGCTTTGGGGAAAATTATTTTATATCCATAGATCCCAAAATCATCTTCTAGAAATAAAAGTAATAGATAATCTCTAAAACCCCTTCTGCTTTCCAACTTACCTGTACATTACCACCTATTCCATCCACCCCTCCTTCCCCTAAAAAAAAATTTGGAAGAGATGGAGAAAACTGCATGGTAGATGAGTACATGATCTTGGAGTTAAATCATCAGGATTAAAATCTCATTTCCTCTACTAGCTCTATACCCTTAAGAAAGTTAGTTATTTTTCCATGCCTCACTTTCATCATCAGTAAATTGGGAATAATAATAGTTCCAAATTCACCTTCTTTTGTTATTTCATAGGTTATGTAACATTTTTTTGTTAATAAATGAGTATATGTATATATGCATATGTGTATATATATATATATATATATATATATACTTAAAAAGCATCTGGCATATAATAAGCACTATACAAATGTTAACATATATAGATATAGATATAGACACATAGATATGGAGGAGGAGGAGGAGAGAGAGAGAGAGAGAGAGAGAGAGAGAGAGAGAGAGAGAGAGAGAGAAAGAGAGACCAAGAGAGAAGAAGCCACCACACTTCCCTACACCCATGTCCTTGTGTGGTCCCATCCCATATTGACTCTGGGCTGGGCCATATGACTTGCTTTGGCAGATGGAATACCAACAAATGTAAAATTAGCCTAGCTTTTGATCATGCTTTCACATGGGGTTTACTTTCTTCGAATGTTCTTCTGAGATCACTGTGTGAAGAAGTCCACTCTATCCTCCTTGAGACTACATGGAGAGAGTAATCCAGCCATCCCAGTTTGAGCCCAGACCCCAGTTGACCTACCAACTGAATACAACCACATAAGTAAGCCCCTGTGAGCCCAGAAGAACCACCCAGCCAATCCATAGAATCATGGAAAGCAAATGGCTCCTCTTTGAAATCAATAAATTTAGGGTGCTTTGTTACACAGCTATATTTAAGGATATAACTGATACATTGGTCTTTTCTGATTCTCTTTTCTATGTGCTGGTTTTAAGGATTTGTGACCATAACTGAAAATTCACATAAAGCTAGTCTAATGAATTCAAATCCCATTTCTCATTACTAGATGTGCACACCATGTATACAAATGGACAAAAAATGTGATTGCATTAAATTTAGCATATAAGTAGTGTCTAGTTTAGTTTTCCCTGAGTAGCAGACTTAGAGTCAGAGATTCACATGCAGGAAATTTATTAGAAAGTATTCTTGGGATTAATACTTCTGAGGGAGCAAGGAAAGTAGGATTGGCAGTGAGAGAAGATAAATTGCAATATAGTTTTTGCAAGTGACTCAGCAGTTCACACATGGAGCTCTGCAACTACAGTGGCCTTTCACAATGTTCCAAGTTTAAGTAAGAGCCAATACTTTGTACCACAGCTTTCACTAGCCATTGGATAAGATTGCTTTTATCTTATGAGAGATAAGTCTAGCTTTTATCAGAGAAAAGTTGTAACTTTGGCTGAGGCCGCTATTTTTTACTGAGGCATTTTTTTTTCTTTAATACAATATGGATTTTGTTAGTCAACTATAGTTATAATATGCTTGTTATAGATTTCCCATTCTGTAGTTATCCCACAAACACAAAACAGAGCAATGTGTTAATCTGGTTTTCCTCAAGTGGGATATAGCCTTGTTTTGTTAGCAAAATCCTCTTTCTCATCTTGACAGTTTAGAATGACAAAATTGATTCTTCTTTCTCTGATGTAGATATCACCAGCCTTGGAATGATATACATTGGACTTTCAGTTGTACAGGGTGGAGTGGGGAAGAGATGTCAAATGTAGTCAGGATCTAATGCTGCTTTTCTATGCAATATTGGTACTTGTGCCCAGTGATTCTCCTAGAGCCATTTTTCCAGTGATATGCATATTTCTCCATAATCACACCTAATTGTGCAGTACAATTTTGAGGAATGGCCCCAGTGGGACTCAACTTCTACAACTTCATGCCACTTACATCAATGCAGTGGAGATCATCATAGAAGTTTTCACCTCCGTGGAGGAAGAACTTTGTCCCTGTTGCTATCATCATGTGATCCCTCCCCCAATGATTACTTATAGGTCTTAGGATGAAATTGGTTCAGAGCATTTGCACCAAACCCATGTAGCTTGGATACTCCAGAAGCTGGATGCTTCACTCTTCTTCACCAAAAACAAGCAGCTTGTTTCCAATGGCTTCTGGTGATTTGTGAGATGTTTTGGGGCATGGTGGGAGTTGGGCTGTGGGTAGAAGCTGGTCATCTCAGGTATGACTTGGGTCTTGGTTTCAGTATTAAGATATGGTAGATAATTTTGATTTCTGGAATAACCAGTGCCTCTAAACTCAGAGATACCAGATTTACAGGTTGCAAATCTGAGAACTTCCCATCTGATTTGGTCCCCTAACAATAAAGACCTCTCTCAGCATCATCCGTGTGGGTAAGTATACACAGCTGTAGCCAATCCAGTTATAGCACTGTCTTTTTGTTGGACCAAGGTGTACCATGTTGCTTTCTTGGGCTTCTTTCTAGACTCCAAGATTGGCAGCAGCTTCTTGGTGTCCCTCAAGACTGAATTCTAAAAGAGGTTTGGTTTTGATTTTATTCAGATGTCTGCAGAACCCACCAAAGGATCCAGCCTAGGAATGAGGAATGAGTGAATGAACAAAGAAAATAGATGAATAAATATATGAATGAATAAATATAACTAGGTATCTAGGCCACTGGCCACCATCCCCAAAGCCCAGAATTCAACAGCAAAGGCTTTCCATAGCCAGGTGACCCTCCGCAGCTGCCTGGGCTAAAGTCTTCTCCCTACATAGAACCACTAGAGAAAGGAGACAGGATTTGGAAAGAATGGGCTGATTCCCCCTGCTCAGTGTTGCTGGTCATAGTCAAAGGAGGCCCTCACCACCCCCTTCCACTGCGCAAGCCCACTTCCCTAAAGGTCCTGGCTGCCAGGAAAAGGAGTACCTTGAACCTGGAGGGAAAAAATCTAGGCAGCACTATACAGCATTCACTACCCATGGTTTGCCACAATATATAGCAGTATGAAAACTCTGTAGTGATTCATCTACAGAAGTTTCTGAGAGACTAAGAAAACATTAGACATAGGAAAATATGCTTTGCCAGAAAGTAATGTAGTTAAACATCCATTTTAAACATTAGAAATTTAAAAAGCAAATACAAAATGTATTTGAACATGAACACTAAACATCTATATATTTTGCAGTTAGGTAAACACTTCTAGAAAAATAGGGGGCATGTAGAAATGAGCAAGGCAATTTCTCTCAATTAAGGTTATTGTACTGAAAGTGCTTGGTAGATAGCTTCTCAGGGCAGAAATGGTTCTCTACTTTCCCTCTTTGTTTTAATCTTAGGGGGAAAAATCCAATAAGAATTGTCATCACACCCATTTTCCCTTTCATACATGTAAGAGAATATATTCCTTGGATTAATTAGGTTGCAGTAAACACACAAACACACACGCACACACCACAGTAAATAATAATGACAACTGAAAAGAAGATAATTTCTTTCAAATGAAGTAAGTCTAAAATAAGTCATCCAAGGCTGACATGGCAGCCCTTGTCGTCATCTAGCTCTTTGTGTGGTCATCATTATCTATGGCTCTCACTGATCTAAGGTGGCTGCTGTAGCTTCCACCATCCCATTTCTAACCTGGTTAGTAGAATGAAATAAGAAAAGGAGGAAGTGCCCCATATTCTTTTAAATGATTTCCTAAAACATGTCTTCCTTTCATTTACAACTTATTGCCTGGAACTTAGCCACATGATTATCACTAGCTGCAAGAAGTTAGTCCGCTTTTGAAACCTAGCTCCATATGCAAGGTCTCCGGACATTTGCTGACCACTCTGTTAGGTCTACATGTAGCTCTTTATTGTTTGGCAACTCACTAAACTAAAAGACAACTTATTTTCCTGAAATACATGCGGAAGAGAAGGAGCAGCAAGAATGGCATAAATATCACATTTAGAACGAGTGTAGAATAGAGAACTCTGGGATCATTCAACCTCCAAAAATATGTCCCAAATAAATTACTTACCTTTATAAATTAAAAAACAAAACAAAAACAAAATCTGCCAGGTGTGAATAGTGAAGTCCCTTAACCTTGTGGTATAATATATCCTTTGGTTACATTATCTGTTCCTACTTTTGCTCTCTGAAGAGCCTATCTTACCCATTGTCCTCTCTGGTCACTTGGTCTGCCCTTTTGGGAAGGTTCCTTCTCCTTGACTCTCTATGGCAATTTCTAAAGTGGGCAGTGGAGGGTGTCCCTTCACAGAGCCTGCAAAAATTCTAAAGTTAATTTCTTTCCAGTGCAGGTTCAGGTACTACTAAAGTTTTAATGCTATCAGACAGTTGCAGTCCAGGCTTGTGGTTTCTTTTGGCTTTCAGATCTTGTGGTTTTTAAGCCTGAGTCTACCTTGAGACCACTTAAAAGGATAGGCTTGGATGGGAAGACAACATACTTAATCTGATATTTGCTGCTAGTTTGCCTCCCATTGTCTGACAAAGAACAATTAATAGAAGGCCTTTTTAAAAGCTTCGGGGCCAGTATTAATCTCCTGCTGAGGTTGTTTCTTTAGAATAAACTTACAAGTGTGTCAGTTTGGAGCACAGAGCAGTTGTCTTTTTTAAACTTTAATCCCGAAAGGCTTCAAATTTAATGCATTTAGATTGCAGACCACAGAGAGAGAGCCCTAACATCTCTGCCTACAGATAAGCTGGATCAAATCTGAATTCATCTCTCCTACAACTTTGTTGAAAGCATCAAGAAACAGCTAGCACAGACCACACTCTAATTTTTCTACACTTTCCCTCAAGGCCATTTGGTCTGCTTTCCCGACAGCGTTTCATCTACTTTCCAAAGTATGACAGGCAGGAGTTTGACCAAATGCTTTACCATTGAATTATAAGTGTTGCCAGCTTCCCAGCCTATAATATTAGGGAAACATTTTAGGTTCTGATATTTTAGTACTCTATGCCCAAGAAATACATATATTACTTTCAAAATTTTATATATATTTTATATATATATATCTTGTATATATATATATAAAACTGTGATAGTCTGAAACAAAGAGATCCATAAAAGAGTTGCTTAAAAACACACACACACATAAATTTATTTCTCTCTTTGAGATGCCAAGTAGACCATGGCTGGTAGGTAAGACTCCAATATCTTCAAAAACCCAGGTCTTTATCTTTATTTTGCACCACTCCAGTGGAAAGGCACTTACCACTAAGCTCACCTGGAGGCCAGTGGGGTTGCTGTAGTTCTGACCATTATGTCTACTGTCTACATGGCAGACTACAGGAGGGAAGGTGTTAAAAAGAGTTGACTCCACTTAGGGTAGGAAAACCTTTTGTGTTGTTGTCCCTCTAACTTCAATCATCTTGCTTAATAACCCTCCTAGTTGTCCTACCCAACACTTATGTATCATTGCTCAGAATTTCATCATCTGGTTGGCAAAGTTCCAAGACAGATAAAGAATCATTGTCTTTTATTCTAGGTAGCAATATGTCTAATTAAAAATTGGATTTCTGCTACTAAAGAAGAAGAGGAGAATGGCAGATGAGGTAGGCAGCAGAGGAAAATGAAAGAGGGTAACAGAGATGAACAGAAGGAAATAGACTTATTATGAAATTTCCAATAAAAGATATCACTCTTTTCTCTGGTTAAGCCACACCATTTTAAAAATTTGTTTTTAGAGACAGGGTCTCCTTGTCAACGAGGCTGGAGTGCAGTGGGGCAATCATAGCTCACTGCTGCCTTGAAACTCCTGGGCTCGAGCAATCCTCTCTCCTCAGCCTCCTGGGTAGCTGGGACTACAGGGAAGCACCACCACACCAGGCTAATTGAAAACACATTTTTTTGTTTTGTTTTTTGGAGAGATGGGTTCTTGCTATGTTGCCCAGGCTGGTCTTGAACTCCTGGCCTCAAGAGATCCTCCTGCCTCAACCTCCCAAAGTGCTGTGATTACAGGCATAAGCCCCCATGCCTGGCTACTCTCTTTCTTAAAGATCAATATGCTATGGTGTAACGTCCATAGCACCAAAGCTAGGCAACCATCTATTTATCCAAATTACAATACTTTATGATTGAAAAAGGATACTGTTCATATGCTAGAACAATGGTATAAACTGGGATTCTCCTGGTAAAATGAAGATATATGAGCACTGTTATCCTAGTTATGAGAAACCACACTACGTCCTGACATTTACCTTCTAAATAGCCTGGGGCTAGGATTAGTGTTACTCTAGCATTAATAATAGTAATAACGAATACTAGTAGATCAGTCTTCCAAGCTCATTTTACAAATTGATAAGGAACTGGTCCATTCTTGGAAATATATATGAAATGAGAAGAAGAAAGGAAGCAGAAAGCTGGGAAAAATGAAAATCATCCTAAAATTTATTAAGATATATTCTAAAAATAATGAATACTTTGGTATACATACGGTTATTATATTTGCTTTTAAATATGGTATTTATTATTTATTGATGTTGACAAAATGTCAACTGGCCATTGAGATCAGAAAATATATTAAAAATAGAGAAGGTAGAAGTTAAATAAGAAGAAAATAGAGGGTTGGAGCTGGAGAAAAAGGGAAAACTGCAATAAAAAATTTGAATAAATAATTTCAGAAAGTGATAAGAATAAAGTTATATCCAGGATAAATACAATATGTGATATATTTAGGTTAAATATTAATTCAAAATGAAATGAATTTGGAAATGACAGAGCATAAAACATTTATTATAAATTTCTGAAAATAGAACAAACCCATATGCTTGCCTCAAACTCGATGTTTAATTTCTTGCAAACTTTCTGGTAACAGAATTCTTGGTCAATAAAATTAAAGTTTACAAGAAATAGGGAAAGACGCAATTGGCCTGCAGTTAATGAAGACCGAATTTCTGGGCCCCTTATGGGCAAAGATATTTAGCAAGATTCAGGGCAGGGTCCTAACAATGTTTTCAGGTGACCACACAAGTAAAGAAGAATCTAATATTTTGTAAGATTTAAGCCAACGAAAACTGAATTTGTTTCTGCTCAACAGGTATAGGGAGACTTAGATAACAAATGGACATGTAAATAACTTTCAAATACTTTAGGTTTCTTAAAATTAATAAAGACTTCAGAAGAAATAAAAATATCAATAACATTAACAAATGCTTTAAGTATACCTTTTTGAAAAATCTTTTGCTTGCTGAAAACATTTCACAATGCCTCTCTTCTGCAATCTCAACAAAATGTTTTTAAATTGGTTTTACATTGTTGCAGAGACTGTGAATTTTAAAGTCACTCTTTCCATTTTTCCTGTGTCTAGTCCTGAATCCAAACATTCAATGCCTTCCTGATTTTACAGCCTGGTTTTGTTGACTCTTGTCTCTGGGGTCTCACTGTGATTCCAAAACTGCAGAGTAACTCGGATGCTTGAGATGGAAAAAGCTTCGTTTAAGCTTTATTTAACCTAGTCAGCTTGCCAGAGTTGGACAGGCGTTTCTCAAACACTCTTTTCAATAAACTCAATAAAAAGCATTATGTAGCCCCGTGGCAATTAATGGTAGCTTTATGCCAGCCTGCATAAGAATCCAATAGAGAACTATAATATGGCTCTGTCAGGACTTTGTAAATGTGCCCCTTCCACTGTATTCTAACAAATACAGGAGAATAGTTCTAAGCCTTTAGTTTTATTTTGGTTCAGCTTCTTTTTTGTTTGTTTTGTATAGCTTAGCTGCAGAAATCACCATTCCATTCCATTTTTTTTCTTATTGTTTCTCCTCTAGTTTATTTTTTTCTTATTGTTTCTAATAGATATAGCTCACAATCTTTGTGTCATGCAAGAGTAACCTGGGATGCTCCCTACCCTTGATCAAGATATGCTTTCTCTGTTTTATTCTTAGTCAATCAGGGATCAGAATTCTGCCACTTCACAAGAAATCCAATGATAGAGTTTGTACGCATAGGTTCAAGAGTTGGGTGGTATTAAACTGCCAGGAGAACACATGTGAGATGTGTTGGGAACAATGGCAATACCATATTCCCTGTGCGAGTGCCTCAGCGAAGGGTCACATATTACCAGAAATTCCAAGGCTTGGGTCCCTCACATGGGCACGTTTTCATAGTTTACTATCCGCAGGTTTCTGGCCTGTGTATTAGAATGTATTCTAAAAATTGTATTCCAAAAATTCAGGTGGAGGAAGGGCTTTGAAGATGTGATATTTCATCTGTGATGGGAAGAAAAAGATATCATTTTAAATGGTATTTACAGAATTACTGTCAAGTGGGTAACTTTTCTTTATAAACACACCCTAAAAAATGTGTTTCATTATGAAGATAATCAATAGTCTTGAATGAAGTAAAGCTAGGCAAAGAGAATGCTTCTGCAGAAGTTAAAAGGAGTTGCTTGAGAACAGCAGATAACAGAAGAGAAAGGAGAGGGGCATGGGAGAACAGATGGAAACCAGTGGGGGCGGTATGGCAATCAGCAAAAAACTCCCGGGGGTAAGAGAGGCCAAATGACTTCAGAAAAGTGTGCCTAATGCTTATAATTTATTTGTTTGTTTACTTCATGGCAATGTGATTCCCTTTCATCATCTCAGACATTCAGTTAAGGTTGTGTGCATGATATTCTCAAATAATTAAAGAAAAAAGACTTTCTGAAAATAACCAAGTCAACATGGTATATAGAGAAGAGATCTACCTTCTAAAGGCAAAATGGAAGTCAGATCAAATTTAGCAAAACTAGAAAATAAAGCAAGAGACGGAAATAAGAATGCATGATTTTGAAAATTTACAAATATCCTGGAGTGAAGTGATGATATCAGAGATGGATAGAAAATAATGAATTTATTTAAATATAAAAAGGATTATACAATTAATCAAAACCTCTGTGTAGTACAATATTCATCAAAATAATATTTCTTAATTGTTTTAACAAATAACTCCACCTTTTAGTGATGCAATACAATAAATGTCTATTTTTTATTGCACCACAGTTCAAGCTGGATTGCGAGGCACTTTTGGGTAGTTTTCTTGCAATCAGTAACTCAAAGATTTTTCCATCTGCCACCTCAGCATCCTAAGCTTTCAGTGATGTTAATGGTGGATAAAAACACTAGAGGATCATATTGGACATTTTATGAATAGAAAGTACAAATCAGTTTTATTTTCATTCCATTGGCCAGAACCCATTCATGTAGCACTAAACTAACTGTAGGTGAGGATGGGAACTATTGCCCCCCAAAGTGGTCTTGGTGTGCATCTGTCCAGTTTCTGCCACAAGAATATCTACATTTATTGCTATCATAAGTTACGATGAGAAAAGGGGGGTTGGAGTTTGGGAGTAGAACAAATGAAAAGCTCCATTTGTTACAATTTAATAAAATCATACTTTAAGTTTTATGTCTAACCTCTGGGTTGTAATCAACATAACTTGGGGTCCAAGTTTTTGTTGATCCCTCCATTTTGAAATCTATGTATAGGTATCAATTCACTTCAAAAAATATGTAGATATTTTAAGGACCCTCTAAAAGGAAAGCATGAATGGCTTCTCTAGTATGAGCAAGAGGTTAGAAGACAGCACTGATCTGAATATCAAGGAGACGGATTGTGAGCTAGAAAATAAGTGGGACACCATTGCCACATTGACATTGGCCCTGATCCCAATCTTTTAAATAGGCTAAGTAGCACAGTGTAAGTTAAGGGAAGAGGTGGAAAGTACCTAAGAAGGATCATATTTTCTTTCTTTGCTTTCTTTCGGATCAGCTGACTTTAGACTAGGTTTATCTCTTTTGTAGGATCTAGTAGAAAGCTGCAAGAAATAGATAACAAATACCAATATTTTGAGTTTTCCTAATAACACTACAGATTCAAGAGCTATTTAATACCTTATGGTATATCAGGAGACTCTTTAATCAAGTGTTTACTGCTTTATAAATTCCACCAACTTTCCAGCCTAAGATACTTACATTCTCAAATGTATATCCTCTGCTCCACCAATTCCTTATTTTAGGATCACTTAATCATACCATTCCACTTCCCATTACCAAATTATTTATCACCCAGTATATTTTTTGGTTGTAAGTAATAGAAATATTGTCTAAATTGCCTTAAAAATGAAGCAATTTTTCATTCTATAACAAGCATTCTAGAGAGAAATGGTTTCAAGGCTTTCATAGGTCTACGGTAACCTCTCTAAAATTATTCCCTTCTTCCTAAGGTTCTTGAATTCCAGAAGCAGCACTACTTCAGATTACAATATCATCATAGAATTAGGGAAATTTTTTTTTTCTTGCTTGGATACCTCTTTTTTTATTAGGAAAGAAAGCTTCCCAAGAAGTCACCAAGGCACTGTCTGTGAAATTTCCTTGGCAACAGTTGAGTCATTTGTCCATCCCCTAAATAAAAGGGGAAAGGAAGAGAATTGAAAAGATTTTGGTATTTTCAGTTTCTGTAATAAGAGGCAAGATTTAGCTACAAATAATTGGACCAAATTGCTTTTGGATGAGTAGATACCAGTATCTGTCACAGCTCTTAAGTAGATAACCATCAACTGGCATTTTGTTATCTGGTAGGAACCTATGAACAGGCAAAATTTCACCCAACAGGAGATTCAAATCTCTTATGTTGCTTGTAGCTGAATATTAATAAGAATGTTCATCATACAGTATAGAGGGGACTGAACGACATCTTCTGCAGTTGCCTAGCTGGTTTGCATATCTCCCTGTCCATGGTACTGGCAAAATACACTCCTGTATACCTATATTTTATATCATTGACTCTATTGGGTTTGTTGACCTCACGATCATGATTTTAAGAAAGGGCTTAAGAACCTTTGCTAGAATAAGCACACTTGAATTAGATTGTGAGGGTCATGTTTTAGGTCAGGGTAGTGGACATTTACCATTTTTGTCTCCTTTTGTTAGTAAATTCAGTCTCCTTTCTAGGCAGTCCCTGATTCTGTGTAGTTATGGTAGGAGGCAGTGGCCACTCTCGTGAAAGCTGGAGGAGTAAGAACTTCACTATATCCACTCCTAGCACATGTAGTCACTCATGTGATTTAAGCTTAGTCTATCTAAGTCTGTCTTCTGCGAATATGAACTGTTAGTGAGTGACACAAGAACACAGGGAATGGTGAGATGCCATATTTATGACAGCAATTGCTGTGGAATCAGTGGAATTTAAATGCACTTTGCTCTGATTCTTGTTTTCCAGTTTTCCTTTTTCCTGTCAATTTTTAAAAATCTGTCCTCCAATCTTTTATAAGTTATGTGAGCTTCAGAGTATATCTTCAATAAAGATTAAGATCTGTTAAGATCTCGTTTAAATTAGGTGAGGCAAATTTCTGCACTTGTGTTAAAAACCTCTGAACTGAAAAAAACAAAAAGAAACAAAGCAAAACAAAACAAAACAAAACAACAAAAAAACCCACCTCTGAATTGTTGCAGTCAGTTACTGGTACTCAGCACCAGCTGCCATGCTGCAGCTCCAAGGTTGCTCAAGTAATAAGTACATTCAGCATTCAATCCTATGTCTGTCTGACTTCAAATCCCAAAGCTCTCTGTTCTAAGAAATTAATTTTTTAATGGTAGATGAAGGGATGACAACTTTATATGACCGGATCAGAAACATTCCTTATTCTGACTAGGTCAAAGTTTTACCCTCGGTAGTCATTATGATCTGAGGACTTGTGATTGTAAAGCTGGAAATGGCTACATAGAAGGAGCTCTGGAAACAGGATTGTTGAAGAGATAAGAGAGACAGTTCATAGATAAGAAAAAATATAAATACTTTCATTACAGGTAAAGTGTACACCAGAACCAGCAAGGAATACAAGAGAAAGAGATCTAATGCCATCTAGTCTAGCTTCTTTAACTTTCTTGCATGTTGCTTTATTGAAATTTAATATTATTTAAAGCTCACTATTAAATTGGAACTAACCAACGAGCACACATGTGCATAGAGGGAAGTATAACTCAACAGAAATCAAACAGCGGGGGAGGTCAGGGGAGGGGGTGGGCGAGAAATTTCCTAATGGGTACAAAGAACACTATCTGGGTGACAGGCACACTTATAATCCTGACTCAAACATTACAAAACCAATCCATGTAACCAACAACATGTGTATCCACATAATACTTTGAAGAAAAAAAAAAGGCATCCTATGTGGAAAAAATTTGTAAATATCTGTTAAAAAATTTTCAAAATAGGAAGTTGAGACTCTGAGAGGTTTAATGACAGGTCCAATGCTATTAATATAAGATCTAATCTAAAAAGAGGCAGATCGTGAACTAATGCCCTTATTTATACATTCTGTGCCATGTTTTTGCCATAGGATCCACTTCAAAATGGACATTAACATACTATTTTCAAAGGAAAGAAAAGGGTAGCATCTTTTTCTCAAAAATAGCCCAATTTCTGGCATGATGCTTGGATAATATATTTTATTAGATCCACAGAGGGGCCACAATTCAAGGGAAGCTAAAAGCACAAATGTTTTATTTTAAAAATTAACTTTAAGTACAAAATATTGATTCTAGAGCAATTTTGTTCATAAGTAGTTCAGGTTTTTCTAAACACATAGGATTAATTCTGAGTAATAAAGTTCAATAAATGGTACGCAATTAATAGAGTTAGTACAGCTGGGACATTAGCACAAAATGTTACAGCAGATGGAGGATATGTCTACTTTAAACAAAGTGGAATTGGCAAGCTGAATAGTTAGCAAAAGCAATAGCAAAATATATAAACAGTGGTCCATTAATCATAATAAGATGGAAAATAAACTGAACAGTCTTACTGATGTGTTAATGAACATTGGACTGGAACAATGATAAAGTATTTATTCAAAGGATAGATACCAGGAAAAAAAGAAGAGATTCACTTTTTTTTTTAAACAAGGCCTTTAGAGAGAAAAGAATAAATAAATATTTATAGGGGATACTTGACAAACAATCTCAAATGATAGGCCTGATTTTGGTAATAAAGTAATAGATTAAAATACACATAGTAACACAAATATAAAGTTTATGTCTTGTAGTTGATACTTCCAACTAGATTTTAAGATCTTATTGAAAACTTTCAGTCCACATGTGAATTTTGCTATAAAAGTAAGCTAAAAAATAGTAAAATTTAAACATATAAAATGAAGTTATGTGAAACAGAGAAGATTTATAAGGCACATATTTGGGGTCCATCTTTTTTTAACAATTTTTTTATATATTGTTTTACGAATAATGTATCTATCATTTTATTCTCATAGACACTACAAGTCATATAATACACTATTACCTTGTTTTAAAGGTGAAAAAAATAAGGACCAGAAATGGCCCCAAGGTCACTGAGTTAGTAAGTACTAAAGTAGGAATCCAATATATCTTTCTTAGATATAAATTTTTTAATGGGTCTCACTATGTTTGCTTTGCAGAGGAAAACTTTGGGCAATGATTCAAAGCTATAACATAAGCAGTTAAATCATTCTTAATAAATCATTTATACATTCAGATTCTTGGAGTTTTATTTTTTTCATTATGAGTCCATTGGATTCAATGTCTCCTTCTAATTGTTAGAAATTCTCTTCTTAGAGTTCTAAGTTCTCTAATGAGATATTAATAATTCTATCATTTTAGAAAAACAAAAGAAATAACTAATAGTCAAAAAATCCAGATGACATTTAATAGTTTATTGATTAATATGAAAAAGAATAGATGAAATAGATGTTAATGGATTTAAAAGATTTTGCTTAAGAAAATAAACATAATGAGCTATATAAATACATGATTTCTGTGGAAAAATATAATTTTTACATTTTGTACAAAAGAGATTTACAAACTAAGCAAATTCATTACTCAGGATTCATTAGTTATATACAAATTACAAAAGTGCAATGGAACGAAACATCATTGTAAATTAATTTTGTAAAAAATTAAAGAACAGATCCTCATGCTATTTGAAATTTTTAAGAGCACAAGGAATGAAGGAAGAAAGAAACGAAGACTTTTTAAAAATGCAGCATTCTATTTACATCCAGCAACATACCCAAAAAATAGACAACTTGCATTTATAAATATATGAGTCAGAATCTTTTAGAAGATATCTATGAACAGATTTCAAAGAATATTAATGTGAATAAATGGTATTTTTACCAGAAATAAAAGTGTAGCTCAAAATTAGAAATTCTACTAATGTAAATAATTCAACATATCAAAATAGTAAAGGAATAAAATTATACTTTCTATGAATGCTTATAAGACATTTAACGAAGTGAAACATCAATACATGATTTAAAACTGAGTATTAAAAGTCGACACATAGGTTGCCTCTATAACATTAGAGAAAATGTTTCCAACGAAAATTCACCTTGAAACTTTCCTACAGAAGTCATAACTACAGCAAGAAGGACCACTGTAATTATTATTACTCAGAATTATTCTGAAAGTATGAACTAATGTGATTAATCCACACAGAGTAAGAAGAAATATAAAATTTTAAAGGAGCAGTCAAAATCCTTTTGGTAATAATATTTTATGCTTCCAGTTAAAGACAATCATTTAAACAATAGAAATAGAAAAAGAAGTATGCACAGTGGCTGGTTAAAAAGCAGTCATACATAGACCAAAAATCAATTAAAAAGTATTAATATAATTGAAGATTTTCCACTCACAAGAGCAAGACATGTGTACAACATCCTAGGGGGAAAAAAAAAAGAAATATGCAAGTTCTCTACAAATAAAACTTTAAAATGATACTGAGGGTCTTTAATCAAGATTTTAATAAAAGAGAAGACATATCCTATTCATAGAAAGAAAAACTCAATATTGTGAACCTATCACTCCCTCTAATGAATACAGTATCAATTACAAATCCAACAGCATATCTTGAAAATAAACAATTTTAAAATTCTGGGGAAAAATAAACATTAGAGAATAATCATGAGAATTTTGATATATAATTAACCCTCTAGTTATTAAAATATATGTTAAAGTTATATAAATTAAAATAGTTTGGTATTACAACATTAATTGACAATTTCCTCCCCTTTTAGTCTGTTTCGTGCAGCATTGTGAGATTTAATTTGTCTTCAAACTAAGTAAGGTGTCCACAAGCTGGTATCTTTACCACATGCACACAATAATCTGTCCTTTAGAAAGTATTAGAAAGAGTAACATCGGGTTCCATTTCATAGACATCATGCAGATTGCTAACTTTCTGTTGTCACCTTCATCAGGGAATATAATTTAATTTATTAGGGTTAAGCTTTTTAGTCAAAAATCACTTTTCAATTATTCTTCCCTGGAGTAACACTCTCATCACCGTGATTACATTTCAGTTGTTCCAGAGACTCTTTAATCACCAACAGTATATTTTTATCATGACATATTTACAGATTTCTGAACTCATTGACTATATTACTTTATGTCATGATAAATGGGGGTTTTATATAAGGCTACAGGGAGAAGTAAGGAAGACAGGCGTCTCAGCCAAGCACAATGTGGTTTAGAACATTGTTCAGGAATTTTGTTATCTTAAGAGTCTGTCAGCAACACAGATGACTGAACCGGGAAAGTAGTAGTAGTCCCTTCAAACCACCAGAGCCATGTGGTTCCATCTCTAGTCTTCCACTGTTACAGGACTCAGTTACTTTCGTTTCCTTTATCCATCTCCACGTGTCTTGGTTTCTGTTGCTGTTTCTAGCTGATTAACGATCTTGAAGGGTACCTCAACTTGAGAGATAATGGCCCTGTTAGTTCCTGCAGTCCCTGTTGGACATAGCCTTTTTAAAAAAATACTTCAGATTGTAGATTGACTCCTTTGGGTCAGGTTCTACGTAAGTGGAAAGTATCTGTGAGAAGGACTGTGGAACCTGGCAGGCTTGCTCTTTCCAGAAAAACATGAGAACTGTCTCAGGGAAGAAAGTTGAGTATATCAGTTGTTGGAATGACCCATATGGAAATAAATAACTCTGAGTAACTTTTATTAACTATCAATTACGATTTCATTTCTTTCCAGGTTATGTATATTTTCCCTTTCTTCTTCTTCTTTTTTATTTTTTTTTTTTCAGAAAATTATGGGGGTACAAATGCTTTGGTTACATAAATTGCCTTTGCACCACTCGAATCAGAGCTACAGGAGTGCCCACCCCCAGACTGCACACATAGCACCTGGTAGGTGTGGATTTACCCATCCCCTCCTCCCCATTCCCACCTGCCTGACACCCGATGAATGTTACTTCCATATGTGCACATAAGTTTTGATTGATTAGTACCAATTTAATAGTGAGTAGGTGTGGTGTTTTTTTTCCCCATTCTTGTGTTACTTAGAAGAATGGGCTCCAGCTCCACCCAGGATAATACAATAGGTAGTTCACCATTTTTTTCTGACTGAGTAGTACTCCGTGGCATGCCTATACCACATTTGATTAATCCACTCATGTATTCCTGGGCATTTGGGTTGTTTTCACATCTTTCCTAAATTCTTTCCTAGAGAACACCATAGTTTATTTTGGAAATTACTTGCAGTCAACCTCATATACTGCATAACAGATTACAAGTTTTATGCCTCAAACTTTCTTTTCTGGCATTTTTGAATGATGTTAATTTCATTTTCATAGATTAAGTAACTTTAGTGTCCATAAATAGGTTACTTCTGCATGGTATGTATTATTTTAATTCATGTCACTTATTAATGTGATACTTTTCTATAGTCATAAATGTACATTTTATGTAAATTGATACTATAAAATGTATATGCTTTATATATTTAGGGTAGTAAATTCGTAGCACAGTTCAATATGTAAAATTACTGATCTATTGTATTAATTCCAAATCAAGAAAAACTTTTTACACAAATATCTGCATACATGCACAAATGTGCATAACAGAATTTTTGTGTACAATACCAGAATAGGAAAAAATTAAATATCTATAAGTGGAAATGGGTAACCATTATAGCCATATGCTGGGAATCTATGTAGATTCTAAAATGAATTAGGTATATTTATAGGTATTGATTTAAACATATTGGCAATCCAGAGATCTCTCTACATGCACTTATGTATATGAAAATAACAGTCTCTTCCACACCATACTTTTAAAATGATTGCTTGTGAGGTGTGGAGTAGTAAAGTGTGAGAGGAAGGTGTGTGATGAGAAACTTTCATTTTTTATTTTACAAACTTACTTATACTTTTATGAGTAGATATTTATAAATTTTGTATAGATTTTTAAACTTTTTAAAAAGTTTATAACATACATAAAGAAAAATGCACAAACTATAAAGTTTTAGCTTGTTGAATTTGTAAACGGCAGGAATGCACCCATGTGTCCAGAGCCTGGATTGAGAAATGGAACATTACTAGGACCCCAGAAAGTCCCTCTCATGCCTCTTCCTAGGCAATATCCCCCAAATCTTAACCACCACCCTGATTTTTAATACCACTGATTCATTTTGCCCTTTTCTTTGAACTCTATAGGTAGAATGTTTCAGTAGATATGCTTGTTCTGGCTCTTTATGATGTTGTATTTCACATAAACTCATTGGAAATCCACGCTATATAATATACGGTAGTGTAAAAGTATGCTTTATCCATTTAACTACTAAAAAACATTGGGCTGTTTCCAATTTCTGGCTATTACATATAGTGCTGCTGTGAACGTTCTGTATGTTTCTTTTACAGAACAGATGTACACATTTCTGTTGGCTATATACCTAAGAGTGCAACTGCTGGGTCATAAGGTATGCATTTGTACAGCTTTTACAGATCCTAGAAAATAGTTTTCGAAGTGGTTTTCTAATTTAAACTCCTACTAGCAATGCATGGGAGTTACAGTTGGTACAAATTCTTGCCAATACTTGGTATGTTTCCAGTCCTTTTCATTTTGCTTATTTTGGTATTAGTAGTTGTACAGTGATATTTTATTTTTGGTTTTAATTTTCATTTCCTTTATGATGAGAAAAAGTAAAGCACATTCTCATTCACTTAATAGCTATTTAGATAATCATTTTTCAAGGTATATGTTCAAAGCTTCTGCCTACTTTCTTTTGTGATGGTTCCTTTTTCTTACTGATTTGTAGCATTTCATTACATATACTGACATGAATGCTTTGTCAAATATATGCAATAAAGGTATTTTTCTACTCTACAGATCATTTTTTCATTATGTTAACAGGGTCTTTTGTTAAACAAAAATTCTTAATATTAGTGAAGCTAATTTTGTCAACTTTTTGTTTACCATTAGTACATTTTGTGTATTAATTAATAAATAACTTTTTAATTCAAGGACATAAAGTATTCTACTTTTTTCTAAATGCTTTATTATGTTACATTTTCTATTCAAATCTGCAAACCACCTAGAATTGACTTTTATGTGTTGTGCGAGGTCAAGATTTCTTTTTTTTTTTTTGCCTATGTGGGTGGATATCCATTTGACAGAGTCCCATTTATTAAAAGGTCCATTATTTCTTCAAAATACTACATTTTCACATCTGTCTTAAGTAAAGTGAAAAGAGATGTACATGTCTATTTCTACTCTATTTACTATACTCCATACATCTATTTGATTTTTCTGGTATGGTACCAAACTGTCTTAATTGCTGTAGCTTTAAAATAAACCCTTGTTTCTGATGGTGTAATTTTATGGTTTGATCTTTTCCAAAAAGTTTTGGCTCTTCTTGAAATTTTGAGTTTTAATAGAAATTTTAGAATTGGCTTATAGATTTCCATGTAAAACTTACTGGACTTTTATTGGTACTGAACTGAATATAAAGATCATTGAGGAGGATAGGCATGTTCCTTCCAATATGTCAACATGATATAAACTTCCATTTATTTATTCACCTTTAATTTTGGTTAAAGTTTTCAATATATAAGGCTTGAACATCTTTTATTACATTTGTTCATAAGTACTCAAGATGTCTAAGCTATTTTAAATGACATTACTTTTCATACTTCTATTTGGTGCTGTAGAATATATATGTGTACATACATGTACACAATATGCACGTATATTATATATATGCAGAAAAATACACTATTTTGTGTATTGATTTCATATTCAGTGACATGACTAAATTAATTTATTAATTCTAATAGTGTGCAGATTTCTTTGTCTACTTACACAATCATGTCATCTGTGGGGAAAAACACAGTTTTATGTCTTCCTTTCAAAGCTTTGTAAATTTGATTTCTTTCTCTTTATCAATTGCACTGGTTAGGAAGCCTAGCACAATGTTAGGCATATCGATAGTGGCTATTCTTGTATTAGTTCTGAACTTAAACGGACAGTTATGAATACTTCACTGGTAATTACAATGTTTTCTGTAGAATTTTTTTCTCTTTATTTCCAGGAAAACAAGCTTTATTTCTTTCTTTTCCAGACTCCCAAAACAAATACTATTAGAAGGGTCTCATAGATAATGGCATTTTTCTGATATATTTTGATAATAAGTTGACTTCCATTTTTAACTTTTAATTTTATTATATTTTGCCTTCTTTGGTTTTATGAGTATATCAGTAGGAAATTAAGAAAAATTATATTGGGGTTGATAGCAAGAAGACATTTTAAAATGAAATATTACTTTAAATATTAATGCTAATAAGAAAATACAATATATCATAAAAATATATTTGTTCACTAAGGTTTTCTGGATAATTTGGGTATGCCTTTTGTCAAATTAATTTGTAAAAATCAAATTCCTACCTAATAATAAAAACTAATAAAATGAATAAAACTAATAAATAATAAATAAATAAGACTAATAAATGACATTCATATGTATAGATACTCAATAACATTGCTCCCTTGAAGTAATATTTCTCCTTCCACATTTATGACATTTGTAAACCATTTTTGCACCAGAAATCAATGTATTTTTTTCAGATTGATACTGTTTGTCAAACATAGTGATCATAATAACAAGTAAAGGAAAAGAAGAAGCAGACGAAGAAGACAAAGACAAAAAAAGGAGAAAATGAAGACAAAGATGAAGAAGAAGAAAAGAAGGAAGAGGAGGAGGAGGAGGAGGAGAAGAAGGTGGAGGAGGAGAAAGAAGAAAATTGTTTAAAAACTATGCCACCTGCTCAGAATATGGCCAAATTTTATGTTTTCCCCAACAAGGTGGTAAGAAGCAGCAACATTTTTCGTTGACTCTTCTCCATATTTTATGTAAACATTTTTTCAGTTACTTATCAAATCATTATACAATTAAAAATAGTTATTGCGTTCTTTATATTTTCTATTTGTTTCTTTTATATAGTTTCTATTTCTCTGCAGAGATTTCCTATCTTTCACTTATAGCTCACACATTACTACACATTCTTTAGCATAATTATAGCAACTATTTTAAAATTCTTTTCTGCTGATTCCATCATCTGGTTCATCTCATGCTTGGTCTCATTCATTGTCCCTTCTTTTAATAATGGTTCACATTTTTCTGTTTTTATTCATTTCCTCATATGTCAAAGAATTGTGAATTATGTTTTGGATATGATATATTACATAAACTCTGGATTCATTATGTTCTTCCAGAGGTTTTTTTTTTTCCCCCCTTTAAGCTGATAGTTGATTTGGCTGAACTCAAACTCCATAAAATGGGCAGCAGCTTAAGTTCTATTCCCTTTCATTTAGCTTTTGCTGGATGATTGAAATCTTCTCTGTGCATGTGTGGATCAAGATTCAGGGACATATTTGGGGAGAGTTTATATACACAGCTTAGTGTTCTTTCCATTTTAACATATTTGGTAAATTTGGGGAGAAGAATGGGGTATTAGAATGTATGCTCAACTTGAAGTGTTTTTCTGTAAGTGTCTGAGAGTGTTCTCCAATTATCTGATTTTTCATGTGCTTAATTTCTGCAGGACAAACACATCTGGAAAAATCTGGTCTTTGTTCAGCTGCCTAGATAATACACAGTTTTCCTTTTCTTCATAAAAATAAAATCTCAATGTCATTTCTGTGCATTGTAACTAGACAAATAATTATATTTCCCAGTGTCTCTTAAATAAAGGACTGATTCTTTGATACAATTCTAGGAAAAAATTTGCACCCTTCTTTCATATTTCCCATCTTGACTGAAATACGGTCATGATGTCTGGAAATATTGAGCAGCCATATTTTTACAAAAACAAAAGCTACAGTTTGAGCAAACTAGCATGAGAATGGATATCGCAAGCTAAGAAGTAAAGCAGAAAGATAGAAGCAGCACAGGCATGATTGACGTGATTGAATTAATTAGTCATTCTTGGACACCAATCTCTGGACTTCTTATGTGAAGAACAGCAAATGCTATTTGTTGGTCTATTATTGTGGTTTGGTGTTCCGTTTCATACAGTCAAGTGAAATCATAATAGAGACAACTATCTGTTTCTAACTTCCAGCCTCTTACCCTCACCTATAAGAATTATCTCATTGAGGAATACGTATTTATTAGTGCAAAATTGGTGTCTTAATGCATTAATACTATATTTTTATGTGAAGTGGCTCATTATTATTTTGTTACTGCTAATAATTAAAATACTCAAGTTTTGAAGAATAATTTTGTACACTAGGAAAGATTTGAGGTTATTTATAAAATATGATTGCCCTAATGGACTTACATTCTCCTATACTTTTGCAAGTAGTAGATAAAGAAGTGAATTTAGAGTTACCAAGTAATTTATTCATGTAAAGCTGATGATTCAGGTAACTAATGCATATTTGTCTTTTTGAAAAATAAACAGACCATAAAATGAAGCACATAAGCAAGCAGCAGTAATAACAAAAACAGTTAAAACCACTGTCCTAATTGAATTTTAAATTTAATATAAAATTCAAAAGATAAAAAAACTAATCTTGAAATAAAATACAAAGAACTAGTAGCTCAATCAATTTTCAGCATGCAAAATGACTCTTGAAATTGCAACTCTATACTATGCTATACTCATCTTAGTAACTTACTGTGTCACAAAATATAAGGTTTTATTTTTAATGTTCAAGAAAGAGATAGAATTAACTGCTTGTATTTTCTGTTTTTAATTTTGGAATGTCTTCTGCCTCTCATTTAGTGACATTAGTTTTCTTCCATCTGTTGGAGAACTAAATAAAATATGAGCTGCTGTCTATTATGCTTTGTAGAAATGGCAAATGCAAACACATTGCCCACTCTTTTCAGCGATAAGTATTGTATCTTTTTATTTTTTAGCTCATGTGTTTACATTTAACAAATTTCAATATTTAAAATAAATCTTACAACTCACTGCAACCTTGGACTCCTTGGCTCAAGCAATCCTCCTGTCTCAGCCTCCTGGGTAACTAGGACTATAGCACGTGCCACCACGCTCAGCTAATTTTTTATTTTCTATTGTAAAGATGGGGTCTCACTATGTTGCCCAGGCTGATCTCAAACTTCTGGCCTCAAGAGATCCTCCCTCCTGAGCCTCCCAAAGTGCTGGGATTACAGGCATGAGCCACTGCACATGGCCTGGGAGAGAGTATTTTTGATAGTGTTGTTAGGGAATGCCTGAATTACAATTGAGCTGAGATCCTGTATTAAGATAAATGTACAGCTCTTATAACAAAGTCCCAACTGAATGATAATGACATAAACCATTTTTTTTTTCCTCTGTCATGTAACAGCCCGTGGCTTAGCAGTCCATATTATTGAGGTCCATTTTTTTTCTGTCTCTTGCCCCTCTTCCACCTCTCCCCATGCCAACCCCTAGGACATTGTCTTCATCTTCATGTCAATAAGCATTCAATACTAAATCTATGAAGTTCACATTCTATAGCTAACAATAGTTTATTGTGTATTTTCAAATAGCTAGAAGAGAAGATTTGGAATGTTCCCAATAAAAAGAAATGAAAAAAATTTGAGGTGATGGATATGCTAATTACTCTGATTTGACCATTACCCAGTGTGATACATGTGTTGAAATATCATACTGCACCCCATAAATATGTACAAGTATTATGTGTCAATTAAAAAGAATTTTTTAGAAAAGATTCACATTTCAGGTGAAGAGAAAGAGACTAGGAGGAAGGAACCATGTGCTCTTTCAAGAACATCACCTGGAAGTAACATCAATAATGTCTATTTACATCATTGGCCAGTAAACAGCCACATAGCCATATCTGATGCAAGTGCTTCTAAGAAAGGAGGTCTTCATTTTGTACAGATAAAATTTTTCACTTCCATTAGTAAGGAAAAAATGAAAGGACAGACATTGGGACTTTCACTACAGACTTAAAGGAAGAGAAAGAACAAATTTTGTTAATACTTTGCAAGATAGCATTCAGACCATTATTTCATCAACTATTGTCTCTTTCTGCACCGATCACTTTGGCTTCTCCTTCCAGACCTCTAATTAGTAGACCTGGTGATATTGTCTCGCAGGTGCCTGCACTCCACTTATTTTCATTCAATCTTTTTTTTCTTTTCTCCTGGTTCTTACGACTGGAAAATTTTTACTGATCTATCTTTAAATTCATTGAGTCTTTCCTCTTTCATTCCCATGTCTGCTATTGAGCCCATGAAGTGAATGTTTTATTTCAGATATTGTATTTTTCAGTTCTAAAATTTCCCTTTGGCACCTGTTTCAATTATACAGTTTCTATTTTTCTGCTAAGAATTTCTGTCTTTGCATTCATTTTAAAAGCAATCAACTTTAGCTCATAGAGCACAGTGACAAATTGTATCTTTGCCTGATAACTTCAATATCTGGGGTTGACATATTATTATTATGATGGCATATTATTATTATTATTTTACAATTGGCTAGATCTTTCTAGTTCTTTCTTTGTAAAGTGGTTTTGGATTATATCCTGGACATTGTGAATATTATACTATAAAACTGAGTCTTACTAAAATTCTCTGAATATTATTTTATTTTATTTTTTTCTTGTTTGTTTTAGCCAGGCAGTGACATGGTTTGGCTCAGATCAAAAGTTTCGATTTGCCTTCTATGGACAGTGCTTCCAATGTCAGTTCAGTTTCATAGTCGACACTACGTTGTTTGATTGTCCTTGTACATGTGTATTCAGGGATTTGTCTAGGACTTAGACATGGTGTATACTATAGTTCAGACATAAAAACTTTGGCCACGCTTGTTGGTATCTATTCTATTAATGCAGATTGGAGAGAGACTGGATTTTTTGTCAGTTCAGGTACAGATTGTGGATATCCACTTCCTCCATCTCTCACATCTCCAGATTTCCCAGACACTCTATGATTCTGATTTCCCTTTTCCCAGTCTTCTGACTTACAAGCTAAAATTGTAGTTCCTTTTGCTTTTGTGCAATTTTGCAATACTATGGCTGCTCTTAGACAAAACTGAGAAAGACAATGGAGACCAAATAATGGTGATCTACCTCACACTCTTTGGATAGTTGAAGTCCCTTTTTTGATTCCTTAGACAGAGAAGTTTTTTTTTTTTTTTGAGGTTTTAGGTACCCTGCCATGGGAGAGAAGCAGCTTCCTGATTGGGGGTGCCTCAAGGAAAGGAAGAAATAGAAAAGGGACAAGAAAAAAAGAGATCCTCCCCAAACCACTCTCTGGCTCACAGAGGTGCTTTTATCCTGTATTTCTGCCTTGAAAACCAGGGAGTTCCTCCTAATTTTTACTGTCTATCTCTGCTTTATGCTCTTAAGTAAAAGCAAGGAGATAAAAACAAAATGGGGGGAGGTAGAAAAATGATCAAAACGGTAAAGTTAATGCCTTTCCTTTCCTCTTCAACTTTGACTTCCCTTCGTAATTCATCTGCTATCATTACTTCCAGGAGTTCTCATGTAGTCTTTTTGTGCACTAGTCCAGATTTTTTGTTGTAATCACTGAACAAGATAGGGTGTAATGAGCTCATTGCATCTTGGTTATCACTATAATTCTTTCACTAATCCTTAATATTTTATCCTTAATGATTTATTCATTATGCTGCAGTTTTTTTGGTTTGTTTACATTTCTGGCTGATGGCCTGCCCAGTATATTTCTGGGTTTCAGTGAGGAGAGGGTGGCAGATAAGAAAAATATGGGAGCATCTAACATAGACCTAATATACATTTTACCTGCTTTATGCTCACTTTTCAGAGACAATTTGTGAAATAGGCAATCAATTACTAGGACTTCACTAATTTGTGATATCTATTTATAATTAAATAAAATGCTGGCATTTTGCCTATATCTCAAATTCTTCATTAATCCCATTTCAACCCTGAATTGACATGGGCAACATGTTACTTCCACTTTGACTTCTCAAACTTTGTTTTCTAGAAGTAAACTTACTTCACAGCTTTATAGAAAATATATTAAATGTTTCTACCATTTAATAAAATATTTACCTAAATAGGATTTTTGCACTTACTTAATTCTTATGTAATCTCTTAATATTTCTTTAAAATATCATTATGTTACATAGCACAAAAAGTGCATAGCACCACACAAAATAGGCAAGATAAAAGTAAAAAAATTCAAATTATACCACATAAAAGTTTTTAAATAGTAAGTTAAAGTCCTATTCTAAAATTCTTCTCACGTATTTTAGCATTTTGAAGGATACTTTCAAAATTAACCTTTCTTTATTCCATCTCCACTTTTTAATTATGTGTGAAACATTTTGATACAATGAGGAGGAACATTGTCTAAACAATTACTTTTTCCTGTTAGTAAACTTTGTATGACTGTATTACTCATAATCTAAATTTGGACAAAGCAATGGATATAGCAGACATTCAATACTATGCTGGATGGATATAACCCAATCTATATAGCAGTATATTTCCTGGAATTGTTATCAAGAAAAATCATGCATTTTTCCATGAACAGTAGTTCTCATGTACAATGTGAACCTCAGATTTTGCAGGTCAGGCATTCCTAGCCTCTCATGTCACTAATACTGGTCATAATCAGAGATTAAATTAGGTTCAATGAACTTCCGGTGAGAAAATCAGACAGATGTTTAAGAAATCATCTAAATTTAAAACATTATTAAATTGATGATTAAACAAAGGGATATAATTTAATACATTTATTAAATGCTTAACCCTGTATATGGACCTATACAGGAACAACAAAGATGAAAGATATATAGTAATGTCAAAATTAGAATTCTTGTGCTCAAGAAAGTTATAATTTAGTAGGGATATATAAACTGGATCAGAAGGCCCTGTTCTCTACACTTCAAAGTTTTTCTTCTACTTAATATGAGGGAAGTAATAGTTTTTCCATAATACAAATATACAGACTCAGAGAAGTTTAATAACTTTCCAAAATAGATTTAATATTCATGTTTCTATTTAAAGCCTGAAAAACACTAAGCAGCTTCCAATATATTTTTGGATACTTGCCATAAGAATTGCAAACAAAATGCCACAGAATTGATAAAAGGGAAAGAGATCTACTTGGTTGATCATGAGTAGTTTGCGGAAGTGACGGCATTTGACATTGGTATGATTTCTTTAGAGAATGGAGAAGAAGGCATTATGTTTAGAAAGTTGAGGATAAGCTAGAACCCAAGTTGAAAAGTTAGAGATTTGTTCAAGGAACTACAAATTCTGGAGTTATAAGGTATCCATAGTTCAGGGTAGTCATGATGTAGAAGCCTAGGTTGAAGAGTTTACTTGCCATTCATTAGGCAGTTGATGATCATTGAAGTTCACTGAGTAGAGAAATGAAGTTATGCTTTATCAAGATAAATCAGTCTGTGAAATTCCGTTACAGCAAAAAAAAAAGGGAGCTACAATGAGATCACTTATAAATTAGAATTTGTTGCCATACTGTACTATTATTTCTTTATTTTTTCTTTTAAAATTTTGTATTTTCATTACTTTCTTTCTTCCTTTTATTTTTCTTCTAGTGGTTGAGGGTTGTATATTCTATTTCTAGTTGCCTTGTCAGTGTCATCAATCATTTATCATACAATTACAGATGCATTTCTTAACAAGTACACATTCTAGAAAATACATACTTCAGCAATGTCGTCATTGTGCAAACATCATAGAGTACTTAAATCTAGATGGTATAGCCTTCTACACACCTACGCTATTTGGTGTAGCCTATTGCTTTGAGTCTACAAACCCGTACAGCATGTTACTGTACTGAATATTCTAGACAAATAAAACACAATGGCAAATATTTGTGTATCTGAACATATCTAAACATAGAAAAGGTACCATAAAAATACATTATTAATCTTATGAGACCACGGTGGTATATGGTTGGAAACATCATTACGTCATGCATGACTGCATGTTTTTGATCAATTTAGAAATAGTATCTAAATATTTCTTCCAAATAAGACAGAAATTTAACTTCTAACCCCTTTCCAGATCTTGCACCCGTCTCATACTTCATCAATTATCGCAAGATCATCTGCGGAGTTAGTGACAAAATCATAATAATGTCATAAACAGAGTGTTATATGGAAGATTATCCTTGAGTATTTTTTATCAGAAATATTTTTTATTGTTTTTGTTGCTTTTACAGATAATTTACATCTTAAGTAATTAATAAAACATCTTTAAAACTATGATTTCTCAGAAATTACATTATTTCTGGAATTGAGAATTGTATATTAAAAAACCAACTCTTTTCCTTTCGCAAGCTCCTTCTTCTCATGATGCTGAAACATCATGATTTACCTACTTGTGTGACTTTCCTATTAATCCTGTACAGCATTTAATGCATCCTTCAATCTGAAGACTTATCCTTTCAGCTCTCAACAATTTTCTTCTATTATTTCCTTGATGATTTCTTCTCTATCTTTTGTTCCCTTTTGAAAGTTTATAATACAGATATTAGAGTAACTGGTGTTCATGCTTTCCATCTCCTTGTCTTTTGGAAATATTATGAGATGATCCAGATTTCAGACATACCATCAAACATGGCTGCTATGAACACACACTCTGGGGTCAGGTTGTTTGGGATAAATTACCAATTCTCTCACTTCTTAGCTATATAATCAGAGGGTTATTATTTAATTTTTTTGAGCCAACAGTTTTTCACATATTGAAAAACAGTGGAACTATAGATATTTGTTATTAATTGTTGTAGAGATTCAATCAGATAATTCATGTAAAGTACATAGCATAGTGCCTGTCACATAAGTTTTTGACATTTGTTAACTATTAATGTTTTGATTGGCTTTCCTAAAATATTTTGGATTCTTATTAATGCCCAATAATCTCTCATGTATGTATATAAATTATTCTTTCAGGGGATTAGTGGCTACCTTGAGCATTGCCCCACCTTCTCCCCCAAGCTCCACACCCACTGCTTTAATTTGATTGTATATATTATTACTAAAGGTGCTTAGGACAATCAGGGGAAGAAGGAAAGTCTGGGCTACCTACCTTTTCCAAATGCATCACCTCACTTTATCACCCCTGTAAGCCCAGTAACACCACTAATTGACTCTGGGTATCACCCCCTCCAATGTTTCTACCTCCAATATATCTCACCCTACACATGTTTAGGGCTCAAATGTTCTCTAGTTTTGTTTCTCTATGTATTTGCCTCCATATATTTTCTAACCTTCAGATTAGAAATTTATTTCTAAGATTTATTTAATATTGATGGACTACTGATAATGCATTGAATGATTTTTCAGAGCCACTATAAGTTTACTCTTTTTTAAAACATTTTTGTTGTTGTTGTTATTTCATGGGATTTTGGGCTGGAAGGAAAAATTTGACCTCCTGAAACCAATTTCAGTAAATTGTTGGGAATGTCCTGAAAAGAAGTTCCACAATCTGTTTTGATGTTCTGCTTATCCTCCATGCCTAGATGTCTATGATCTATTCTAAGCAAGTGCCTCCAGTGAAAGTATACTCTTGGCTATGGGAACTTCATCATTTTAAAAGATGCCTGGTCCTAGGCATCAGAATTTCACTGACATACCTGGGGGGTTGGTCTCCCTTGTTTGAAGAACAAACCACTTCCTTTTCACTCTTTGGACTCAGGGTATCAAACACTTTCCCAAATCACTCCCCTGTCATTCACCCTTTTTAGTTCCTCTTCATAAAC
>NW_012142301.1:4771294-4773841 GCF_000956105.1 Propithecus coquereli
AGAGTTAAAAGTACAATGCCTGTAAAATTAATTTGTATTATTAGGCAAGTTATGTTTTAGCTAAAACACTGAGTGATGTCAGTACGTGCAAAATAGTATCATAATGTTTATAGAGATTGAGCAAAGTACAAAGAGGGAAATGAGATTCCCAGATCAATTCCAAACTATTGTATTGTTTGTTCTCATTTCAAATGCTTCCTCTGGGACTTTTCAGATTGTGGGGTTCAGAGCAATTTGCTTTCAATACACATGGAAATTTCTAGGATATAATCATTAGTAAACAGCTTATGTGATTTATCATGGTTAAGAAGAATAGTCATTGGAAAATGAAATATTTCAAATGCCATGTTTCTCTACAACTTAATAACATCAGTACAAATTAGAGAATTTGGAGGCAATTTACATATGTGAATAAACAGTGAAGAAAGTCAATCCAGGCTATTAATTTAAAAATTGCCGTAATTTGGAAGAAGAAGTCTAGAATATAATATTAAGTGTTTCAGCCTTCAAATAAGTTATGGTAGTATATTTTCTCAAAAATAATTTATTTTATTTTATTTAATAACCGAGGAATGTGATAGCTTCCAATCATACAGTATGTGGTTTACATACAATATGGATGATAGGAACAGAAATGATCACAGTAAGCCAAAGGAAAGGAGAAATATTCTAACAAGAAATGTTTTCCCCATAGGACACAAGGTAGGAATATTTATTTAAGGATTTCTTTGAAAGTACTACTGTGTGTGATGTAAGTGACTTATACTTTAGGGTAAAGGTAATATCTCTCCATTGCATCTTTAATTAAATTGTTTGAAGCTTGAAATAAACTTGGAAATATGGATATGTTTTTAACCAAATTTTTTTTTGCTATAGTCTAACTTAAACTAGTTAAACATATTTAACTTACATGAAATCAGCATTCACTCTAGCGTGCATTCTAAAGTATTGAGGGAATTCTACTTAGTTCAAATCAGCCACTAGCTTTATCTAAACTTGAGAAAGTGAAAGTATTCCCAAAAGTAATATTACCAGAGACTAAACTTTTAACTTCTATTTTAGCTGGCAGATCCTGTATTTTATTGTTTTCAGTGTATTAACGTGTGATTGTGTAACTGCTTTCCCTTTGGAACCTCTGTAAAAATAGATGCATATCTTAAAAAGCTGTCTAAGGAAGTAGGATTTTAAGTAAACAATACAGTAACTTGTCTTAAGGCTAATCAGATTTTTCAAATGTCAGAAACAACAAAAGCAAGCAAATGGATTGAATTTTTAGTTACTACTTCTTCAAGTGAATCAGACAAATATTACTCAAATGTTTTAAAATGTAAACTAATGTCGCTTACTTGAAATTATTATAATTATAAAGGGTTAGAATTTCATGAATATATTGTGATTTTCCATTTAAGTTCCTCTAAAACACACTTTAAGCTAATATATGATACACTTACGAGTGCAGGGAATCACAAGCAAGTTAGTAAAAACAGAAAGCATTTTGGGAAGAATTGAAATATAATAGATATATAGATAATGACACATTTCAACGGAGAGTTTGCAATAGTTATCTTCTAAGCAAAGCGTAAAGCTTGATTGAACAAAAGATAAAGTTAATACTATCTAATAAGAACAGACCATTATAGATCAGTGAAACTGCAAAACAAAATTATAAGACAAGGGGCAAGCCACATTATCTAAATTAACATTTTTCCAGCATGAACAAGAAGGGCCACTGTAGTAAAGCAAGAGCTAAATAGTATGGCCTGCATTTAGTCAACCTGAAGTAATTATTAATTTATGGTTGTCTGTGAATTTAATGAAAATGAAAGCTATGAAGAAAGAATTGAAAGAGATAATGTGCCGTGAAATTGAGTTTCATTTATTTAGGGGCCACCTTTTCCTTTTTTGTTGTTGCTAAAGGAAAGAAAGTTAATGCAAGATGTCCACATTAAAATTTCACTAGGATTATGTAACCACTGAGTTAAATGATAATCATTATATTTGAGCAGAGTTAATGCAAAAGAAATTGAAGCCTAGATTTAGGGCCCACTGGCAAGGGCAGGGATAAAAATCCCCAATAGGCCACAATTAATGCCAAAGTTATAATTATTGTCTTTATAAATATGATGAATCCAGTAGCTATTTCATCAGATGTTTTATTCTTACTGTCATCATGAAAATGCCCCATTTGATGATGGCTTTGTTGGAAAGAATATATATCAAGAGTAAGAAGGTAGCCACAGGAGGCAAAACAAATCATCGAAATGCAACCATTTTCTTTGTCCTCAACAAAATGTTTCTAAATAGTCATAAGAGTGACAAGCCTTCCAGAGAATAACAGGCATGTCCAGTGTAATAGTGTGGAAAGAGCAGCAGTTTATGCATTGAATTTTGTAGCTTCACTCTCCAAAAATAGCAACTCTGTAGAGCTTCACTGTACAAAAATAGTAACTCTCTCTCCAGAAACATCTTCAAACAAGAAGTCAAGTGATCTAAATTGCTCTTAAAGTACAGGGAAAAAAACAAAATAAAACAAAACGCTCAATTACT
>NW_012142301.1:4774036-4787529 GCF_000956105.1 Propithecus coquereli
ATTTATCTATTAAGAATAAATGGAGTAAAGTTCATGTGGGAAAAACAGAGTATCTCTTCTCCAAAAACTAAAATTTTCGTAGGGTAATGCTTGTCTTCCTTCCCTTCCTCCTTTCTTCCTTCCTTCTTTTTTCCTGAATCAGCAAACATTTACTGGGCATTTATTAAGTGCTTGGCATTTTGCTGCTGTGTTAAGAATACAGATTTAAATAAACATTACCTCCATTATGAAGAAGGCTGCATGCGTACAAATGATTTGGTGATGCATATGATGCTTGTGCAAAAGAATAAAGATCTAAATGAAATTTAGAAATGGAAAGTTATGCCTTCTGAAGTAAGAAAGGGCTCCTGTTAGTGTTAGCGTTTGAACTGCATTTTGTATGTCAACAGGGGGATAGAGCAATTGAGGATGTTACAAAAGGCAACTTAGAGCAAATGCTTACCTGTAAATGAGAGAACTGGAATCCTGATTCATCATCTGGGAGCCACTAGAGACCAACTATACAGGAAGTAATGCTTACAAAAGTGTAACAAAATATCTACAGTAGCAACTGACGACTAGAATTCAAGAAACAATTTGAGGGTCTGCCATTTGATATCTGAGAAGATCAGTCAGATTTATGACCACAGAGCAAAGTGTAGGAGGGTAGAGATTGGGTAAAGTTCATCTCTTTGAATAAGAAAACGAAATATTAGCTTCAATTTTTTATTTATATGATTGTGTAAATGATCCACTGGGACTGAAGTGCAGGCAACAGAGTGGAAGAAAAAACAGCAAATATATTTTACTCTGTGAGACAAAGACAATGATGATTTCCCCAATGGCCTGGTAGAACTCAAGTAGCAGAAATAATGGATGATTCTGAACTCAAAGATTCAAAGCACCTACATGCCTACTTGCTGCTCCAACTCAAAACAGAAAGCTAGATTGTATTAACATTTCCTTACTAGCCAATTCTGCATGTATGCTATAAATTTGAACAACTATTTATATAGGATTGATATTTAAAACCCTGGATGGACCTGAGATATTTAGCCAATGGCTAAATAGTACTCCAACTACTTCTCCAAAATTTTAGAAACTATAATCTCCAGAAGAAATACCTTCTCAACCCCAAGGAGAATTGCCATATTTGATACAATATAAGAAGTAGATGAAATCTGTTTGAATGGAAAGTATTTTTTTTGTCTGCCTAGATTAAATAAGGAGAAATAGAACCTCTGTCTTAAAATTGTAAAATGGTTTTATAATTCCACCAAATTGATATCAACTATAAAGTTGATATCAAATTAGACAAATAAACAAAAACTCAGAAACTTTGCAGCAATGACATGGAAAATATAACCTCTCCTAAACTTCTCTCATTTTCACATTATGACTCCTTATCACCACCTTGTAACTTACCTTATTGCTAAAAAGAACAAACAATGCAATTTGAACCCCTCCTTTCTACAAATTGTTGCACTGAATACTGTCTCTCTATTCCCTACTCATTCTCTACTCATCCTGAAAAGGTCCCTGGTAAAGACTTTCTCGTATCCTCTCTCCAACTAGGAACTCTCTCTCTGGACTTTCTTTCTCTTCAAATTCTCTTCTGCACTTTCTACAAATATAACTCTGTCACTGTGCTCAAGTTAGTGTTTTCTATAGGCCTTCAGGGTTTCAATTATGCTTAATTCATTTTAGAGTACTGGCAAATTTTATCATTTAAAATAGGCATTCAATAAATGCTAGTTAAATGTTGAACATTAAAATACTATACCTTAAAAAGAATTTAGAGGCTCAGGATTTCTTTTGTCCTGACAAGTCTAAGGATTTGGAACTCTCATGACTCATCTTAAAATAAAACTTAAAAGTTGTCTTCACTTATATAAAGATTAAGTATATTTGCCCATCTATGAGGGCAACAAATGCTGGAAAGAGTAAATATTTCTAACCGAAAGACATTCAGCAAAATATGTCCATTATTATCTCTGTTATTCCACTATGTTTCGTTAAGAAAACAGTAGAAAATAAAAATAAGAAACTTTTAATAGGAAATAGTTACTGAAAATGGTATTATTGAAGATGGTTTAAATCGTTTGTTGGAAAATTATAAAAATTGATTTGTACTAGAGCCATGCATTCTCCTCAAGATACTTTCTTCTTGAGGAGAAAGAAATAATGAGTCTATGTTGTTATATCTTCAATGCATCATATTCTAATACCGATTTAATTTTATCTTCATGCCATGATGAATGGGAAGGAATTTCTTATACTGTTAGATATTTGAACCCAAGAGAAGAACTTTTTCATATTCTTAAGTCAAAGTGCAGAAATCTGATGTATCTGTAGAGACCAGGAAAAAAAATGTAGTTCACAGCAATAATTTTGTTTTTCATCTCTGTATTCCATTATGAATACTTTCAAATGAATTTCCCCTCTGGATTTGTCTACCTGCTAGAGTTCAAACACCTCTTTAAGCAAAGTGGCAATAAAAAGCTTTAATAAGTGCAAACCTTGCTGAGTGAGGAATCATTAGTGTAGAGGTGCAGAAAAATACACTTTCTTATTTGTAGAAAAGCGTTAGGGAAGCAGAGTGTGGAAGTAAGAGTCATCAAAATACAAATATAATAAGCTATTTAAATAAACAAATCTCACACTAATATTGTGCACTAAATCTTCTTTTCCCTAGCCTCTCTCAAAGTAAATTTTTCATCTTTTTTCCTATCTCAATCTAAATTTTTGTTTGCTTTAGACCCTGTTCGAATACTTCCACCTTAGCAAGGCTTACATGTGAACGAACTGCAGAGTTAATCTTCCAATGGTAATAATTTCTTACTTCTTCTATAATATCTATTTAAAGGAATTTCACTACTACTATTGGCCTTCTTAGTATTAAATAGCTTGCTTATTCTACAGAGTACCTGAGAAAAAGAAAAATGTGATACTTGGAACTAAAGAGTTTAAGAAAATTAATTTTACTAGCTACCCAGGTCAGCAGGCTGGGTATATTAGGAGTTAGTTTAAGAAAAGAGCTGGGATAACATATATGGAGAATAATTACTATTTATACATATAACTCATGGAAGTACATAAACACATGAATTTTTTCTCAGAACTAAATGATAATTTCTTATTGTGCAATTTTCAATTGGTATTACTCTTCATTTTTGTGGGTAAAATATGGTATTATGAGATGGGACAGCAAGTACACTGAAGTCTGCAAGAGACACAACCTCAGTTTCCATGATTTTGGTGGTATATATTTATGTTCCCCCTTACTTGATTAGAGTGTAACATTATGAAGACCAAAATCATGACTTTGATTCCCATATAACTTTTAATTTATTTTTTGCCAGTTAGTCATGTATCATGTCCACTTATAATTCTAACATATGAATATTGTTCAAATGACTAAAACATGGAACGTGTTTAGATAAATACAATTTAGCATTCCTTTTGAAAAGCTGAGGTTTCACTTCCTGGTGATTGTTTTGCAGTACTATCATTTGCACACACACAACATACATACACATATAACTTTATTATTACAATTCTCATTTATTGAGTATTTACAATGTATCAGACATGGTACAAAGCAATTTTGATTCTCAGAACAATACCTGATATAGATGTTATAATTATTTTTCCCAATTTATGAAAGAAGAAACTGAGACCGGGAATATTTAAAAATTTGTATGATGTCATAAAATCACTCAGTGAAATTAGAATGTGAGCTTATGATGTTTGATGTGAAATCCAACTCTTAATTAGAATTCTATAGCTATTGCTAACAAAAAAAAATCAAAAGAAAATTTGATAACACAATAGTGTTATCAAAAGACATTTAAGCAAAAATTAAATTATAAAATTTAAAAATGAACAAAACATGTTAATGGTTCTATTTCCTAGAAATTGAATTGAGCTATAAATACAAGATCTGAAAAATAGTGGCTTAGAAAAAGATAGCGCTCTATTTTTGCTCTAGCAAAACAAATCCAGAGGTAGACAACATAGGACTGTTACAGAGCTCTTGTGTATGAGCTTCATGTATGTTCTACACTCCTTCAGTCTTTTCTCCCCATTATGCTTGAATCCTGGCTTTAATATTCATCCTGTGCTTGCAAGATGGCTTCTGAAGCCCAAGCAATTACATATGTGCTCCCAGGCAAGAAGAAAGATTCAAACAAAAAAGAAATAAATGGACTAAAGCTTCCTGACAATTGAGTCAGATCCTTCAACAAGGAGTTGTCTTGGAAGCCCGCATTAAATCCTATACCAACATCATGCAAGCGAGAAGTTAGTCCCATGGCCACCCATTATAGAATGATAGATGTTAAATAAAATTGTTCCATTGGGCACATTCCTATCACTTCCCACAAAAAAAGTGTGCTGGTAAAGGAGAAGGGGTGACTATTTACTTTGTAAGTAACCAATAGATTCTACAAATTCTTACCAATGATTAAATCTTAAACTTATGGAAATTTTATTTTTAAAAATTATGTGTAAATTATATATGCAAATATGTATGTTTTTACGTTTTATGGCTTTTTTCTCCATAGATAAGACCCAGAAAATTTTTTATATTTTCTTGTGTTTCAAATATGATGCAAGGATTTTAATGGAATCTCTTTCTAGTAAAAGAAAAAATCTGTAAAGTCTATCTTATGTCCCTATAAAGGGAACTTTCCTCAAAAATTCTTTATTTCTCCAGCAAAACCCTGTTCTGACTGTCTGGGAAGTCAGGAAAACATAGTTAGGTAAATGTCAATCAAGAGTGGGATCACAAAAAAGGACACACTAGCTCTCTTATTTTATTATTATTTTAATTTGCTGAGGGACCACTGAATTCCGATAGAATAAATACCTTAGATTATGGTATAGTTGACACATTATTCTATCATTGATTGAATGAAATTGTCATTCTAATTTTATGAATGCATACAGAGTTAATCATTTCATGTCATTTCTGATTCTTTGGTTTTTAGGAGACATTAACTGTAGATAACTGAAGCAAACAGAAAATTTTGTAGGAAAACTATGAGCATGAGTTAAGGGAAAGTAGAGGAATAAGATTTGGAAAGTATTGCAATCAGGGCAGCTGTACAGTTCCCAGGTTCACAGTAGCAGGAACCAAGGGGTAGTTCTTTTAAGAATGAACCAGCTCCAGGGTCTGCAGTATTTTAATCCCTGTGGGAGTTTTACTTCCAGGCAGAAGATGCCAACTGGTTTATTGAGCACCACTCTCTGGTGGGGCAGGCACTTAGATTGGCCTAAGGAGTAGACTGTAACCAATGGAGTAAGGATAGGTCTCAAAAACAAATTCACAATGCTTTTGTTGCGAGCGGTAAAAACAACACATGTTCAGTATAGTTGCTGAGGGTTTTGTCTTTTTCTGAGGTAGCACACTAAGTTTTCAATGTTTCGAAAGTATAAAATGTCAGAATATTTGGAAACACAATAATACTTAAGCCCATTGTAAAAGAATAGATTGTCCTTACAATTTCCGTTAATGTTCAAATGCCAGGTGCTGTGGAAAACTTTTATTTGTCTTATTCTATCAAGACGTAGGTCACATTTTTATGACCATTGATGTCACCCTGTTTTCCATCTCATTCCTTGTACATTTTCAGGCACTGTGGCCAAAAATGAAAAGCACTTCCCTTTGTTTTCCTGCGGGATCCCATCGCATTCTTATACCACAACAGTGGCAAAGAATCCAAATGACTTTTTCCGACTCTTAATCTGGCACCAGAAACGATTTCATCTCGACAGAAGCAATTGCAATCTAAATTGCTTTTTGATCCATAGATACATTTATTTTCCTGTTTTCTTCTTGCTATTGTTTTAGTTTTTCTCTGAAAACACAAATGTAAATTCACCTCTGAAGAGAGGGGAGGCAAATATGCTTTTTGTATAAACTGGGTTAACATTCACATTTACAAGTCAATTCTTTTATATCGTGTTTCCATTTCAGCCAGGAATGATAAGCAGAAACCAACAATATGACCTAATATAACCAATGCTGTACTTCTTGTTTTTTCATGTAATTTCACTGTAAGTCAACAGAATCTGACGTTTTAAAGAGCAGTCTCCTTTTTCCCAACTGCTTCAGAATATGTTTGTATAGATGAAGATTTGATAGCTTCATGGCCTGGTATTACAAATTTATCAGTATCACAAGGAAAATCTGAAAGTTCAAATAACTTTCAGTGACTTAGATGTGTTGGTAGAGAGAAGTAGATGTTGACCTTGAACCTGGAACATGTTAAAGAATCAGTGGTTGTTAAGAAGTTAAATTAAGGAGATATATTTATAGATATAGGTACAGATGACCAGGGCCTGAAATACATTTATCAAATTTCTCAGTATTAATATTTTTGCTGTTATAAGGGTTTTTTTTTTTTGGTCAGGATGTAAATTCCACTAGTATGATTGCTATAAAGCCTCATAGGGTGAGGAATCAAGAGTTCATCTAGATGTATGTTTTCTCTTCATTTACCCTAATTGTAAAGTAGATCCTAAATTATTGGGATAATGATCGGAGGCAAAAATACTCTCTGCTAAAATTCTTTTTTTTTTACTTTTATTAAAATACTTTAAATCACAATGAATATAATATATTTTGCATATATTTATGAAAATGCACATAAGCCAATTACTTTCGTGGTCTACAGATAGATAATTATGTAAATCCTGGCTAAACCCAAACAAATATGGTTAGCCGGCTCATAATTTGAGTGAGGTCATAACCCTGAACCATTTTCTTAGACATTATCATCAATGACACTACAAAAATAAGGGCTCTTTTTTTTTTTTACAAGAGGCCATAGTTTATAGGAACGAAAACACACAATAAAATTGTTCATATGTGACCTTACTTATTGGTATAAAAGCGAAAATAGTTCATAGTCACGTAATTGGCTCATAGGCTCTGAGAAGGTGCAAAGCTCAGAACATGAAAATGTTAGTGTATGAAACTGTAGCCTGGGCAATTTGAGTGGAAGCTACTCTTAGAAGGGGGCAATGGTAGAGGGTAATATCATAAATATTTACATGAGGCAATGAAAAGGATGTGTCCCTTCTCAGGCTAATTGCTAACTAAATTATTCTTACATACTTAGGGCGGAAGGACAGTTTCTGGAGAAGTAAAATCACACCCATTCCCTGAGATGGATCTGTTTCTGAATAAATACTTCAGTCTGTTATCCTCTTAGTTAAATTTTCTAAGATTCAGTGTTAACTGTTGACTGTCTTTGTAATTTTCAATTAAAGCACTCCATTCTGTCTCTCACTCTCTCCCTATTTCTGTGTGTGTGTGTGTGTGTGCGTGTGTGTGTGTGTGTGTGTGTGTGTGAAAGTTTATATTTAAAGCCTAAGTAAAGTCTCCAAGTCCAGAGTCATCAGAGCCACATTTTACTTTTGTCAGAAGTGGCTTGGGATCTTGATGAGCATGTTGAAAACGGTGTAGATAGAGCAGCTCCCTGTGTAGATTAATTCAGCGCACAGCTGGGGCTGGGAAGGCAAGCCCATTCTAGGGAATGAAGAATGGCCAATCGGGGTGGAGCTGCCCGCCTCCCTCTCCACAATGTACTAATCCTCAATTTGGCACTGCTTTAAAAGAAAAGAAATCTAAATTGAGGCCAGCTGATTTCTTACTGAATCAGCCAGCTGGATGTGGAGCCAATTTCCGCAGCTTCCACGCAGTGGTAGCCAGGAAATATTTTAATTGAAAGAACTCTATGTTGACAAATACCAAAGACAACCTATTTATAACTTTTAACCAATATTTATGGAATTCCCTGATTTAATAACATTTCCCTTTAAACTCAGTTGCAAAATAGAAAAATTGTTAGGCTAGAAGCAAAGCTAAATGATGTGGAAGGAAAATGAATAAAACCAAAGAAAAGAAAAAGGAAAGAACTAGTAAATGTTGTATACAAATGAACAGGCACGTGTAACTGAGCCCAATAATATGAATGTATTCGACGAAATTAGTTTCAAGTGAAAAGAGGCTGTGATTTTTTAAAAAATCTTATAATTTAGAAGATTTAATATTATAAAATCAGCGATGGTATGTTTTTAAGTACCTGTAGTCTTAAGAGTTATGTCTAAATATGTATATTAGGTGAGGAATTTTATTGTGCTAGCCAATCTGAATGATGTCTCATTTCTTTTCCTTTTAACATGAAACAAGTTGTGCTGAAAATGATCCTGAAACGCAAAATCCAATACAAACTTTCTCTCTTCGTTAACATCAGTACAGCGATGAGAAGAGCCAACCTTGATTATAACGATGACATGACATTATAATCTTTAAAATATATACTCCCCTTTCTTAAAAATCATGACAGTTTGCTGACCTTGTACTACAATTAAAAGTATTTAGTTTTAGCAATTGTTTTTTCATCACTATTTTTTTTTAATGTTTGAAAGCAATGCTTTGCCCTTGTCAATTATTTCTTCTTTATATAAATCCATTTTTTCTTATATAACTCAACTTTTTACAATATTCAATGTAATACACATGGTGATTTTTTTTTATTATAATCAAGGGTATTATCATAAAGTTAACTTTACTCAGCCAAAGAATAGTGATGAATTAGAAAGTAAAAATCTTTTGAAACATGGTTCCTTCCACATTGAAATGGTAGCAAAGTCTAAGTTGATGATTTCTGCAATTGAGTATGCCTGTAAATCACAAATATAATCACACAATTATATTGGATGTTGGAAAGATGTTTCTACTAAATTTAGCTGCTTGGGAAAAGCTACTATGGTTTTCTGCATTACTGTTACTGGTGATGGAGAATTATCGAATGTGGTATTGCTGGTAGCTGTGGTGTGCTGTGAGGCAGCTCTCCCTAGTGGACACTGCTGTAACCACGCTCGGTGAGTGAAGAAATGCCCCCATGAACTTTCTGAGAATAAATAGAGATAAATAACTGCAAAGAGGTACAGTGCATATGCATTTTAAGAACATTGATAATTCAAATAATAAATTTATTTTGGGGTAAGGATATTAAAAATCTAATGTTTTTAAGTATTCTTGAGCATCATCTTAAGTATTTTTGAGCATCATCACCCTCTAAATTAGCTATTATTTATTGAAGTAAATAGTAAAAAGTGACAAGAGAAATATGTTAGTTCATTATGGAATAGATAAAAGGAATATTTGAATCCATGGCATCTGCAATAAAGACACTAGTAAATAAAACTCAAGAGTATTTTTTTTAAAAAATTAGGCAGAGAACTGTTGAGAATTATTTAATCATAAAGGAATGTGCCTGCCACAGAATTTCATAAGTAATCTTGGGGAAATAGGTGCATCTCATTACTCACTTTCCATTTTTATGAAAGGTTCATGCTTGTGCGCAATGATACATTTGTAGGTTTACACCCTCTTTTTTTTAAAAAAAGAGCATTTTGCATTTAAATTGCTCTTCCTATTCTTAAAGCAGCTATAAGGAGTACAGTGTGAGCCTTAAAACAACAATATATAATAAAATTAGAACAATATTGAATATAGCTTGAAACAGTGTATTCAGTCTTAATTTATAATAATCAATGTAATTTATTAGGTTGTTTACTTTTGATTCCATGAAGTTGTAGATAATAATTATAGGGGAAACAGCCTCTAATATAGTACTTGAGGCAAAGCGATGGATAATGGCGTACTGTCCTGCAGGTACAGGCAGCTGTAGAGAAGCCCAGTTAGGCACAGAGTCTGGGTCCATTGTTGGATCTTCACATCTTCTTGTTTAAAAAGTTAGAAAAAAAGAAAGATATAAAAGTAAAATAAAGTAAAAGTATAAAGACATAAAAGTAAAATAAAAGTAAAATTACTCCATGTGCAACTCTCAACACCCTTCTATTTTTTTCCATTCCTGAAATACCTTAACCTTTGTTCTGAAAGAAGCATATGATTACCCAGCTTTGTTTCTATGTCATTGTTAAGGGAAGTAGAGATGGTGTTCTTAATATTATTTTGAGGAATTGGGAGGCTCCCTCAGCCCCTAGGACTATTAGATAGTGTCCAAATAGTATCAATATGTGTGCTTGTTGACTGGTTGACTGTCTGACTAAATCTATGAGTAAGTTAACACTGTGTAAGGAAAGGTGAAGTTTCATTTCCCAATCTACCTCTGCATCTATGTAGGGGTTTTTTGGTTAGTTGCAATTGAAGAACAGATTAGAAGAAGAGAGGTAAGCATTAAAGACATAGCCTCTCATTCAAAGTAACGCAGGGGCCTCCGATTGGCATATCATTAAAAAAATACCATAAAACATAATATTCATACTGTAGAAATGCTCATTTCTGGCATTCAGTCATATAAAGAACAGATTTATTCAGATTTCCGATTTTGCCATTTTGATAGTATATATGTCACAGTAAGAGAATAAACCATATTTTCTTAAAAAAAAAAAAACTTGGGTCAACAGATTTTTACTAAGAAATAAAATAGAGAGGATGGATAGAGGAGGGAAGGGGAAAGAGAAAGAAAGATTTGGGGAAGAGGAAACTGTAGCCTTCACCGGTCTGCAGTGGATTAGCAGAAATCCCAATCTTCCACACATTTCTGAGGTGATTATTCTCACCTGGAGAAATTGAAAAGCAAGACAAAGGAGTTAATGTTATCACTCACAAAAACTAAAGTGACTGGGGTCCTGGCACTCCTTAAAAAGGGATTTTTTTCTTTCTTTCTCTATCTACATGAACTAAAAGCACATTTGCAGAATAGCTACTTGAAACTATTATAGAATGTGTGACACTAAATACATGAGCAGGAAAATACATAATGCACTAGACAGGCTCATTAGAAAAATGGTTGTTACTGCCCCTTGTGAGGAAGACTTCTCTATTATGTTTTTATATCAAACTCTCATTTTCATAGTCCATATTGACATTAAAATAGAAAAAAAAGAAAGAATCATTAGGTGTTATATGTGCACGTAAAGGCTTGGGTTCCTTACGTTCACCTATGCTTTACCTAGCATCATGATTAAAAAGTTAACATTTTATCATTATATAAAATTTTATTATCAATGTATATTTCCTGATGTAATTTTTGATGATTTTGAATATGAGAAGTAATGCAACATGTGAGCTTTAATTTATATTCATTATACATGCAGATTAGCTGCTATTGAATAACTTCCTTTATTGCCATTGTCAGAAGATTTAGAATTGTTCAATAATTTCTTGATACTATCTTTACTAGCTTCATTCATATATTTTTCCAACTTTTAAAAAATAGTTCTTCAACTGCAAATATAAAAATATAGCATATATTCCAATTAATTACTTGCATGATTATAATAATATTCTTCATATTTTTATATATGTATTTTAATCTGCTTGATATTCAAGGTTTATCATTTTATTAAATAATATATTACAACTGCTTCCTTTAGAAGTGGTAGATCAAGTAGTGATTTCTATATATACATGTCATTGTGATGCAAAGAAATTGCAGTATTTCTTCTTTTTTCATAAATGTGCATTTCATTTTTATAAATACTGTTTACAACAGTGGGCTCATGATGATCTTTAATAATGTGGAGGTTTAATTATCTGTGCTAAATATGGCAACAGTAGAACTGAATCCCTGTTTACCCACAGAGGAATAAGTCTTGTTCTCATAAACAATCTGCATCATAAACTGTGTTGCTACATTTTTACCCCTATGGAAAAATCTCTTGGTGCTTCCTGAATTATTTGCATCCTTTCTTAAACAGTGATGAGTAACATGCTATTGTTATATAAAGTGGTGTATTCCAATAATGACAAATCCTTATAAATATTTCTAAATAGAGATGATTGCTAATTGACTAATAAAAATACATCTAGTAGATGTTTTAAGCAATTATTGTTTTTAGATATTAACATAAAATTTCATCTGACATTATCCAAAGCTATATAGTGTTTCTATTTAATATATATTTTTAAATGTCTAGATGTCTTTCTGTACTATTGCATCAAATTTTGAGAAAGAAAATTTAATTAGGTCTTAAGACTATGGAATTATTGAATGAATAACTTTGTTTGGACTATTAGTGACACTGGCCCTTTAAAGGGCAATAATACATAATCAGCCATTCCTTGACCATTCAAATAGAAATCTAAGTACGTTTTACAGTTGAATAGTTGCATTGCAATGTGAAATGGGGTGTATCAACAGAAATAACCCTTTTTATTTTACCTAATCCCAGGAAATAAAAGCTTTAGCTAATAATAACCCATCTTTACATTAGAAATGTAATTCTAATAACGGAAAAGTCTGAAATAGCTGACCACATATCATTCATCATGGAATGTCAAATAGCCATCAATTCAAGGATAGAATCAAGTAGCTAAACTAGTAGATATGAAAGTATTTTATTTGCAGATCTTTTTGTGAAAAGAAAACAATAGCAGAGGACTCCCCACCTCGTCCCCTTTAAAATTTTGACATTGGTATTAGAGTCATAAATACTAAGAACTCAAATTTATGTTTGATTTCTTCCATTTATCATTTTAAAACACTTTATCTGATACATAATGTACAAACCCAGGCAAACTCAGCTGTATTAAAAGGAGCTTCGATATACAAACATGAAAAAGGCTTGTGTCAAAAATTATCAGCTATTTTTTAACAAGATGATACCTACTATATGACTTTAAAGAATAAATTTGCTGAGACAACAAATATAAGTATCATTCATCTCATTCACAAAAGGCTCCCAGATTAACCTACTGAATAGGAGATTATTTATTTGATTTTTTTCATATATTTAAATATTATTTTAAGTTCATACGACATTATGTATGTTTAGCAATTATTTCTATGCGTATACGTTACAGTGACCTATTATACATATATGCACACCAAGTATTGCTATTAATTTTCTATGCTTTAAAAAATGCTGACATCATACTTACTTAATCTCCATAGAGCAGTAAATTAATACAAATTTGTAGAAGTAACAAAAGTATGTAATAAGAGATTTTACTAATGTTTTCAGGTTTAAAATGGGATTTATAGATTAAAACTTTAAACACATGAGTAAATACCTATCTACATAAATAAAGAAAAAGAAAAAATTTAAGACATTCTTACCATTTGGTAGCCTTGCCCACAATCTCTATTTTTGTCTCAATTTATTCCCTCCAACTAATGTGTAATGATTTTACATTAATGTTGTTGCTTTAAAAATAGTTTTAGTATTTTCAATGCATCTTTAAGTAATATTGTTTAGTTTTGCTCAGTTTTAGAATTTGTAAAAATGGAATCACACTGTAAATATATTTTGTGTCTTGTTTTCCATTTTAAAATTATGTTTGTAGGCCGGGCGCAGTGGCTCACACCTGTAATCCTAGCACTCTGGGAGGCCAAGGCGGGCGGATTGTTTCAGCTCCGGAGTTCGAAACCAGCCGGAGCAAGAGCGAGACCCCATCTCTACTAAAAATAGAAAGAAATTAATTGGACAACTAAAAATATATAGAAAAAATTAGCCGGGCATGGTGGCGC
>NW_012142301.1:4787669-4792928 GCF_000956105.1 Propithecus coquereli
ATAAATAAATAAAAATAAAAATAAAAATAGAATTATGTTTGTAAGATTCATCAACATTGTTGGAGGGAACTCTAGTTGATCCTTCTATATTGCTGTACATTTCACTGCATAAATATACCACAATCCATTCATCCATTCCCCTATTGATGGTCATTTAGGTTGTTTCCAGTTTCAGGCAATTGTAAACAATGCTTCCTCGAATATTCTTATACATGTATCCTAGTGCATATAAGATATATTAATATTTATCATGGTTATGTATTTGAGGGTGCAATTAATTAGTGCTTTTCACATCATACACATTTCTTCAATACTGTGGAATAATGCACGTGGATCTTAAAGTAGTTGTGACAATTTTACATCCTCACTAGCAGTATATGTGAGTTCCAAAAGTAAATGAAATGTTTGTCAGATGCATAAGCCTGTGTAACCCGAATCACCTTTAGATAGAAACCCTTATCATCACTCTGGAAAGTTCCCTCTTTCCAGTTAATGTTTACTTCCATCTCAATGAGAGCATCCACTGAAATACTTTTTCTTCACCTTAGATTAGCTCTGCCTTTTCGAGAAATTTCTGTAAGAGGAATATTACAGTAAATGTTATTTTAGGTAAAGATTTTTTTTTCTTTCTTCTCATGGCATAATCATTTGGAGATTCATCCATGGTATTGTTTGTATTAGAAGTTTCATTATTTTTCTTGCTAAGTGGTATTTCATTGTATGAATATACACATATTTAGTTATCCTTTCTCTTCCTGAGGGGCTTTGGGGCTCTTTTCAGTTATAGAGCATTATGAATAAAGTTGCTATTAACATTCTTGATGAAGTCATTTTTTTAAATGTATGCTGAATTAATTTTTCTTAGAAATCTAGAAGTGGAGTTATTGGATCATAGAATGGGTATATATTTATTTTTAAAAAAGAACTGCCAGACATTTTTCATAGTATTAGTACCTATTTGCTCCTATCAGCAATGTATTAAAGCTTGCATTACTCTATGTTCTTGCCAGCATTTAGTGTTGCCAATCTTTTTTTCTTTTAATTTTCACAATCCCTATCATATATATGTCTTTTTTTTTTATTTCAACATCTTACGGGGGTACAAATGTTAAGGTTACATATATTGCCTTTGCCCCACCCCAGTCAGAGCTTGAATCCTGTCCATATGCCCCCATTAGGTGTGAATATACCAGTCCCCTCCTCACCCCTCCCAACTACCTGACACCTGAAGAATGTTACTACTATATGTGCACATACGTGTTGATCAGATACCAGTTTGATGGTGAGTACATGTGGTACTTGTTTTTCCATTCTTGTGATACTTCACTTACTAGAATGGGCTCCAGCTCTATCCAGGATAATATAAGAGGTGCTAGATCACCATTGTTTTCTGTGGCTGAGTAGAACTCCATGGTATATATATATCACATTTTATTAATCCACTCATGTATTGATGGGCACTTGGGTTGTTTCCACATCTTTGCAATTGTGAATTGTGGCACTATAAACATTCAAGTGCAGATATCTCTTTTATAGAATGTCTTTTTTTTCCTTTGGGTAGATGCCCAGTAATGGGATTGCTGGATCAAATGGTAGTTATGCTTATAGCTCTTTGAGGTACCTCCATACTACTTTCCACAGAGGGGTTGTACTAGTTTGCAGTCCCACCAGCAGTGTATGAATGTTCCTATCCCTCTGCATCCATGCCAACATTTATTGTTTTGGGACTTTTTGATAAAAGCCATTCTCACTGGAGTTAAGTGATATCTCATTGTGGTTTTGATTTGCATTTCCCTGATGATTAGAGATGCTGGGCATTTTTTTTTCATATGTTTGTTGGTCATGAATCTGTCTTCTTTTGAAAAGCTTCTGTTCATGTTCTTTGCTCACTTTTTAATGGGGTTAAAATAGGGATTTTTTTTGTTGATTTTCCTGAATTCTATATAGTTTCTAGTTATCAGCCCTTTATCAGATGTGTATCATGTGACTATTTTCTCCCACTTTATAGGTTGTCTGTTTGCTCTCGTGATAGTTTCCTTGGCTGTGCAGAAGCTTTTTAATTTGATCAGGTCCCATTTATTTATTTTTGCTATTTCTGTGATTGCCTTTGGGGTCTTCTTCATAAATTCTTTGCCTAGGCCAATGTCTATAAGAGTTTTTCCAACATTTTCTTCTAGAATTCTTATAGTTTCATGCCTTAGGTTTAAGTCTATTTTCCACCATGAGTTGATTTTTGTGAGAGGTGAAAGTGCAGATGCTGTTTCAGTCTTCTACATGTGGCTATCTAATTTTCCCAGCACCATTTATTTAATATAGATTCTTTTCCCCAGTGTATGTTGTCTGCTTTGTCAAAAATTAGATGGCTACATGAGGATCGCTTTATACCTGGGTTCTCAGTTCTGTTCCATTGGTCTATGTCTCTGTTCCTGTGATAGTACCATGCTGTTTTAGTTACTGTAGCTTTGTAGTATAGCTTGAAGTATGGTAAATTGATGCCTCTCAATTTGTTCTTTTTGCTTAAGATTGCTTTTGCTGTATGGGTTCTTCTCAGGTTCCACATGAAGTGTAGAATTATTTTTTCTAGATCTGCAAAAAATCATGTTGGTATTTTAGTAGGGATTGCATTGAATGTGTAGATCATTTTCAGTAGTATAAACATTTTGACAATGTTGATTCTGCCAACCAATGAGCATGGTATGGTTTTCCACCTGTTTATCTCCTTTGCTATTTCTTTCCTCAGTGTTTTGTAGTTCTCCCTGTAGAGGTCTTTCACTCCCTTAGTTAAATATATTCCTAGGTATTTTATTTTCTTTGCTGCTATTGTGAAGGGTCTTGAGTCTTTGATTTGGACAAATTCTTAGAAACACTTAGCCTCCATAGGCTCAATAAGGAAGAAAGAGAACTCCTGAGCAGACTAATATCAAACACTGAAATTGAAGCAGCAATAAAACACCTTCCTTAAAAGAAAAGTCCCAGACCAGATGGTTTCACACTTGAATTTTACCAGACCTACAAAGAAGAATTGGTGCCTATCCTGCAGTAATTATTCCACAACATCAAGAAGGAAGGAATCCTCCCCAACACATTTTATGAAGCCAACATCACCCTGATACCAAAACCAGGAAAGGACACAATAAAAAAAGAAAACTACAGACCAATACCCCTTATGAATATAGATGTAAAAATTCTCAACAAAATTCTAGCAAACCAAATTCAGGTGCTTATCAAAAAAATAATCCACCAGAACCTAGTGGGCTTCATCCCATAGATGCAGGGATTGTTCAACATGTGGAGATCTATAAATGTAATTCAACGCATACATAGATGTAAAAATAAAGACCATATTATCCTGTCAATAGATGCAGAAAAAGCATTTGACAAAATTGAGCACCCTTTTATGATAAGAACACGTAACAAAATAGGCATAGTTGAGATTTACCCAAAAATGATAAAAACCATTTGTGACAAACCCACAGCCAACATCATACTGAATGGGGAAAATTGAAAGCATTTCTTCTCAGAACTGGAACCAGACAAGTTTGTCCTCTGTCACCTCTACTATTCAACATAGTGCTGGAAGTCCTAGCCACAGCAATTAGACAAGAGAAGGAAATGAAGTGCATCCAAATGGGGACAGAAGAGATTAATCTATCACTCTTTGCTGAGGATATGATCTTATATCTAGAAAATCCCAAAGATTCTTCCATAAGACTACTGGGATTAATAAAAAAATTCAGCTAAGTCTCATGTTATAAAATCAATGTACAGAAATCAGTAGCATTCCTATACACCAACAGCAGTCAGATTGCCAGTCTTTTAATTTAACCATTGTGGTTGGTATATTGTGATAACTCATTGTGATTTGAATTTACAATTACCTATGATTACTCATTTGACTACTTTTCCATGCAATTATTGGCTATTGTATATTTTATTTTATAAAATATCTATATAAGTATTTTGGCTATTTTTTTAAAAAAAGAGATAGTCTATCTTTTTATTATTGAGCATATAAATTTTTTACATATCTGAGATATAAATCCTTTGTCAGATATATATTTTGAAAAGATTTTTTCCCAGACTATGACTTGTGTTTTCATTTTCAGAATTTTGTTGTTTTGGTATACAAAGCTTTAAATTTTTATCCTTCATTTTAAAAATTGAGGTGGAATTTACATAATAAAATTATCCATTTAAAATGGGCAATTCATTTGCATTCAGTGGCATTCAGGACACTCAAAATGTTGTACAGCTACCACTTTTATCTAGTTCCAATACATTTCCATTACTCCAAAAAAAAAAAAAAAGAAACTCTTTCCCTATTAAACAGGTAATGTTTATCCCCCTCTTTCTCTATCCACTAGCAATAACTAATATGTTTTTCCTCTCTAAGCATTTACCTATTCTAGATATTTAAGATAAATGCAATATGCAGTATTTGCCCTTTTTTGTCTGGCTTGTTTCACTTAGCAAGGTATTTTTAGGTTTCACCCATATTATAGCATGTTCAGTACTTAATTTTTAAGGCTGAGTAATATTCCATGGAATATGTATATTACATTTTGTTTATGGACAAAATCCGTTGATGGACACTTGAGTTATTTTTACCTGTTAGCAATTATTGAAAGAAGCTTTTAATTTGGATAAAGCTTAATTTATATTTTCATTAGTGATTATTGTGTCTGTTTCTTTTCTAAAAATTCTTAGAGTACCCCAAGAAAATAAATTTTTTAAAACTTTTCTTTAAATACTTTATTGTTTTAGCATTTAAATTTAGGTCTAGAATCCATCCCAAGTCAATTTTTTGTGTTATATGAAATAAGGATCAAGGTTTTTAGTCCTCTACTTCCTCCTCCCCCTCTTCCTCCTCCTTTTCTTTCCCTATAAGGATGTCCAATTTTTCCAGACTTGCTTTGGGAAAAGACTTTTCTTGCCCTTTGGGATGGCCTCGATTTCTTTGTCAAAAATCAAATATGAGTGTACTTTTGAGCTGTCAATTCCATTTCAATGATCTCCTCAACAATTTCTGTGCCAGCATTGTGCTCTCTTGATTGCTATAGTATCATAGTAAGATAGGTGGCATAATATTCCGACTTCCTTATTTTATTAAAAATTATTCCATTTATACTACATTATTTTGAATTCTGTATAATTTTTAGAATTAACTGACAAATTTCTCCAAAGTATATGCTCTGCTTATGATTGAGGTAAAATTGAATGCACATATCAATCTGTGGAAACTTGACTTCTTACCAACAT
>NW_012142301.1:4793088-4807682 GCF_000956105.1 Propithecus coquereli
CAGCTGGATTTTGTAATGCTTATTATAACCTAGATGAATTCACTCGTTGTATTAATAATTCTTTTACAGATTTTCTTGGATTTTCTATGTAAGAACCATGTTACTCAGGCTAGAGAGTTTGACTTCTCTATTTTTGATCTTTATGCTTTTAACTTCTTTTTTCTGTCTTATTGCAATGGCTAGATACTTCATTAGAGTACTGAAATGAAGAGGTGAGAACAAGCATTGTTAGCATTTCAAGTCTTGGTGGAAAACATTCAATATCCCATAATTAAGTATGACATTCACCCTAGATTTTTGTAGATACACTTTATGAGTTTGTTGAAGATTTCTTATAATCCTAGATTACTGAGAATTTATATCATTAACACATTTTATTAAAATACTTTTTCTATATCTGTTAAAATAATCACATGGATTTTCTGATTTATTAATATGAAGATTTACATTTGTTTTATTTCAAAGGCTAGTTCGACCTGGTACTGTTGAAGTAAATACCACTTAATATCAAGTATTATCATTTTTATATTTTGCTGGATTATATTTGTTGATATTTCATATTTTATTAAGGATTGTTGCTTCTATGTTTATAATGAATCATCATCTACAATTATTTTGCAATATTATTTGTCAATATTAGCCTTAGGATTATAGTGGCCTTATAAAACATGTTGGAAGTGATCTCTGTTTTCTGAAAAAAATTAAAAAAAACTGTAATTACTGGCATTTTCTTCCTCAAATAGTTGATGTAATTCATAAATGCAACCATTCCTGGAGTTTTCCTTATGAAAATATTTGATATTCAACTTAATTTAATTCATTTAATGTATAATCCATTGTTATATCATTTTCCTTATTATGTGATACTTTGTTATATTTAGTCACTGCTTTAAAGAATTTTTGGTTGTTGTTGGTTTCTAAAAACTTTAGTAGGGTATGCTAGGTACAGTTCTCTTTATACTTATCCTGCTTAGGATTCACTGAGCTCTATCAATTTATAATTTCATAAATTTTAGGACAATTTTGGCTATCTTTTTTCAATTTTTTTCTGTTTTCATCTTTCTCTCCTCTCCTTCTGTGATTTCAGTTCCATACATGCTATAGACTGCTTGAGGTTTCCCTTACGAGTCTCTGTTCATTTTTTCCCTAAATACTTTTCTTCTCTGTTTTTAGATTAGATAGTTTTCTTTGATATATTATTCTGGACTTAATGTTTGTGTCTCCCCCAAATTTATATGTTGAAATCTTAATCCTCAATGTGATGATATTAGAAGTTGCAACCTTTGGGAGTCATTAGGTCTTTAGAGTGGGGCCCTCATGTAAAGGATTAGTGCCTTTCTAGAAGAGGCCACAGAGAACTCTTTCACCCTGTCTGCCATATAAGTCTACAAGGAGAAGTCAGCATTCTGCAAGTTGAAAGAGAGCTCTTACCAAAACTCAACCATGTTGGTACCGCGATCATGTACTTTCAGTCTTCAGAACCGTGAAAAATAAATTTCTATTGTTTATAAGCTACCCAGTCTGTTACTTTGTCATAGCAGCCTGAACTAAGATACCAATCTTTAAAGTCATTAGCCCTTTCTTTCCCATTTTCTTTATGATTTAAGCCCATCAGTTAATATTTCATTTCAGAAATTTTTTTGGTTCTATATTTCTATTTTGTTTATTTGTAGCGTTTCCAATGGTATGCTAAGTTCTTGTGCATTCGTTCATTATTGTCAAGTTTTTCTTTATGATATTATATATTATTAATAGATAATTTAACATTATCATCTATAAAATTCAATATCTGGGTCATCTCAGGATTGTTTTCTTATTACTGCTTTTTTCTTATCTTTGGGTAATATTTTCCCGCTTATTTAAATCTTCATTAATTTTTAAAATATGTTTGGGATGCTATCAATGAATCTGGTTTCTCTAATTTTTCTACATGAAGTTTTGATTTTTGTAAAAACAGGGGCTTAACTGGGGTGCAGTCATAATCCAGACTGTTTTCCTAGTAGTCTGAAACTGCTTATCTCATTTAATTATCCAGCTGTTACATTTGGCAGGAAAATTTGCAAATACATTTTAGTATTTAGTCAAGAGTTTGAGCTGGTGAATCACATGCTAGCTGGATTTCAACTCTGACTCTGCTTTTTGTCCAGTGCCTTCTTGCTGTGCCAAACTACAAAAATCATTTGGTTAGTGAAGGCTTAATAAAGTAATGTTAGCCTGAGTTGGGTGAGTTTGTTACGAATTCAAATCTTTCACTGGCCCCTAAATTATATAAATAGACATTTATAGTATACCCTAGGTTTCAGGCATAGTTTGAGATGATCTTAAACAGTTTTGCCACTGGGCAACGTGTTAAACCTTGTGTGTAAATCTTTGATGAAGGAACAAGAGATAAGGAAGAGAAGACAGAGCATATACATAGCGACTGGTTGAATTTTATAGAAGAGGTAGAGCAGTAGCAACAGCTTTATATGGGATACACAAAATGATGTAGAAATGCTGGTAGGAAAGATTCATAAAATATGAGAATTTTAAAATACATAAAAGTGAAAGGATAAGATGAATATAATACCTTGAAGAAACAGGAGGTTCTGGGATCCAGAACAAATATTAATGGTCTTTCCTTAGTTAGGAAGAGGGATACTTCTTACATTGGAAAAAAATAAGGAAGTTATAGAAAACCAATGCAACTACAGGTAGATTTGTAGATTTGGGGAGGGAAAATAAGGAAATTTCCATTTGATGGCTTCTTAGCTTAGTAAGAGATTGGTTGAGGAAAAGGGATCAGGATTGGCTGTTTAAAGAGAATATAGGCTGTATTAAAGAATCATAGTCATAGTGGTGAGTGAATCCAGGCTTTGACTTTAGGAATAAATGAGTGGTGTGGAAGTAGAGGTGCCTAGAGAGGATAAGGGCAAGGAACTGAGAGGTCAGCCCAATGGGTACGTATTTACCACGGACTTGGAAGTCTTTCGTGATGATGCCAAGAGTTGCAGTGGGGAGAAAACCACAACTATCTCCAACGAATAAGATGTAGATTGCATGTTCCATAGATGATAGCAATGAGAAGGGGAAAACTATGAAAAAGCCTAATAGAATGAAGCCCAAAGTTTCATAAGACTAAAGGGGATTTAATGTCTTGGGATAACAAATAGAAAAGATGACACTAATGCTACTTTCAGACCAAATTCAAAGAAGAAAGTTCCCATTTACAAAGGCTAGAAGGGAGCCAGTTTTATTTCCACTAAGAGAAGGCAATATTCATAAAAGAGTTTTAAAATGTGGAAAAGTCTGAAGAACACACATCCAGAGCTCAGGGGATATAGTAGTAAAGTATGAGAGGGAGGCAAATGTGAATAAGTTGGTTTAATGCAACAAATATTCAAAATACTATGGGATGAAGGATTGCGAGTTCATTGTGATAGGAAGGCATTTGTTTTGGCAATGACTAATGTAAATACATGTGTGGAGACCAATGATTAAGTGGAGATAGGGTCTTAGAACAATGGCTTCCTTATCTTCATGTTTATTTCAAACACAGGAGTTTCTTGTGTTTTGTTTCATCTTGGTTCTAGGAAGTCAAGAGTTCTTCACTAATAGTATGTCTGTGCAAGAAAAGGAAAGAGTAATTGAGAATGACAATGATCATGATCGTGAGAAATTGAGGCATTAACATCTAGCTGTAATAGGTCCAGTCCTCATCCTATAGGTTGATTTTTGATGTGATATAGGGGCTGGCTGGTGACTGATGCTCTGTTTCTCTCTATAGAAGTGGATGTAGTCTTAGATTAGAAAAAGATGGATGGCTTATTGGGAAACATAGGTTCTAACTCATGGTGAAAAGTTTTTTTTTCACAGGGTGAAATTTTGTGATAAAACAGAATAAAGATACTCCTTTAGCTTAGTCCCCATCCTCATAACCCAGACAGCTCTAAAAAATAACATTTTTAGCTGTTCTCCAATAGTTTGATTTTTTTAAATGCAAAGGAATATTTATGAATACATAAAATCTTCACTATATTAATATAAAAAGGGAGCAAGATTTATAATTATTTCCTGAGTCAGAAACACAAAGAAATGTGATAAACTTCTATTAAAATCCTAAACATCATCAAGAATCAGATTTCTTCTCTTGCTCTTCCTCAGTAGTATATATCAGTCTGACAGTGAAAGGACACTCTAATCCCTGTGTAATACCCTGGGGAGTGACATTTGTGTGGAGTGTCAAGTTCTGAGAACTAGCTGTTAATTACTATGATTTCCAAGATATTTTTAATTTGATATGAATAAGTAGATTTGTGTCAGTGTCTTCCTTCTTTACGTGATACAATATTATTTCCAATTTATCCCATGCTCTAGCCCCCATCAAATTTCAAAGTGACCTTTTGTTGCACTGGCAGATCTAAGATTATATCAATTATGAATCACAATGTCTTATCAATCTAAATGTTACTCATCAGGCTGCTTTTCTGCCCTGATCAAATATATCCTCAGAAGTTATAAGCCTACATTTGAAAATATGATATGAAGAGTTTTATTCTCCTATGAATGAATGCACATAAATTTCATTTGCACTTATATTAATGGGAAAGTTACATGTATATGCCAAGTGTAGAAAAAACCTAAAAAAGAATATTAGATAAAGATTTATCATTAAACATTTTTTAAAGAGAATTGAAAGGTAAAATGCTCAGCAGAATTTTACTATATAAATGGTTAAAAATAATCATAACTAAAAATGTTTACAGTTTTAAGAATGGTGTTTTTAAATTTTATAATTATTCCAGTTAGAGTCAATATGATACTTGGTGTTATCCAGTATCTCAAACTTGAAGTGAACACTCTATTCATGGACTTAGAGACTGAAGATTTGTTTGTCGAACAAAATCGATCAAAGTGCCAAGATGAATGGTGGTCAAATAAATGTTGGGTTGGAAGCGTATCTTATAAAAAAAATAGTAAGCAGAAGTAAATGTTGCATATTTGTAGTTTTTCTATTATTTGTGTAGCAATTTTCCTATAATTCAATGGTTCTTGAAGTTTAATGTGTATTGGAATATTCTGTAGAACTTGTTGAAAAGACAGAGAAAAGACTGTATCTCTCATACTAGTTCTGTGTTTGTCCAGGGCTTCACAACCAATTTTAAGAATAATTGCTCTAAAGCAGTGATCTCCAACCTTTTTGGCACCAGGGACCAGTTTCATGGAAGACAATTTTTCCATAGACCAGGGGTTGGGGGTGGATGGTTTGGGGATAATTCGAGTGCATTACATTTATTGTGCAGTCACACCTCTCTGTATTTGCAGCATCTCCCTAGTGCTAGCATCACCACCTCAGCTCCACCTGAGATGATAAGGCATTAAATTCTCGTAAGGAGCACATAACCTAGATCCCTCGCATGTGCGCTTTACAGTAGGGTTCCTGCTCCTATGAGAATCTAATCCCACCACTGATCTGACAGGAGTGATCTTATGCAGTGATGAGAGCAATGGAGAGTGGCTGTAAATACAGATGAAGCGTTGCTTGCTCACCCACCATTCATCTCCTGCTGTGTGGCCCGGTTCCTAACAGGCTATAGACCAGTACCTGTCTGAGGCCCGGGGGTTGGGGACTACAGCTCTAAAGAACATCCATTTGCTATAACTCTGTACTTCTTGAATTCAAAGAAACACCTTTTCTTTTTCACAATTTAAAATGCATATATGATATAGTAAAATTTATTTTCTTCTTCTGTCCCAACTGTTTTCAAGTCAATTATCCATTCTATAATCAGTGGAATATCAGAATTTAGAATATGAGAGATTGCCAAAGGAAATACCACTACTACACTTTACCATGCTTTGTATATTCTGGGCTAGGCTTCAAGTTTTGGTGAGAGAAATACTATCTGGACTTCACCCCTACACCCTCTGTTGTCCAGTGCCTTCTTACAGTGACAAACTGTACAAGCATTTTGGTTATCGAAGAGCTATAAAGTGAGTGAATTTGATAAAAATATGATTTCTCCTTCAATTATGTGAATAGATACTTAAGGTTTAGTTTAAGGTCTAAGTTAAAGTTTCATTATCTGATTTTTCATTTTCCATTTCCTGTTGGTCTCTCGCCAAGAAGGAAGGTGGTTTTCGACACTGTCTTTAGAGAATGATCTGTTGAAGCTGTCATGGGTTTTAAAGTTGAAGGTAAGATAAACTCTTCCTCAGTGTCTCCAAATGCTTCGAAAGATATTATATATGAAGTGCACAGTTTTGGTAGTCCTAAACTCATTTTTAGGCTGCCCTGGTATTCCAAACTGGAATGCTATCAGATACAGAGGTCCGTTCCAGCAGTCCGATATCACATAACTATCCTCAAACTTCACAGCGAACCAAATCTCTGAGATGCAGCTCTCATATCTTCCTATGTGTTATGGTCTTTTCCTCCACAGTTTTGTAGTATAACCAGCCATTGCTACAGTCAACTATATATTCTTCCGAATTGTATTCCTTGACTACACATTACACTGGTTAATTCTCTCTTGAATCCTTCGTCCCATTGTTGCAATCTCAAAACAATATTGGATAAGTAACTAGGAACCCCATTCAAATATAAATTGAAAAAAAATAGTATTTTTCTTGTGGATGCCTGCATACCTAGAATAACAAATTTACATAACAAACCCATCATATTTGTTGACCTAAGTGACTGGTTTTCCCTCAACCAGAATCGTGCCAGTGTTCTGAGACCTGGGCCTGGAGAAGAGGTGCATCTGCACCACTTGCGAATATGAGACAAATAATAAATGCTGCATGCTACTCACGCAGAACTGGTAAAAGATACTAACTTGTGCCATGTAAATAGCATTGGCAGAGCCAGAAGGGAGTGGTTGTTTTCATGTACATTTGAAGGGGCGCTCTCTGCAGGTCCTCCTGAGCTGTATCTCTGATACGCCACTTACAGCTTACTCCTCAGTTGTGAATATGATATTGCAAGTTACTCTGGGATAGGTATTGACTAAATAATGTCATGGATTCCTTTTTCCTAGCATTTTTCTCCTCTAATACTGCCACCACTGGCATTCATATGAAATCTGGAAAGCTTATTGTGGCTGAGAAATCAATGCATTGTATAATGGAGTGTATTATATCCTCTGTTAGACGTGCTAGCAAGAGAGGTGCCCAAGAGTGGGGTAAAAATGAAGGAGGATATCCTTTCAGGGGCACTAAACCAGCAGAGCTAAGGTGAAGTACCTTATGACTGGGGAAATTTGAGGTTGAAACAACTGTTAGCAATGTCACGTGCGGAACCTAAAGGACAGAACAAATAGAAACAGGAGAACAAATACCGACAGAAGGTAAGAGAGGAATGAAAAAAGATTTAAGGAATATATTCAAAAACATGATTGAAAATTTATTTTGTTAGCCAAAGTGGGTACTGGAGCATCTGCTTACCTCATGTCCTGTGGAAATAGACCTTGCAGTCAAGGAAGTTGGACATTAAATTTTGTCCCTTTTCAGACATTTCTGTCATTACTGGTGCCTTCATTGTCTTCTTGTCTCCTAAACTTTTCTCCTTGCAGGTATTTCAGGTGATTCTCAAAACGGTTAGCTCGTTGCTTTTGGTTCTTATCTCTTCTCTTTGTTATTTCCAATTGGATCCATTCAAAATATTAGTGATGAAAATCAATTTCCTCCCCCGTGCCTTTCAGTCAATTTCAAACCCAAGAGTACTAAATTACCCTTGTATCCTGTGGCTATTTTTTTCTCTTTTCTTTCCTAGTAACTTCTCTGATCAAATGTTGCTTTATTCGTCTCATCTTTATTCTTTTTCTTCTTGAGTAAATCACCTTTTTCTACACATCTGTCAAATGCTCTGTCATTTCTCCTTTAGTTCTGGACTACCACAGAGGTTAGTCTAGACATCTGAAGACCAAGGATGAATCAGCAGAGACTGACAAAGAATCAAAGAAGCAAGACACCACACCTCCATGGATTTGTCTTTTCCTTCCATTGTTTTAACTGCTTTTTATTCTTTTAATCATAAGTCTATTAGTATCTCCATTACTATTGCTCATGGAACAGAAGATGGCATCATCCATTTAATCAATTTTTTGTTAATTATTTTGTATTAAAGTTTCTTCCTTTTACAAAATGTTCATTTCAGAAAAAAAAAACACATTTTTTTAAAGTGAGAAGCAAAATAAAAATGTTAAGCCAAACACGAATAATAGAGAAGAATTTTGTTGTTTGGATGAATATAATTTAATAGCATGCTAGATTTAAAAGCTTTTTTTTTTTCTTAAAAGGATTATTCTATTTAAATCCTTTCTTCTACAGAAGAATAAAAGAAAGCTAAGGTATATAAATGGTATATCTAAGTGGCTGGTATGAAAATCTGTTTCTCTTGATTTTAAGCTCATTTTATCAGAAAATTAACAATAGAAATTGAGTATAAAATATACATATATATGTATTAAATTATTATGCAATCATTTTTGAATCAATAAGTTTTACAAACAAATTTCACATATAGGAGGTAAACAATGAGTTAGCAGTATAAACTGTGGAATGTTGAGTTTCAAAAATGATATAAGGCAATGTTAACTGAAAATTAATTTCACTTAGCCTGGGCAAGAATATTGTCACAAGACCCAAGAGACTAAAAAAAATAATGATGAATGGCTATTTATTGAGCGAGGTATTAGATACCTAGTAGAGTGAGGCAAGAATCAATGTAAGATAGGTTTTATTTAATATCTTCATTATGCTTGAAAATTTTAGTAACAAAAATGACAAAGGATCTTCAGGAATTGATTCATGAGAAAAAGATTAAAATCACATAGAATTTATAGCTTTGCCAAAAAATGACTTGTGGGTAATGATAAATATTTACAATGACTGAGATTAATTATTTAAGGAGATAGAACTATATAAAAAATAAGCTAATTTGTTTTCCAATTGTTTTTAGTATGTTAGAACATAATGTACCTTTTCCAATTCCAAATTGTAGAGAATAGCATTTCTTTAAAATTGGAGATCATAACAACAGCAAGCATGCACTGAGTTTTTATTATGTGCTAGGTTTTGTTCTAAACAGTGTCCTACATTGATTAACTCCTTTAGTTCTCATGACAATCCTAAGAGATGGGCACTATCATCTGTAATTGTAGAGAAGAGCGCTGAGGCACAGAATAGTTTTTTATGCATTTATAATATTAACAGTAATATAACTTCTTAAAGGTGGCTCACACTTTGAACAACGTAGAGTCAGTATTTAAAACTAGACAGGCCTATTTAGTGTGAAGATAACTAACCCCTGCTCCATACTGTCTCAGATTAGATTTCAAAGCAACAATAAAGTAGCTCCAGGAATTATTTGGTACCAGATGTGGGAGATTCAATACTTTCCATTCAGATAATATTTACTGAGCACACAATACACTTCAGGAATTGACAAAAGCAACAGACTCTGATAAAAAATAAAATCTCAACTTGTAAATATTTATTTTTTTCTTTTATTAAGACATAAACCATACCAACTCACATTTAGGGGGAAATAACTAATAATAATTAGGATTTTAATTTTAATAGCCCATAGTTACTTTCTTCAAAGAAATAAACTCTCAACATGATAGCATTAACTGTTGAGAGATATTTTCAGTCAGAGTTTTTCTAAGGCCTATACCATTTATAACTTTAATAGAAAAAAAATAATATATGACTATCAATAAATAAGCCCTTCTTACTTGGGGCAGGTCTTGAATTGCTTGACGTGCCAATGCATAGGCCCAGTTGGGGTCCTTTTTAAACCACCTTGGTTGATTTGATATACATATGCACCTCAAGTCCTGAGAGAAGAGAATTATGAAATTCTTTAGAATATTATTTTTAATTGAATGTGCCCTCTTAAAAGATCATTTTAATTGAGACTTAATAACTCTATGAAAGATAAATCTAGCTGCTGTGTAATAAACAGTAATTAATTAGTTAATATCAATTAAATACTAAAAATATTAATTTACATTTACTGTCTAACTACTGTAATTTTCTATAGCTATCTTATTAAATGCTAATTAAATTCTTAAATATTCTTACAAATTTAATGCATTAATAACAAGAACGTAAGTACATATTTACTGTATCTGCACTTCTGAGTTCATTACATGGCAACAAGATTTATCTCTTTTGCAGTAATTAAATATACTAAGCAAACCCCAGTAACTTTTCCTAATACATACCATAGCTGTTTTATTAATTTCAAATTAAATGCTCATTTAGGGTTTCTAATCTACAGCTGCCCCAAAAATTTTTTTACAGGCAGAGCAAAGGTTATTGTATGTTTAATTAAACTTTATTTTTTAAACCTTGGGTTGACGTTTTCTAAATAGGACTTTTGGTTTCTCAGCATATTCAATCTTAACCTTTTGATAGCAGTATTTATTTACATTTTAAATATATACCATGTTTTTCCTCTGTGCTATCTCTGTACCTGTGTTCTCCATCTACTAAGTGCATAACTATTAGTATTTTTCTTTTTTCTCTGTTTAATACAAGCTGGCAAAGTTTTTTTTTTCTTTTTCTGTCATTAAAGAACAGAGCTCTAAGTAGCATACTTTTCTGGCATCTTTTATTTTCATTAATACCACTTTATTTTTAGGTATACATCCCCATAAAATTTTCTTCAAAAAAAGAAGAGAAAAAAGGAAAAGGCCACGTGATAGTTGTAAGCAAAAGCGAGTCCAGTTGGAAAGGGTGTAAGAGCATCAAGGCTCTGCCAAGGTTTCAGCCTCTGGATGATTTCTGAAAGACTAAGAAAAAAATATAGTCCTCGCATGTATCAAATGATTTAGAATCTTCAGTCCTTCCAGATATGATGGGAGATGTCATAAAGACAGGAGACTGCTGTGCAGCAAGGAAAGCACATTAGCTATTAACCTTCCCCCAGCCGATCAACTTTATTTTGCAATCTTCCCTCAGAACCATTAGAATACCCTGAAGAAATAACTTTCCAATTAAAAAGGATCTCAGAGAACAAAGCCATTTTATCTCTGACTCCTGGTGTTCTTTATTCCAATAATTTAAATTGGAATTGATTTTTCAATTTAGCCGTTGACTTGCTATGGACACACAGCTGAAAAGGCCGAATGGAATTGCATGGCTGAAATATTTGTCTTTGTGATGCACTTCTCATAAATTCACAGGAGCACCCCCCCCCCACCTTTTTTTAAATGCGTTTTCTTCTGCTGCTTTTGCCTTAGACAACAGCTTTTTAGCACAGCATGGGCAAACTGAGAAAACACATCCACCATGACCTCAGGGGCCTCATCCTCCATTCTTCATAGCTCTATCTAATTGTTATATCTCCTGGAAAATAAATATATCCAGTCTATCCAAAAGGATAGGGATTCTTGAAGCCTCAGTATTTGTTTTTGTATTTATATAGGAGGCCTAATTTCTTGAAAATGAAAAATACCTTTTTCGTATATTTCACCTCAAAAATATGTTATAATGGAGACTGAACTCATCTATAATTGCTTTAATTATTAGTAGCTAAAAATAATGGATTTTCAATTAACACTTAATAATTTTGAATTAAATACTCCAAATATTAAATTGTTTTTTATTACCCTTTTATATTTTATGATAAAAGGACTAGAAATATCCAGTATTTAATGCACTTGATTAGCAGTCCGAACTTTCTTGTCTATTCACATTTCTGATGGTTTTTCCTCTGTGACCTTAGAAGAAATGCCACAGTCTTTGTCACCATCTCCTTCCTGCTTCCTCACCCTGTCACTCCAGCAGGTGTCTCTACTTTCCTTTGTCTTACAGGCTCAAGTCCTGCTCTGAAATCAGGACTAATGTGAATAGCAGGTATGGAAGGAAATCCTGAGCTCACAACATTGTTTAATTCTTACTAAACACCATATTGCTTATTACTCACACCCCTTGAGGGTATTGTTACTCATTGTCTTTTATATCGTTGTCTGAATGCATGATCTCAGAACCTGTCCTTGAAAATCAGCACAACAATCACTTTTACAGTATCAAGAGCAAAAGAGAACATGGAACCCACTACCATGTACATGCCTCGATAACATGATTCTTACTAGTATTACTCACCACTCTGTTTCTTACGCCAAAACAGTGTTTGGTACTTACTTAGCATTCAAAATCTACTAAATGTATGAATTACATTGTGTTTCCCATCTGACTTCTCTATAACCAGTTATAAATTAATACAGGGAGAAAAAATACTTATAATAAATATGATAAATGCATACTTATGTGCTGACTGTTGTAACAAGTAGATGTTAGTAACCACTACATATTTTCCATAGCAGTGTAACAAGATGTTGGCATTGGTCCTGCACCTCTGAGTATTGTGTGATTTACACTTTTAAATGCATTGTGATTAAAATAACATCGTCGGCATGTGGTGGTGTTGGTCACATGTCTAGCAGAAGCACGAGTTTCTTATGAACCAACATCAGAATGCATAAGAAATATTTTTATTGCATTCATCCATTTAATATATTTGTCAGGTCTTATCATGTGCTTAGCACTGCTTTAAGCATGCGGGGTACACCAACAAATAAACTCAACAGAAACTCCTATCCTCATGTAGCTGACAGTCTAATGAGGCACATAGAAATGAGCATAATTTAAAAAGTGATATAGTTAGTTAAATCAATATATTAATAAAAGATTAAGAGTGATCTAGTAGGTTAAAATGTCAATAGAGCAGCGTAGAGCGTTCTGGAGTGGGGTCGGGGGAATGGCAGGGTTTGAAAGACATCTGGGTTCCCTGAGAAGGTACTTGAGCAAAGCTTTGAGGCAGATAAGGGAAGGATCCCCAATAATAAACTGGGGCAAAAGTCTTCCAGAAAAAAAGCAGATTGCAAAGGGCCCTAATCCAGGAGTGTGCATGTGGGACTTGGCAGCCAGAAGCCAGTGCGGCTGGCGCAGAGTGAATGAGGCTAGGAGGAGTGTAGGTCACCGTGGAACTGACGCCAGATTCTGAAGGACCTTGTAAGCCACTGCCGGCACTTTGGCTTTTATCCTGGAGGAACAGAGAACCATTGCCAGCTGCTCCCCAATCGATCCGCCCTACTTTGTATCTGCCGAGTGCTCTCTGCTGTAACATCTGATTATATACATCCTTACTATTTTGAGAGATGACGGGAGGACTGGGATCATTTCTTAAAACAAGACTTGTATCTTCAGACTGATCTTAAGTTTTACAGAGATTGCATCTCTTATATGCCTTTTTCCTCTTGGCTCTAATCACCTACTTTGCCCAACGATGCTACTGCTAGTTAAACAAGAGTACGAGAGTCTGTTTACATATTTTCTTCTCTGAAATGGAGACAACTCGAAGACAAAGATCACGTCTTTTCATTTATGTATTTCTAAGGTCTGACACAGAATAAGGGCTCCATGAGTGTTTGATGAAATATTTATCCTAACTTAGAATTAGCAGAAAATGAAACAAAGACAAATTGTGTAATTAAAGTGATTTGGACAAAAGCTTGGGGTTCTGCTGCTTAAGTTGCCCTGCTAGAACTTTTTGTTAAAATAACTTAGTGAGAAAATTTTCCTAGAGTCTTTCTAATAACGACAATGATCGCATTCCAGATACTGTTCAGCATTCTCCCAGAAAAAACTACTAATTTAAGATTTCCCTAATTTGTGCAGTTCCAGCAAATTTGTATGATGCATTTAAATTCATTCACTCACATATATTGAGACACTCTATTTGCCTGGCTCTGGGATTTTTCCATTCAGTTAATGACAGAGATAGGGTATAACATTTTCCTTATTCTTCTGAGGGGTCTGTGAAAGCTCCAGTCTTCAGAATATCTCCTCACTATGGATGACAAATGAGGAAGGCAAGGAGCAAGAACCTTTCACCTTCTGTATATTAATATCTGGAATAGCACACATGCACACGCACACCCACACACACACACACACTCACACACACACACACTTGCAAAGAATTCAGTCCCTGAATTGCTTGTACTAAAACTCTGCTGAATATTCAATAACTTAAACCATCGGTGGATGGGAGGCTACTTGCTCAGCATGACAACAGCATAGCATACCCTATCACTGTAATGACTTTCCACAGTGTCACAGTTTAAGACACTGTGGATCCTTCATGTGTATTTCATGACACATGTTTATTTTAGTCAGTTTAGGCTGCTATAACAAAATACCATAGATGGGGTGGCTTAAATACCAAATACTTTTTTTGACAGTTCTGGAGTCTGTAAGTCTGACAGCAGGGTGCCAGCATGATCGGGTTCTCAGTGAGAACCCTCTTTCTGGTTTATAGATGGCTGCCTTCTTACTGAGTCCTCACAGAGCAGAGAGAAAGTGCTCTAGTCCCTTGATCTCTCCATAAGAACACTAATCCCATCGTGGAGGCTCTAACCTCATGACCAGATCTAAACCAAATTATCTCCCAAAGACCCCACATCCAAATACGAATATATTCTTGATCAGGGCTCCGACATATGAACTGGTGGCGGCGGGTCGGAGGGGGACACAAAAATATTGAGTCCATAACCATATTTAACTCTATATGAAACAGAGTTTTTAAAGAGCCATTTATA
>NW_012142301.1:4808063-4816383 GCF_000956105.1 Propithecus coquereli
ATGGTGGCGCATCCCAGCTACTCGGGAGGCTGAGGCAGGAGGATCGCTTGAGCCCAGGAGTTTGAGGTTGCTGTGAGCTCAGATGACGCCACGGCACTCTAGCCCAGGCAACACAGTGAGACTCTGTCTCAAAAAAAAAAAAAAAAGTGGATTTTGATATTAATATATATCCACTCTACTATAAAGGAGTAAACCTAAACCATTATAAAGAAATGAAGATTGACCTAATTCTCTAGTCAGCTCTTGTCTGGATCCTTCATATTTCGGGGTCCACTGCTCTTTGTTCTTGTACGTCATAATGTTCCTTCACATGATGGTGTCCCTGATGCAGTAAATCTCATCCCCTCTTGACTTTTCAAGTGGCATTGCTTCCCATCTCTGTCCTAATCACCCTGTACATTCTCCCTATTTGTCGGATCTTCCCATCAGAAGTAAAACATGCTGAAATTTCAGACAAAATCAAAATCTCTCTTGACTCTTTACTTTCCTCCAGCTATTATTCTACTTCTTTGCTTTTCCTTACAGAAAAGTTCCTGAAAAAAGACATTTATAATTTTTATAACCGATCTTCTTTGTTATGTCTTCTTTTTAAACAATTCTAATCAAGTTTTGTCCTCTTTTACTGAAAATACTCTTGTCAAGGTAACCAATGGCCTATATGTCACTAAGCTGAATGGTTGGATTCATATTACCAACCATCAATCAAGCTGCATTTGACACAGTTGATTGCTCCTTCCTTGTAAAACATTTTCCCCTGTTGTTTTCCCAGACACCCATACTCCTAGCTCCTTCTTGCTCACTAGCCTCTCCTGCCTGACATTGAACACTTGCAGTGACCCAGAGCTTTTCTGTCCTAGATGCATTTTCATGGTGCTCCTATTCTTTCTCATAGTTTTAAGTATCCTCCACACACAGATGCTTCCAGTCTAGACTACTTTGCTAGACTCTAGAATTTTATACCTAATTACCTACTTGCTATTGCTATGCAGTTAGTGCAAAGACATCTCCATAATAGCATAACCCATACTTAACACTTGATCTATCTTTCCAGATTGCTCCTGAGGGGACTCCTATAATCTCCCACATCTAAGAATATGGTGATTCCATTCTTCTAGTTGTTCATACCAATAAATTTGCATCATTTTTGAGTCCTCTCTCTTTACCTCAATTTAATCTATCAGGAAATGGTGCTGGCTCTACCTTCAAAATATTTGCAGAATCCCAACCACTTATCACTACCTCAGATGCTGCCACTCTGAAGCAAGTGATCAGTATCTTTCACTTTGACTTCTGCAATGGTCTTCTAATTGGTTTCAATATTCCTCTCCTGCTTTCAAGTGTCTATTCTTAACAAAGCAGCCGGAGCAAACTTTTTAATGTACTAGGCAGACCAGGATGCCCCTCTGCTCACATTGCCGATGGCTTCGCATCTTATTTAGAGTGAAAGTCAAATCCTTACTATGCTCTACAAGTTACTCTCTTGATTATGCTGTACATAGCCTACATTAATGACGTGTGAAATATTTAATGGTAGGAAAACTCAAGCTGCCACAATGTGCATTTGGCTTCCCCTCACTTTTCTTCCAGCTACCCTGATATTACCTTTCTTAAAACAAGTCTGGCATGATTCTACTTTAGGGTCTTCACGTTGTTCTCTCTGTCTTATATTCAGTTATCTCACATGCCTTAACTCACTCCACCCTTTCCTTCAGGACTTTTTCCAAGCATCTCTTCTCAAGTACAGTATTCCTCCCTTATCCAAGGAAGATATGCTCCAAACCCCCCAGTAGATGCCTGACACTGTAGACTGTACCAAATCCTATGGTTTTTCCTATACATACACACCTATGATGAAGTTTAATTTATAAAATTAATGCAGTAAGAGATTAACAATAACTAATAAAAATAGAACAATTATAATGATATATTTTAATAAAAGTTAAGTGAATGGATTTTTTTCCTTCTTTCTTTCCCTCAAAATATCTTACCCTACTATACTGACCCTTCTTTTTCTTCCTCTTATGATGAGAGATGATAAAATACCTAAGTGATGAGATAAAGTGAGGTGAATGATGTAGGCATTGTTAAGTGGGGTTAGGCTATTATTTACCTTGAACACAAACAATGTGACACCGCGACAGTTGTTCTGATGACTGAGACAGCCAGTAAGTGACTAATGGGTGGGTAGCATATAACGCAGAGGTGTGCTGGACAAAGGGCTGATTCCTGTTCCAGGAGGGACATAGTGAGATGGCATGCGTTCTCACCACACTACTTAGAATGGTGCACGGTTTAAAACTTATGAATTGTTTATTTCTGGAATTTTCCATATAATACTTTTGGACTGCAGTGCCATGGATAACTAAAACTGTGGAAAATAATACTGCAGATAAGAGGGGGACTACTGTAATGCCATCTCTGACCACCACATTTCAAAGCATACCTCTTTCTCTAGGTCTTTCTATCCACGTCCCTGATTTATATTTCCTTGATAATATCTATCGTCATCTGACATACTATATATTGTGTTTACTTAGTTTATAATTATTTGTCTCACCTCACTAAATTGTAAAGTACATGAGGGCAAGGTTCTTGTTCTTTTTTTCTTTGGGGTAAATAATTGTTGAAAGAGTAAATAATTGATATCAGTTGTCTCCAGTTTAAGAACCTGTATTACTATTGGCTGATTATTTACATTTGTGGCTAAAATAACTGTTCAAAGTTAATTTCAAATGATAATGTCTTTTTTTTTTATTTCTTTGGTGATTTGTTCTCTGTCGTATACTAAATAAATGCCTATTAAAATGGATATGCTAATCTAGGAATCAACTCTCAAATATTTGTACTTGGACTTACATTTATGTTCTCTGTCAAACTTATTGTGATATGGAAAATCAAGTTATATCTGGGGTTGGAATGAAACATGAACTTTGCGACTGGGCAGAAAATTATATTGTGGCATCTCATGTTTTTTTCTGATAAATTGTTTCTCACCAAATTCCTGTAGACTCTGTATTATTTTTAATTATTTCTGATTAATGTTAATTAACTATTAATTTTGCGGCAGAGTTTTATGTCATATTGGTTTATTTTGGTTTGTTTGGAGGCTTTTCTGTAAAACTATTAATTAATAGTTGTCTGGGGGTGTTTTAAGGCATCTGGGAGTGGTTTAAGTGTTGGGCTCCAAAATAACAAATTCGTCTAAAAGTCTTTCAGGTGAATATCTCTACATTTAAAGTAATGGTGAAAAGAAGGACTTTATCGTTATTATGATTTTAAAAAGACGGTACTGTTAATCTGAAAATAAAATTCCATACAAAAATTATTCACTGTATTTCCTGACATTTTGAAGTTTTTGGCAATTAACAATGGGACCATTGCTTTAAATTCAGAGGTACTTTACCCCTCAAAACACTCTTAAGTGTTGAGTAAAAGCATTTTGAGTATATTATTTGAAAATGGAACTGATATGCTCTTTAAGAATAAGGTTATCCCATGTTTCCTAACTTTTTAGACATATTATTACAAAAAAGTCTTGATAATTGATTGTAGACAACAAGTAAAATGAAAATACTGTCTGTCTTGATAATGTGGATAGAAATGGACAGTGGACAGAAATTGGGAAATGGAAAAAGAAAGAAATGGTTGAGGGAAGGGTAGAGACATAAACATCCTCAAGATATTTAACTTGAGGAAAACAGAAATTTTATCTATTTTGGAAAGACAAGGAATTTTGTTTTTTGAGACAGAGTCTCACTCTGTTGCCCTGGCTAGAGTGAGCGCCGTGGTGTCAGCCTAGCTCACAGCAACCTCAAACTCCTGGGCTCAGGTGATCCTACTGCCTCAGCCTCCCGAGTAGCTGGGACTACAGGCATGTGCCACCATGCCCGGCTAATTTTTTCTACATATTTTTAGTTGGCCGATTAATTTCTTTCTATTTTTAGTAGAGGTGGGGTCTCGCTCTTGCTCAGGCTGGTCTCGAACTCCTGAGCTCAAACAATCCGCCCGCCTCGGCCTCCCAGAGTGCTAGGATTACAGGCGTGAGCCACCGCGCCCGGCTGACAAGAAATTTTTTAAAAGCCTTCAAGAATCAAAATTTCAGAAAAGCAAAAACTGTATCTATTAGAAATTAGAAGAAGAAGATAGAGATCTAAATCTCGCATTTTTAGGCTACAAATATGAACTAAAATTAGTAAATCTCTGAATAGATAGATAAGACTGTTCTATAATGTTATGAAGAAAATCAAGGAAGAAATAAAATTAGGAGTCAGTAAAAAGTGGGTTATATAATTGAAATGACAGAGTGGAATGAAGTAATTTTATTTTGCTTTTTATTATAATTGTTTCTGAACTTTCTGTTTCTTATATGCATACTATCATTTTGAGAAAGATTTTAAAAATAAATTTATAAAAGCTTTGGAAAGGACAACATTACTTAAATCACACTCCCAATGTATATTCAAAGAATGTACATTGAGAACTAGAAAGCTAAGTGCAAATATTCATTAAAAGCACTGAAACTCCCTTTAACATGTTTGCCCTTAAAAGATTGTTTGTAAATGTACGTTAAGGTGAGAATTTACCTCAATATTGAAGTAGGTTTTAATTGTGCATTGTGTCTTTTTTGCCCAGTTCTAAGTGTGGAAAGAAAAAAAAATCCCTACTTATTATTATGTTCACCAACTGCCAAGAAAAATATTGGATTTGGATCAGATATCTGACAACAGAAAGCATTAGATTTGCTCCAGAAAAAATAATGATTTGGCAGGATATTTTTAGTAGAAAAATAGGGAATGATTTGGAAAATAAACATTAAAATAGCGAAAGTTGAAAACAACAGCTGGATTATTTGATCCTCTATGAACTTCTCCATTGAAGTCTGAGTGAGTGATGGAAAAAGAAAAGAATAAAGTAGGGCTGGGATATGAGAACAGGAGAGAAAGGAAGCTTTTATTTTCATGTTTCACCTGAGTGACTTGAAGATTATTATGACATTTTTCTACAGGTACTCAAAAAAAAAAAAAAAAAATCTCAGTTTAGAAGGAAAAAAGAAAATTCAGCAAATAAATCTCTTTATATAAGATTCAAAATTATTCAAAGTCCTTGGAAGAAAATTATAGTTTGCCTTTTTTCAAAAATAAAAATTTCAAAATATGTGATGTTTGTTCTAAATAATTTTAACACTTATTTTTACAAAAAGTTATCAAGTAAACAAGAAATGTCTGCTCTGATTCAGCAGGGTTCTGTTTGTCTGCTTTAAAACGTCTACTTTTCTAAATGTTTATTTTACTGCTCTCATAATCCACTGCTACATTGAAATTGACAGTAGTATTAAGGGAGTAGCAGGGGAGCAGAGTGATTTGCTTAAGATATTAAATAGTAAAAGAGGAAAGACAGATTATGACCATGTGTAGGATAATACACATGGACAGATTAATGCAGTTAAAGATTTCCTCCCTGTGACTAGCCTGGAATATCCTGGGGAACAGTGTTGAAGAACATGGGTCATATTTCAGTGAAAATGACATGGCTATTTCATTTCTTGGGTACCTGCCCTTTTCCTCGCTTTTTCTATCTGTAAGTATCAAAAATCTGGTTAGATTTCTAGCTGCCGACTCTTGATGTCCTCTGAATCTGTGAAAATGGATTAAGGTGTGACATTCCCAAACCTTCGATTTCTGTTGTAAATTGAATTATTGTTTCCACCATTCCTCATTCTCTGTGTAAGTGGTATATCTATCCATGCCCTTTGCCATGGGACTTTGTAGTACGTTATTTATGTGCAGAGACTGTTTGCCTATCTTGCTGGCTTTGGGCACAGTCATCTGACTTGCCTTGGTTAATGGAATGTGAGTAGATATGGAGCCAAACCAGGAAATAGCAGAGTTCAGTTGAGCCCTGCCAAGTCCAGCCAAGCCCAGTCAAGCCAAATGGAGCCCAGCCAAACCCACAGCAGCAGCTAAGTTCCTAAAAAGCACAGCTCTCATGTGACATGAACAAGAAACAAATGTTTGCAGTTACAAGCCACTGAGATCTTGGGGCTGTTCGTTGGTGCAGCAATTGCTGACCAGTGCATACTGCTATTTCTGTAAATGTTGACAGTTGATACATATAGGAAATAAGGTTTTTACAAAATAATGAATTGGGAATGGGGATTAACAGAGAGACATAATTTTAAAAACTGTCATAAGGTGTTGCTTTTGGTTTTCATTCAAATATAAATTAACCCAAGTCTGACCTTGAAAGTTCCTTTCCTAAATTTGTTCTTAAAGAATCTGATGGCCCTTTCAAAAAGTGAGCAAAGGACATGAATAGAAACTTTTCAAAAGAAGACAGAATAATGGCCAAGAAACATATGAAAAAATGCGCAACATCTCTAATCATCAGGGAAATGCAAATCAAAACCACAGTGAGATATCACTTATCTCCAGTGAGAATGGCCTTTATCAAAAAGTCCCAAAACAATAAATGTTGGCATGGATGCAGAGAGATAGGAACACTCATGCACTGTTGGTGGGACTGAAAATTAGTACAACCTTTGTGGAAAGTAAAATGGAGACACCTCAAAGAGCTACAAGTATAACTACCATTTGATCCAGCAATCCCATTACTGGGCATCTACCCAAAAGAACAAAAGTCATTCTAGAAAAAGGATACCTGCACTTGAATGTTTATAGCGGCACAATTCACAATTGCAAAGATGTGGAAACAACCCAAGTGCCCATCAATACATGAGTGGATTAATGAAATGTGGTATCTGTATACTATGGAGTACTATTGAGCTGTAAGAAACAATAGTGATATAGTGCCTCTTGTATTTTCCTGGATGGAGCTGGAACCCATTCTACTAAATGAAGTATCCCAAGAATGGAAAAATAAACACCACATATACTCACCAGCATATTGGTTTCACTGATCAACACCTAAGTGCACATACAGGAATAACATTTGTTGGGCATCCGGCAGGTGGTAGGGCGGAGGAGGGGACGGGTATATACATACATAATGATCACAATGCGCACCATCTTGGGGATGGACACGCTTGAAGCTCTGACGGGGGGGAGGGGGGCAAGGACAACATACGTAACCTAAACATTTGTACCCCCATAATATGCAGAAATAAAAAAAAAATAAAGAGTAATTCCAAGGGGAAAAAAAAGAATCTGATGGCAAACTCTGTAATTCTAATCAGAAGAGAACTTGCCTGATACTGTGTGAATTGGCAGCAATATCAAGTTATGTAAACCTTGGCCTGAGGTAGATTTGAGTTTATAAACTACTAGGGTTCCATAAGTGGTCAAGTCATGTTCTTTAGCCTTGGATTGTTTGGTATATGTACTTAGAACCCATGTCTTAGGTACTTGATGTAGTAGGCACCCCTTTTGTGTTTTCCTTTGCTTACCCAGAGAATCTTTCCTTGATCTAGTTCCCTAAACATGAACTGCCAGTGGCTACAAGTCAGTGCCCTATTATTAGTAAGTTACAAAATCCAGCTAATTCTAGCTTTTACAAAACAGAGATTTCATTGAATCACATACTTGGGACATCCAAAGGGAGTCTAGACTCAAATAATAATCCTGATATATTTCTTTCTCATCTTTCTCTCTCTCTGTCTTCCCCCCACTCACCGCCCCCACCCCTCCAAATCTCAACTTTCACAGAGTTCCTTGTTTCCACTTCTCTTTGCATGCTGACCTCATTCTTCCCTGCCAAAATAAGGCTATCTCCATATAATGGAAAGATGGCTGCTGAGCCCCAGGCTCACGGGTGTAGGTCTATATTCCAAAAATAATAAGACTGTCCTCTAACTTTAGAGAAGCTCTAGGGTGGTCTCTAATTGGCTCAACCTGGGTAATTTGTCTCCGGGAGATCTCTGATTGGCTCAGCCTGGGTCCTTTGTCCACTAGTGTTACCCAGTGCGTTTTATGCCTTGATTGATTGTTCGAGTGAAAACACATAGAAGAATCAAGAACTGTCACAAATGAATCAGAATAGAGGTTACAAAAGGCTCCTGAATAGACAAAGCTTTAAATTGCTCCTGTCTAATATAAACCAACTCCCAATGTATTTAATCAGCTAATATCTAGAAGAGAGAAAAACATGTATCTTGCAATTATTCCCATTTTCTTTTTTTTTTTTATTTCAGCATATTATGGGGGTACAGATGTTTAGGTTACATATGTTGTCCTTGCCCCCTGTCCCCCCCTAAGTCCAAGTTTTAAATATGTCCATCCTTCAGGTGGTGCACATTGCACTCTTTGTGTATGCAAATACCCGTCCCCTCCTCCCTCCTCACCCCTCCCCCCTCCCCCTCTCCCCT
>NW_012142301.1:4816991-4836632 GCF_000956105.1 Propithecus coquereli
TTCTGTTCATGTCCTTTGCCCACTTTTTGATAGGGTCGTTTGATTTTTTCTTGTTGATTTTCCCGAGTTCTAAGTAGATTCTGGTTATCAGCCCTTTATCTGATTTGTAGCATGCAAAAATTTTCTCCCATTCTGTAGGTTGTCTGTTTGCAGGACATTCTACCCATTTTCTTTTTTTGAGGATCCATGACTTTGGCTCTTGGAATTCTTGCCCTTGGTCAAGCTCAAGTCTCTCTATTTATTTTGTTTTGCTTAATGACTTGCTCTAGCTAAAGCTTTTTCTACCTGAGGTGACAAGAATATTTAAACTAATTTTTAAGCTTATGAAATAAATGAGAAAATTTTATCATTATAACAACTATCACTGATTTCTTGTATAGGGATAGTATATTTAGAAAAGGATTATGCATGTTTGGCAACGGAAAGTGAGATTTTGGGTGATTAGAGTAAAAGTGATATTTGGCATTTACTGAGAGGAAAGAGAGGAAAAATGGAAAGAAAGAGAAGAGGGGGCATTGGAACCAACTTAATTGCTAAATACGTTATGCTTCTAAATATAATATAATGCTTTCCTATGACCAACAAATATTTACTAAAGTTATTAAAATCAAGAGATGATTGGAGATACAGACTTGTGCAGAAGAAAAGAGAAGGGCCTGGGCTTTGTATCTAAATAGAGGCAAGCTAAGTTGGCACAATGGCCAGTGGGGTGGTTCTCAAGGCAGAAATGAGCATCAGGTACATATAAGCTACATGCAATTTTCAGAATGCTATGGAGGACTGTGGATTATTCCAGGCTGTAAATTTGGGGATTTATCAAAGCTCAAAAAATCTCTGAGGAACAGGAAAGCCATAACTAACTTCTCAGATAGTAATTTCTTATATCAATACCCCTACAGACCCATTAGGGAAATCAGAACTCTTTTAGTTTCATGATTGCTAAGTATTTTTTTTTATTTCAGCATGTTATGGGGGTACAGATGATAAGGTTACGTATGATACCCTTACTCTCCCTCCCCCCCAAGTCCGAGCTTCAGGTGTGTCCATTCCCCCGGAGGTGCGCATCGCACTCATTGTTTGTGCATATGCCCGTCCCCCTTCTCCCCCCTCCCCCTGCCCAACATCCAATACATGTTATTCTTATATGTGCACTTAAATGTTGATCAGCTAATACCAGTTTGATGGTGAGTACATGTGGTGCTTGTTTTTCCATTCTTGGGATACCTCGCTTAGTAGAATGTGTTTCAGCGCTTTCCAGGAGTATATAAGAGGTGCTATATCACCATTGTTTCTTAAAGCAATATGGAGATACCTTAAAGAGATACAAGTAGAACTACCATTTGACCCAGCAATCCCATTACTGGGCATCTACCCAAAAGAGCAAAAGGGGCTCTATGAAAAAGACACCTGCACTCGAATGTTCATAGCAGCACAATTCACAATTGCAAAGATGTGGAAACAACCCAAGTGTCCATCAATACATGAGTGGATTAATAAACTGTGGTATATGTATACTATGGAGTACTATTCAGCTAAGTATTTTTAATTACCATTTCCTATCATCCCACAAAGTGTAAATACCCCAACATCTTGTTTGAACATCAGAAGAATATTCTTGTGTGTATTGCCTGTTGCTTCTGTCACACAGTGTCTGGTCTGATCTACTCTAGTTTAATGTGGAGTTTACCTTAGCAACCTGAAACAACCATTTGTTTTCTCATGGTCTTGAGAGTCAGCAATTTAGGCTGTGCTCACACATTTGGGCCTTGGCTAGAATGGAGGCAATATCTGGGACCTCTATCTGTATATCATCTGTCATTCTTTGACATATTATCCAGCCTTCTTTTTATACCACACCAAGACAGAAGAGTTCCCAGCAGCAAGAGAATGCAAGGCCCAATGCACAAGTCTCTGCTTGTATCATAATTACAATACCTCATTGACCAAAGCAAGTCACATGCTCAAGCCCAGAATCAATGTAGGTGAGTACTATACATGAAAGCCATTCATGTCACAACCTATCAAGGACATGTTATTATTACTGATTATGAAAACTTCTGAGTCTATGCTGCAAGTTCAGTTTCTTTAACGAAGACTGTATCTTTGAGGATCATGGTGTGTGTGTGTGTGTGTGTGTGTGTGTGCATGTGTGTATAAATTCTCTGAGGCTAACATACAGAGGAAAATGGTTAAACTTTTTTGTAAAAGGCTTTACTTCTGCTTAGAGTAAGAAATGAAAATTGATTCTATGATGTTTATAGTTTCCAAAAATTTCCACAGCAATATTTGTTATTTTACATATTATTCCAGAACCTCTTTAATCCTGTCCCACAAGAGGTATAGTCTCCCCTTGAAATTGGACAGGACATTGTAATTGCCTCACGGATATAATGCAATGAAGTGATATATGTGACTTTTAAAATTAGGTCAGAAAAAGTGACAGAGTCTCTCGCTCTCACTCTCTCTCTCTTCCACCCCTCTTTCTTTCTCTCCACTGTCATCCATGGAACCTAGGTACTATGGTGTGAGGAAGCCTCAGCCATGTAGAGAGAACATGTGTAGAGCTTACCACCAACCACCCAGCCAAGGCTCTAGCCAACATCCAGTCCAGCTAACATCTAGTATCAACCACCAGAAATATGTCAACACATTTACATTTCTTCAGATGATTCTAGAACTCAGCTATTGAGCCATTTCTCTTGATGACAATTGAAACAGAGTTGAACTCTTCCTGCAAATCCTTGTCCAAATTGCAGACTCCTGAGCAAAATAAATGTTGATGTTGTTTTAAGTAACTATGCATTGGGGCAATGAATTACATAGCATTGGATAACCAAAACAGACCTTGAATGCCCTTCTACCTTGATACTTCCTGTACAAATCAGTGAATTATTCTTAGGATTATAGTAGTTGTCAAGTTTATTCTTAGGATTATAGTAGTTGTCAAGTCTACTTCTTATCTCCGCATGTAGAATAACACACAAAGTACAAAAATGTCTATGTTTTAGGGTGAAAATGAAATAGTAATGCACAAACTCGAGTCATGCATAAAATACCATTATAATACTTCTAATCAGAGTTAAGAGAAGGGAAGGCTTCATATAACTAATGCAATTGTCAATTCATTGATAGGTTTTCACAATTTTTGAATTTGCAAGTACAAATAAGTAAATCACACATCATGCCATTCTCAAAATAAAATATTTCTCTATAAGTATTTATAATTTCTAAAAATGTAATAAACATAAGTAGAAGCAATTTCAGAGATAATCTAGGTTACGGATGGGAAGCTGGGACACAGGGATGTTAAATCCTTATATAATTACTAAAGTAGCAGTGTAAAGAACTAAATTCAGATCTTTTTCTGACTTGTTAGAAAGCATGACCTTCTCCCCCCTTTTTTGGTGTGTTATGTTGGGGGAGTAGGCTTGGATATTTAAACCCATCCCCCCCCACACATGATTGGATATTTAAAAGCTTTTTGAGAAATGGAGCAAGTCATACTTTTTTAATTGAGGTATATCCTGAATTCTCTAATTTATATAATACTTCAAAGATTGTTAGGCTTTTCGCCCTGAGTGGAGCTATATTAGCAAGGAATCCCTGGCTAGAGAAAAAAAATTGAACAAGTTGTAGGGTGTGACATCATTAGTCTTAGGCAGAGATGTTTGGCTAGGTAGAAGTGAGAGTTGGTTAGGCAGTGCTTCTCAAACTTTGCTATGCATGCAAATCGCCACCTGAATTTTCTAACATGGCTATTCTGATTCACAAGACAGACATTGGGTGGAGCCTGAGGTTTTAACTTTGTAATAACAAGCTCCTAGGTGATGCCCATGTTGCTGGTCACTGGACCACATTCTTAGTTGTAAGGGGTTAGAGGTATGAGATAAGATACTCATCAGATACTTTATCAGCTGTATGTTAGAGGCAAACCTGACAAGTGGTTAAGTGGTTTCTGACTACCTATATGAGAGATGAGGTCTTCATCTACCTGGGATTCCTCTGTGTTCCCAGAGTAATGTCATATCTTTTCAATATATTTATGTCTTTCTTGGTGGACATACGTCTGCTCTTGCCTTTCAGAGTGCTGGTCCTTGGAGATCTTCCTTTTATCACCCCTACTATTCCTCCTCTTCCTCTTTCCTCTCTTCATTCAACTATAATATCATTGCACTTGATTATTAAGAGTGGAACATTTATTTGTCCTGGGTGATAATGCTTTCATTGAGTTTGAATTCCAGAGTTCAAGTTCATCCTTGTCCATTCTAATGCACTTCCTTAAAGTGAGAATCTTCCTTCTTTGAGGACTTCAAACATCCTTTTGTGGCCCTGAAGCCTCTGGCTTCATCAGAGTTTAGGTGATGTAAGGGCTTTAACTGAAGTTTATGTTTTATTCTACAATTTGCTAGTAGATATGAAGAGACTTAGATACATTATAGAAAATATCTTAATATTAAAAATATTATTTACAATTAGTTTGTCTATTTTCTTCAGTCAGAGGTTAATCTTTTAAATACATAAGCAAGACCTAGACATTAAATGGGTAAGTCTTTGCTTTCCATTTTATGCTAGATAGCACACAGCTTATCACGTTAGATGCTAAATGAACGAATTCATAAATTAATGGATAAATTATTGAATAGATAAAAAGGAATTATCTACTTAGGTATTTGGAACATTATAGAAAAAAAGTGATTTGTTTTAAATGTAAAAATGTAATACCTTTTTTTTTCAATATCTAAGCATAGCCTGAAAGCAACACAGTACCCTTGAAATTTTATTTAACATGAAATCAGTTTGGAATCAAAATAAATTGTTCTCTCTGTTTCTTTTCCTAATACACACTTCCATTGGAAATCATGGCCAAACACATATCTTCAGCCACCATCTATATTATTATATGATGAGCCTCAAATTGGTATTTCCAAGACAACCCATATTTTTAAGCTCCAGAGCTTCCTGGTAGAAATCTTCCGTTAAAAATCTTCAAGCCTGTCCATCCCCCGGATGGTGCGCACTGCATCCATTAGGTGTGTAAAAACCCATCCCCATCTCCCCCCTCCCATCTGCCGGACACCTTGTGAATGTTACTAGTAAATGTGCACTTAAGTGTTGATCAGTTAATACCAATTCGATGGTGAGTACACGTGGTGCTTGTTTTTCCATTTTTGTGATACTTAGTAGAATGGGCTAGCTTGAAGCTCTGACTCGGGTTGGGCAGAGGCAATATATGTAACCTAAACATTTGTATTCCTGTAATATGCTGGAATAAAAATAAAATAAAATAAAAATAAATAAAACTAAATAAATAAATAGCAAAAAAAATAAATGAAAAATAAAAATCTCCAAGCAGATGAAATTTGAAACTTTCAGAAATGTAATTATAATCCTTTTCCTATAATGTTGTTTTATTTCTCAACATTTTCTGTCTTGATACCCAACACTGTCATCTACATGTTTGCTCAAGTCAGAAAACTAAGAGGTTTAAGTTTCTCTCTCCATCATTGCCCACATCTAATCTGTCCTAATACATGATGTCTCTCAAATTAATTTTCAATTATCTATCCCCCTGGTCATTATCTTGCTTTGAAACTTCATTATCTCTGTGGCTTACAAACAGTAAAACAAAAAAACAAGTAGACAAAGGGCACTTAATTTATCTTTCCCTCCATAGTTCTGCCAGACTTCCTAAACTTAAATCTGATTGTGATTTTTGCCTTCTAAATGTATTTAATCATCATAACCCTTACATAATAAGTTCACAAACCATTCTTGTTACACCAGACACTTTGTCATGTGAACCAAGCCCATGGTGGCAGACTCCATCAAATGCCATTGTCCCCTAAAAAATATACATAATAGCAATATAGGAACATTATTCTCCATATACTTCATTCATTGATAATTTTGTTACTTCTGTTAGAAATGCTCTACTCAACTCTACTTGTCCACCACTTATTCTACCCTACCTACGCCCGTCCCTTTCCTGTTTAGATCTTCCATTCTTTATATCTTTGCATGAATGGTTCATACCTACTTAGTTCTCATCTCATCATTTTGTTATTGTACACATATCTATCTGTTCACATGATTTCTTACTGAAGCTACTAAGCATTTTGATAAATATATTAGAGTTCCACCAGAGAAACAGAATCAGTAAAATATATAAATTAAGAAATTATTGTAAGGAATTAGCTTACATGATTGCAGGAACTGGCTAAGCAAGCCCAAAATCTATATGACTAGCTATCAAGAAAGATAGGCTGGAATTCTTGGGCACAGGGTGACGCTGCTGTTCACAGGTGAAATTTGTTTTTTATCCTGGAAGTCTGAGCTCTGCTCTTAAGGCTTAGCAACTGATTGAATCAGGCCCGCCTGGCTTACTTATGGTAATTTCATTTATAGTTATAACTACTGATTACCAACTGATTATGGACATTATTCACATCTACAAAATACCTTCAAAACCACATCTAGATCAGTGTTTGATTGAATAACTGTAGACTGTAGCCTAACCAAGTTGACCCATCACAATTGCTAATATAACTTTAATACCATTTGTAACATTTAGGATGGGAGAACTAAGAAAAAGGAAAAGGGCTAACTTTTTGATTTGGAACTGATTACACCTGAATTAATAATAATTATGTAATTAATTATTTTGATTACTTCAACCTCTTCAATTTAGATCACTTAACATTTTTGTTGAGACTACAATAAATAATGTTTTACCAAACATCAAGTTCATAAGCATTGTTTAAAATAGTGAAATGTGTGGAATTATGTATACAAGAAAATACGAACTGTGGTCTGGTTTGACATACTAGAGAATGAAACATAAAAGTTAAACGTAGGATATAAAAAAACCCACACAGAGTCTTATTAATTTTTCAAAACATTTTTCTTTGAAAAAACTTTTCACTGAAAACATATTGATTATATGAATTGTGAAATATCGTCAAGATAATGACCAAGGAAAATTACTTTCCTAAATACACCTCTATTGTAAATAATTATTTATGAAAGTTATTTTATTGATCATGCATAAAATAAGATTTTTGAGAAATGAATATATTCTGCCTTTAAACAATGTACATCTAATATGTGTACTTCTTTTGTTATGTAAAATTAGCTTCATACAGTTAAGTATAACTTTAAGCATCAGGATAATTAAGTGGAAACATATCAGGTCTATGTAATTTAAATATTCAAATGATTAATGATCTTAATTGATATTCTAATTATTATTTTTTCAAAAGATTAAAATCTTAAAAAATAAAAAACTTGACATTTATTTTATTGCTTAAAAAATCCATATTTTACACTGTATTAACACACAGCAGTTATAATACATGAACACATAATATGAAATAACAAAATATATAATTTTGTACATGTGTTCATCTTAATACCAATATCTGCAATAATTGATGTCATAAATAATATGGTGACCTAATAGCAAAAATATTTGAAAATAATTTGAAAAGAGACCCAAAGAAAAATAAGTTTAGAAGCTATGTGTTTAAAAGTTAATGTACATTTTCAGGACATTCGCAGGTAGAAGAAGGCAACAGATACAGTCCCCTCGTCTAGCACATCCATACTCATAACATCTATTTGCTTTGCTTTGTCAAAACATATGAAAAATCATTAAAGTGTTTTAATAAATGTCTGGTTTTCCTGCTCATTCATCTTATAAATATTAATTAGCCATGGATCAGGCAATTAAAGTTTAATCAATTTGCACTAATTAGCACCACATACTTGCATAAAAAGATAAAACCAACTCCTGCATCTGGCTGTTATTTGCAGTTTTTGTCAAGTGCTGATGAGTTTAATCTTGAAGGGAAGATTAAGAAGAAAAGAAAAAAATAAATCAAGAAAGTAGTGTTAATTTTATTAAATTTTCACTCAAAGTGCTGGTCATGAGTATCATGGAGATAATGCCAACAACATTACACTTTTTCACTGAAACCTGATTCACCAGCTTCTTCATAGCATTGTCCAGTGGGGAGAGGCTCCGTATCTTCTGCTTGTTACACTGCTAGAAGCATTTTATTTAATCTTCACCATAAATCCAAATCTGATTCATTTTTATTCTTTATGACTTAAAAATTTTAAAATGAAGGGTCACCATAGCCATAGACTTTAAGGACCAGCTTTCTTCCTTTGGAAGGAATGGGAATGTTTTACGTGGAAAGTGAAATTAAAAAGTTGTAACTCTACAAGTGAAATTGAAATTTCCTCACTAAAAATTATGTGTAACTGTGATGATGAGAGAAATCTCCAGAAGTCTTAAAATTTGCATTCTGATCTTTTGTGGGCATAATATTAGCTAAACACATTTTTGTCCCCCATACACTTTAGGAGACTAGCTCCTGCTTCTCTTTGACTTCTGAATTTGATTAAATAAATTACACTGCCAATCTAGTAAGGAGACATTGTACAGTGCATTTGCATTACTATTTTGTGTTTTAATAACCAGAGAAAATAAAGTGTTCCATTACTGCCTATTCATATAATTGACAAGGATTATAGGGAATGGAACTAGTCTTTAATCACTGATGGAAATTTATCTTAGGCTTGGCAGGTAAAACTACACGTTTTAAGATGATTTAGCATTGTACTAAAAAATAGAGCATGATTCATAAAAAAGCCATGCACCATTTACATAGGGATTTTTATTCAGTTTATGCAAGAATAGACCAGTGAATGGTTATTGATATTTTTCGAATAAAGTCTGTATGATTCATTAAACTCCTTATTCCCCTGTGAACAAGCCACTGCTCTGTTAGGCACTCTTTGAGTATGTATCCCATAAAGAAAGCAAAGACAGAAAGAGAAGGTGTCATACTTCAATGCCTTCTTTTTTAAAAAAGTGCCTAAAAGTGAGATCACATGCAGTAATAGATAACTCTCTACACTACCGTCTTATTTTCAATACATGTGATTTTCGCATGATTTTTGAAAAAAATGTGAATTTCTTTTGTCAATAGATTATATATATGCTGGAATAGTGATATAGTTTGTATATACTTTCAAAAGTAAGATTATAAATCAAACTTTAATGCTCTAGAATCTTTCTATGGTGAATAAAATCCAGTATGAAAAAATGCTTTATAAAATCTAAATTACTATAAAAAACATAGGTTCATGGGGGCAAAGAAAAGATATCACTTCTACATTTCAGTAGCCTCCTCATAAACACATTCCCTATATTTCTTATGTGAATAATTTTTAAAGTCCCCCGCCTTAAGTTTATAGGTAAAGGAAGGCTGGAGTAACATAGTGGAAAGATTTGAATATCCATTAATTTTCTGTCCCCTTCCAGGCTAAATATTTTAGGCAATGTTCTACTTTTTTTAATTCCCTACTTTTACCCATACAAAATAGGGGTTCATTCTCCATTTTAACCTAAGTACTTTAACAATAAGTAGTTGGTGACTGCATATTTGCTCATCACATTTGTCTGGGTAATCAAAAAACATAACCCTGGAGAAATGATCAAAGCAATTGAATATGTTAAGCCTAGAGAAGGACAGACATGACAATTTTCTTCAAATATTTAAATATATACAACATGGAAGATGACTTAAAACTTACTCTGTTTTATTCCAGGAAAAAGAGATATATAGAAGTCACAGGAACATATATGCATTTACTTTACATAGAAAATAACCCATAAAAAGAAATGCATTACATTTAAATGGTTTGTCGTGGGAAGAAATGAAGCCAGTTGATACTTCCTGAAGATTCTTTGTGATGAATGTTGCTGAAGAGTAGACTGGGAGACCAGTTATAAGAAAATATGAGAAAAGAGAAAATATGATACAAATATGTAAAACATAATGTAGTTGTATAATATACTCCCTTCAGAAAACATATTTATAAATTGCTAAAGATATCCCACAAGAAATGAAGCAAATATAACTTCCCTATCCATTTAATTTTAACACAAATAAATTCCCTTTGTTATATTAACCTGGCTCCACAAAGTAGTACATTTGCCTTTGTAAACTGCTAGCCAAGTATTAACAAGTGCCCTCTTCCTTGAGCAAGAAAAAAAAAAAAGAAATAAAAATAAAAATAATAGTAAGAAGAAAGCACAACTTATGTGGCACAGTTTTCTGACTCTCTGTGGCTTGTAAGTCTTCTCAGACTCCACACTTTTCTGAGAGAAGAAAGCCCATGTAAAAATTATGTTGGCTTTATTTTTTCTTCACAGGCTTTCCCCATCCATTGTACATTTTTGAGAAAATATAATTAAGAAATAATTGGATCTTTATAGCTTACTCTGGCTAACCCAATAGGATTTCCTCCTTCTGTATATATACTATTCATTAGAGGAATTAAAACTATAGAGTAGAACAAAGCTTCCCTTCTCCAGACAATTAGAAATATCATTGTTCATTATCTGAAAATAGAGTCACAGGCATGTATGATATAATCAGATACATTTAAAGAAAGCAAATGAAGGCTTAAGAATGTTCAAAGGAAAAAGACATCGCATATCTTTGAATTGATTGATATTTTGTACTATTTTTTGATACTATAATTTAAAAGTGTTGTATACTACTATTAATTAATGAAGGTATAAAATAACTTATGGTAATAAAGTCAGTAACTTCAAAGAAGAAATCTGTTTGTTATAGCTTTTTATAAAACTAAATGGCATAATAATTCTTTTTTTTATCTGAATCAAGTTTAGATGCACATTTAAAACATAGTTATGTTAACTAATTAACTTATTTTCTAAACACTAGTAATTTTCTAAAGTTGTACTTATTTAGATAAATAGGTGAATCAAAATTGCTTCCCAGAGACAGAAACACACACACATAAATAATACCCATACCTAGCCTTTGTATAGGTTTGTTAATAAATTCATTCTGTAACTTATTACAAAAGAATTACACATATTTATATAACTATCTTACATAACTAAAAGTGATTATTTTTCCTGTTATCAAAGTATATTTTTCCCCTTTAGATTTCACATTGAAGATGTCTTAAGTGATTTTTTTGAATATAATATCATTAAGTGTTAATGAATTTTTTGAATCACAAATTAAATCTGCCTGGCAACTAGCATAAAAGATCTTATTTTCCCTTAGTATACACTTTTACTTTCCCTTAAGATGTAAGGAGAAATAATCATGCAGTGAAAAAAAATATAATTTTTAAAGCAAAAATATTAAATACAGTATATGCACTCTCCCTATGACAAAATACAGATAGACTAGGACAAACTGTTTTAATTAGTCAAGTAGAGGAGTATTCAGAAGTGTAGCAGAAATTATGTGCAGAAATATGAATGTATTCTTCCCTAGATGATATTTATGTTGACTTAATTTCATTTTAATAAGATATAATGGTTTTATTTTTTAATCATGTATTAATTAATTTTAATAAAGAGAGTGTTTTGACAATTTTTGATGATCTTTTTTCAGGAATTTCAGAAAATGGGAATATTTTGTTTGGAAAAATTTTGTTTCCAGCAAAAAAATTAAAAAATAAAAAAATAAAAAAACCCACAACAACCTACATCAACTACTACTATATTGCAAACTATCTGTGCAAACAGTAAAATATTTATTTGAAATTTCACCATTGATAGTGATGTAGTTTGAATGTGTCTCCTCCAAAATCCAAGTGTTGTCCATGTAATAGTATTAAGAAATGGGACCTTTAAAATATGATTAGGCTGTGAGGGTTTCTTTCTCATAAATAGGATTAAGTCTCTTATACAAGAGGCTTCATGAAGCATTCGGCTCAATGCCCTTCAGCCTGCTCTCTTCTAGCACTGAGAACACAACATTTCTCCCTTCAGAGAATGCTACAGCAAAGCACCATCTTGGAAGCAGAAATCAGCCTTCATCAGACAACCAAACCTACCAGCACCTTAATCGTGGGCCTGCCAGTCTTGATGACTGTGAGAAAATAAATCTTTGTTCTTTATAAATTACCCAGTCTCATGTATTTTGTTATAGCAGCACAAATGGACTAAAACTTGTACCAAATAGCCATGGTGATTCTCCAGAGTTTAATGCCTTCCTATTCCTAGAAAGGCATCCTTATTCACTCCTTCAAGACACAGTTTATGAAATTTTCTCTAGAATTTCTTTTCTTATTAATAGAAAACCAATTACTAAGAAATCCCTTTTGTCCCTTGTAAACCTTTCTCATATTTAAATATTGTACTCTTCATGTACTCTGTGAGTATTTTGCATTTCTTTATCATGTCTTCCCATGAGAAAACATGCCTAATTAAAACACTTGTACAGTGCCAACAATGCCATGCAAACTCAAGAAACATGAAACGTGCTAGAAATGATTTTGATACTTTTTCATTCACCATTGCTTGAGAAACTATTAATATCGATATCTAGGAGCAACTGTAATGTGAAAAAATTTAATCAGGTTTTAATGATTAAGTGAACTTTAGAAGCCAGATACGATAATGAATTTTAAACAGACCTTATTAGAGGTATTTTTTAAAAGCGGTTAGGAAGAGTTATTTTTAAATTAGACTATTTGTTGCAATAAACAAAATCTAGAAAATCTGGAATAAAATACAGTTGGTAGAAGGAGTATGACTACAATTTCCTTGCTTTCTCTTCAAGAAATAGACTGATATGTACTTTTTGGTAACTATCATCAAACTAAAAATTTGCAAACTATTTACTTGAAATACAAACCTGACAGCAAAATACAGGATATACTTTTGAATAAATTCTGATATTAGCAAAGGTTCTATTTAGTGATATCTCTAATTTCCTTTCAAGCACATGCCTCTCAGAATTTCCTGTGCCTATATGGCTTGTCTAACTGGCACCAAATATTCATCCTGATGCCTTCTTCGTAGTACCTGGTCTTGTTATATTTTTTAGTGTGCATCTCCATTTTCTACCAAACTCCAATCAAAATGTACGTCTTTATTTTTCATTTCCATGTGATCAGTCTGCCAACTGTCAGACCATATGTTTCATGTAAAACTGCCTTTCTCTTGCCACCTAGACAAGTGGAGAAATAGACTCTATCATCTACCTAAAGGAAAAACCATTTAATTTTGTCCATAAATTCAGCAGAGCATATAAAGATGGCTTATTTCTATTCCATGATGCTTGGAGACTAAGCTGGGGGGCTGGTATGGATCAACTGGATATATATACCTCTAGAGCTTCTGTTCTTACTCTTAGCTTGGTTGGCTGTAAAGTCCAAGAAGTTTTCACTCATATGCCTGATATTTCAGTTTGTTCTATGTGTTCTCTCTCTCTTCCTCTGTGGCTAGGTTGATTTTCTGAATATGGAGGTCTCCAGGTAGTTGGACCTGGCATCTGGCTTCACAAAGGATGTAAAAGGAGTTGTCAGTGTTCTTGTAGACATAAGCCATAAAAGAATAAATCATCGCTTCCACTATGTTCTATTGGTTATAGCATATACAGGGCCAGCTCATACTCTGCCTCTGAAGAGGAAGGGTGGCAAAGAATTTGCTGCCACCCCTGGCCACAAATTATTTACATTCTGCCCACTATCAACATGTACTCAGTTCATCCCTAGATGCCCCAAAGTCTCATCCCGTATGTTATCAGATTCTAGTCTGGGCATTTATCATCAAAATGGTTCCAAGTGTGGGTTAGACACTTCTGGTATGGTTTCTCAATTGTGATTCCTTAGGTACGACTCCTCATGATCTCTGATCATTGTGAAATTAGGTTATTGGGCTTCCACACATACAACATGCAATTATAAGGCATGGATAGAAACATGTCAATGAATGCTCTTATTCAAAAAGGGGGCCTACCAGGGATATAGAGCTGTTACTAGTCTATAGCATTTCTCAAATACTGTCAAGTTCATATCACTGGATTCTTGGTTCTCTGTGGCTCCTGACTCCATCCTGTGACTCATTCTTTCTTTTCTGTAAAAAAGGTGCTGATGTTCGATGCTGAGTAGCTTTCTCAACCTATTTTCTAGTTGTAGAAGTTCTAAGACCTAAATGCCCTCTTTTCACTTTCAACTATCTCTGCTACTTGTAGACCAACCTGGTACAATTTCTTTAACATTTCTTGGTTCTCCTTTGTTTTATGTTTTAATCCACTCAGACAGACACCACACTAAGAAATTGTTTTTAAGACAGGCCTCTATCTAACTTGGGCTGCGTTGTCTTTAGAACTCTTAGAAATCTTTTTGTCTCACTGAACAGATCTGCTAGGCACTGCCATAAAATATTTTGATGTATTAACAAATGATCTTGCAGGCTAAGGTCACTTTACATGACAGTTTTTCCATGGATAAGAAACATGCAATTATAAGGTAGTTAATATTGAGCCCAGGACTTCCTGACTCAGAAATGTTTTCTCCGGATCTGGCTTGAGACTAAACAGTTCATTCTTTAGTTCATACCTCCTTAGACATACCTTATTTTATACAGCTGAAAGAAATTCATTGTCTTGTTCAACACTCTTGGAATCTCCTTGGCTAATTTCACTAGTTCAATAGGCATATTTCTATTTTCCAGAGGTTTGCCAAACTTTTTGCCACTATATAACATGTCTCTTTTTTTCAGCCCCCAATAACAATTTTGTCATTATACTTTAACCTTTAACTAATAATCTTATCAAGGCCTTTTGGTTCAAAGATCACCACTTTATTGCAAGGACAGTGCTGCACATTTAGGTTTATTCCAGCTTTTTATATAAAGTTGGGAAGGGTTTTCATTCTTTATTGTGAAAGAGTTGTAAGATTGATGTTATTTCATTTTTTCATGAATATTTAACAGAATTCACCTGTAAAATCATCAGCTCCTAGAGATTTTTTCTTTTGGAAGAAAGATAATAAATTCAACTTCTTCAATAGATATTGAGATATTCAGATAGTCTGTTTCATCTTTGTCAGTTTTGGCATTTTATTTCTCAAGGAATTTGTACATTTCATCTAAGTGGTAAAACTTGTTGGCTTATATGTATTTACATGATTCTGTTATTACCACTTTCAATTTTTAAGATCTATAGTAGTAACTCCTCTTTCAGTAGCCACCCATATTACTAATTCTAATCTTTTTTTCTTGATCATTCTAGTTAGGGGTTTATTGATTTTCTTTTCTTTTTAAAATCCAGTCCTTGGCATTGTTCATTTTCTCTGCTTTTATTTCTTATAAAAATTCTGCAGAATTCTTCTTCTAAATATTTTAGTTCTGTCTACTTAGTCTTTATTTTGAATATAGGGGTTTTTTTTAATGCTACTTAAGGTAGTACATCTTGGATTATTGTGCTCAGATCTTTCTTCTTTCTGAATATCATCATTTCAAGGTATAAATTTCCCTCTCACCACTACATTAGATGCACCTCACAATTTCGATATTTTTATTATAATTTAGTTTCCATTATTATTTTCTTTGCTATTTCTCATTTTTTTTGAACTCATGAAATATTTAGAAGTGTGTTGTTAAATTTCCATACTTTTTTGAGGGGTTTAGTTCTTAAATATCTTATTTGTATTGGTTTCTAATTTAGTTTCATTGTAGTCAAAGAATATACTCTGTATGATGCCAATAATTTTAGAATTATTGTAACTTGTTTTAATGTTCAGCTTATGGTTTCTTTGGGAATGAATCATGTACACATATTTACTTCAAAATATTCTGCAGTTGTTGGGTAGTTTTCTGTAAGTATCAGTTAGTTCGAGGTGCTTAATAGTGTGGTTAAGATAATTTATGTGTTTACTGAGTTTTTGATCTAATTGTTCCATCAGTTGCTGAGAATGGGTTGTCAAAATATTCTGTTATAGTTGTGAAATTTTTTACTCCATGAGTTTTTGAGTCATATTTTTAGGCTCTATTATTAGCCACATGTACTTTTATAATTATTACCTTGATCTTATGAATTGACCCTTAATCTTTATATAATGTTCCTCTTTATCTCTAGTAATAATTTTATCTTGAAATATATATTTTTGATATACATATAGCCACTACAGCATTCCTGAGTTTACTATTTGTGAAGTATGTATTTATTTTATCCAGTTATTTTCAACTTACGTGTGCCTTTTTATTTAAAATGGCTCTTATAGATAGCATATTGCTTGGTCTTGCCTTTTTCTTCTTTCTGGTAATCTTTGCCTTTTAATTGGGGTATTTATTAAATGTAGATTTTTGTAGTGTTGGATTTAAGTCTATCACTTTAGTACTGTATTCTCTTTTGATTTTTGTTCCTGTGTTTCCCATTTTCTGACTTCAACTGGATTATTTGAATAGTTTCAGAATTACATTTTAATTTATCTATTCACTTTTTAGTGATAATGTTGAGCATAATATTTTATTTAAAATGCTGTAGCATGAGAACAACTTCAAAAGGATGTTTCAACTTGAGGAATAAGAACAGAATTTTTATAGAGTTTCAGAGGCAGTGGTCAGCTGAAGTTCCACTAGTTTGAAAAATAATTGTCTAAAGGTTGTTCTCAAAGACAAGACGGATTATTCTGTGGCTCAGCAGCCATTTATTGGACAGTTATCAGGGAGAGGAGAAACAGATATGAGAACCAAGGTCATGTGTAGCCAGAGTAGGCAATTTGAGCATGTCAGAATTCCTTACATTACTCTTCTTTATCACTTAATCTACCTCACTTTGATTCACAGTACATATTTCCACTCTAAATATTTTAGTAATTTATTCATTTCCTTTGTATCATTTGTTTCTCTCTTTGGAATGTAATCCTCATAAGAACAGAGCTGCTGTCTACCCTGTTCTTCTTAATGTTCCCAGTGTTTACAACCTTGCTGGCACTTAATAGGAACTCCAGAAATATGGTTTGAATTAAATTGCCTAAATGAATGAATAATCTTTTAATGCTACTCTCATATCCCCCATCATACACAAAAATTAGGAATTTAAAATTTAGATAAATTCCTTCTACAGTTCCAGTTCCCTCAAGTTCTAACTTCTTAGCACCTGAGGCCCAAGTCCAGTCATTTTTCTATTCGGCGAACACTGGTATACCAGGGAGATAGTCAACAAGTAAGGAGGGGGAGACAAAGATGCACAACCTTTCAACATACAGTGACCATGCCCCTCCTCCGCAGTGTACTTGGCTCATTCAGGTTCCAAGAAAAGTAGTGCTTTATTTTAAAATATCTATGTAAGGTAAACCTTTGTACCCCATAATATTCTGAAATAAAATGGTCAATAATTAAAAAAATAAAATATGTAAGAAATGAGAGAAGAAAGTAGATGGAGGGTCAATCATTTCTTTCCTTTCTGATACAGATGAGATTTATCATAGCCATTGTGAACTGTAACGTCTTTATACTTTAAAGTCATAATTCTGTTGATTTACATTTCAAATTATGCATTGATACACATCTACATTTGCATTTAAACCTAGACAATACTGCTTTCCTGCCCTAATCTTGAAGATGTCACTTAAATTTGCAATTCCTTTTGAGGGAAGTAATATTTTCTCATAGTAGTTTCCCCCTGAGAAAATATCCTATTTCAAACCACATTTTGAACCATGTTATTGTGCTTTTTCTCCTAGTGTTCATACCTTTCTCCTCCCAGGACCAGGTTGTGTGATCATCTTCCTTAGCTCCTTTCTTCCTTCTTTATGTGACCAAGTTCATATGTCTAATGCTTAGGTTTTAATTTTACCAAAATGTAAAACATATTAAAATCTAAATATTTAATTCTAAGTGTGTAACTGGTGTCCTATTTTAGCAATTTTTAAGGAGTAAATATATTGCAAAAACAAATTTGCTTCAAGTATCATTGTTTTTGTTAACATTGATCCTCTAGATAAGAAGTTCTGCAAGAAGTTCCCAATTATTCTATTTTTGTTTGGTAAATGTCTTTACATTGTAATATTTTCCAAGTTTGATTAGCCACCTCTAATGATTTTTGAATAATTAAAACCTTTTTCTAACACATTTTTCTTCAAGTCGCATTTCTATTTGTGTGCAGGCTTGATCTCAGTTTGTGACTCGCCTGCGATGTTTTCCACTACTGTGCACCGTTTGAACATGCCTTGATGGGGATAATCACCGGGCTCCCGGGGTGTGATCAGTGTGGTGAGCATCCCTGACTTGCCTTTTAAATTTTCTTCATTTTCCCACAATTAAACAGATTTTAGTCTTGCTTACAATTGGCCTCTTGCTTTTAATTTTTCGTCAACTGGGTAATGTCATTAGTTGTCAGCATAATTTTGTAATATATGATTTTCAATTTCTTCAAACTTGTATCCTATGACTTTTTTTCTAACTGCCAGTTGACTACTGAAACTAATCGACTTTAAAATTTAGAAATAATTACATGTATTTTATTCATGCGAATTTTCTTGCTGTCTCTTTTTATGTAATACTCTTGCCTGGAATGGTAATATCACTATGCAAATCTATGTAAGATAACATTTTACTTATATTCTTTGTCTTCTGGTCCTAGTCTATGATTCTTTTAAACAATATCTATAAGTTTCTGGGTGAGAAAACTCTTAAACCCTTTCTAATGCAGGAATGCATATGAAATGCAGAAAACAGATCCAATCATGCTGCCCTCTTCACTAATTCTCTCCATAGCATCTTCAAGCTAATCTTTCCTAACTCTTCTGTTTAAATTCCATAGTTCAATATTTGTTCTACAGCATCAAAATGCTCCTTTATATGGATCTGGATCCACAAAAAGCCAATACGTGATCAAATTATAGAATTGATTACGTATAACTGTAATACCTTCCTCTATTTAATGTTTAATTGTCTACATACAAAAACATGTGATTTTACTAATTTCACAAACTAGAAATAACATTCCAAAAATCATCGTCAAATGGGCTTTTTTTTTAATTAGCCTCAGTTTTCAGCTATTCAAAAACTGAAAGAATCAATTCAAAGTCTTACTGTATTTCACATAAACACACAATTCATCACTTATAATGCTAAATAGGTCATTGACCTAAATAGTAGCTAGATAGATCATTTAAAGTAAAAATTTATTATGATGTTTGACTGGTTCCTTTTTTCACAGCAAAGAAAACATTCCAGCTCTGCTGTGGTAAAAATTTTGTTGAAATTTATATGGTATTATTAGGCATATTCTAATGCCTTTTTAAAAATTTTAAATCGTTTACTGTTTGTTGAAGATGCCAAAATAGCTCAATGGGGTATGGTCTTCCACACAGTCTCTTTGCACCACCTGATATGGGTCTTTTAACTTGCAATTAGCCCATACATGTATGCATTGCAGCCATCAAGAACTGCCTCAAAGAATCTTATAATTTTAAGGAAATGTATTATTCTGTTCATGAATCCCAAACACCTACTTTTTTAAAGAATTCTTCTGAGTCATATATATCCAGGCTATCTTTGAAAACTCTGGAATTTAATTAGGCAGGTCAGCACAAACTGTTAGATTGGCAAGACAGACAAAATCAAGAGTTTCAAAGCAGGTGTGTATCAAGAAACATCTAAACAATAACAATAGTGTGACCAATTAACAGTCTCTGCCTTCCAGCTGCAATAATTTTCATGATTTTAGACTTGATTCACACTATCTACAGCTATTCTATTTACATGATACAATTATGTTTAAATGATTTGACAGCTTTTATATTTTATTTTTATTAAGAGCGAGTTATAAAACATTGGGGTCAAAT
>NW_012142301.1:4836757-4881515 GCF_000956105.1 Propithecus coquereli
TTTATTAAGAGCGAGTTATAAAACATTGGGGTCAAATCAGAATGCCTAACAACAATAAGAAAAATGCCGTGGGATTATTTGGGAACAGAAACACAAAGCAGTACCCACAAGTTTTAGACAAAAAAGAGAGAAACTTCAGAGCAGGAATTATATATTTGTTGCTCACTTTCTATGGGCTATTTCATTTATTTTTCAGAAAACCCCTACACAGGAGGTATTCCCATTTTACAGATGAGGAAAGATTACTTCAGGTTACCGTAATCAATCAGACCCTTCAGGGATGGAGGCTCCAGTGGCTTATAGATCCCCACAGCCAGCCTGTATCCACCCATTGATAGATGTGTTTTGAGCCTGGCCTGAGGTTCCTGAGGGGCAGCTGGATGCAATAGAGTGGGAGGGGTCGAGCCATTATGGGGCCATAAGAAGCAGAGCTAGGCTTTAAGTCCAGGTTTATCTTGCTTGAAAGGCACACATTTTAACACACTGTCTTCTGACTAAAATACAAATCAATTTACTAATCAATTTAATGGTCTTTTAAACTTGTAATAGATTATAAAAGTAGTTATTGATCATATGCTATAAGCCAAGAGCTGAGAGATTATTGTGCATACATTAGTTATTCTTTCCTTCCCAATCTTCAGTGAAGTGTTTATGTGTGCATTGTGTGTGTATATATTCTTTTGTGAGTTTTTTTTTGTTTCTATGTGTGTGTGTGAGCACCCATGCAAATAATAAAAAATGAAAGAATGGGGAAATAATTTCTAAATTGCAATCCTTCAGTAGAGGCTTGAGGCAAGTACTTCAGTAACCAAAACATGATAGACAACCTTCCTTCCTCCATCTCCCAACTCCTAAGAATCTGAATGAATATTAGGATGGCTGTACTCTTACCACAATATTTGGAGTCAATATTTTAATTCTGTGTATACATAAAGGATAAGGTATCCAAACTGATGTCTGACTTATAAATATTTTAGAACATGCCAGTTTTAAGAAAATATTTGATATGATTTGTACATCAATTAATCTGCAAGTAAATTGGAATTCATTAATGTATTATTTATGAAGATAAAATTATATTTTTGTTGCTATAAATAAATTCCATAGGGTTTGCTTTATGTTTTTAAATTTTTTTAATTTCATCATATTACAGTGATACAAATGTTTAGTTTACACATATTGCCTTTGCCCCACCCAAGTCAGAGCTTCAAGTATGTCCATCCCCCAGATGGTGTGCACCGCACACATTAGGTGTGAATATACCCATTCCCTCCTCCCCACTCCCATCTGCTTAACACCCAATGAATGTTACTACTATATGTGCACTTAAGTGATGTTCAGTTAATACCAGTTTGATGGTGAGTACATGTGATGCTTGTTTTTCCACTCTGGTGACACTTCACTTAATAGAATTATAGTATTATCCTCTATCCAGGATAATACAAGAGGTGCTAGATCACTATTGTTTTTTTGTGGCTGAGTAGAACTCCATGGTATACATATACCACATTTTATTAATCCACTCATGTATTGGTGGGCACTTGGGTTGTTTCCACATCTTTCCAACTGTGAATTGTGCTGCTATAAACATTCTAGTGCAGATGTCTTTTTTATAGAATGTCTTTTGTTCCTTTGGGTTGATGCCCAGTAATGGGATTGCTGGATCAAACGGTAGTTCTACTTGTAGCTCTTTGAGGTATCTCCATATTACTTTCCACAGAGGTTGTACTAGATTGCAATCCCACCAACAGTGTATGAGTGTTCTTATCTCTCCACATCCACACCAACATTTATTGTTTTGGGACTTTCTGATAAAGGCCAGGGTTTGCTTTATTTGAACATAATTCCATCCCCTCAACATTCTGTAGGAATATCTTAAAGCAAATTTGCAGACAATATAAAATTGTATAATAATCTAATTCAAGTAAACCATTTGAAAGGTAATAAGAGATATCTTAGTGTTTTAAATGGCAGAATGACACCTTCCATCTGAAACTCTTAGAAAATTACAACTCTCTCTATGCCAAATAAGCAACATACGTGTGGTAATCAAAGCAGTGGCCCCCAACCTCAAAATAAAATTGCCCATGTCCTAGTCCTCAGAACATTTGACTATGCTAGTTTTTATGGCAAAGGGAATTAAGATAGCAGATGGAATTAAGATTGCTAATCACCAGACCTTAAAATATTTGAAAATAATTCCATCCCCAGCCACAAAAAAAAATTCTGTTGGAATATCTGAAAGAAACTCTACTGACAATATACAATGTTATAATATTCTAATTAAATTATCCTGGATTATCCAAATTAATCTAATGAAAACATAAGGGTTCCTGAAAATAGAAGAGGGTCAGAAAATTTTCAGAGTGATGTAGTGTGAGAAAGACTGGACAGGCTATTGCTACCTTTGAAGACAGAAGGGGATCACTAGCCAAGGAATGAAGAAGTCTTCTAGAAGCTGGAAAAAGCGGCAAAACACATTGTCCTCTAGACTTCCATAAATGAACACAATCCTGCTAATACTTTGATTTTTCCCAGTAAAGCCCATTTCACACTTAGGCCTTCAAGAACTATAAGGTCATAAATTTGCATTGGTTTGAGCCACTAAGCTTGTGGCAATTTGTTACAGCACCAATAGGAAGCTAAGGAGCAGAGTAATGTTCTGAGCTATTGTATAATATAGCTGCTGAACATGTGTTATTTGGCTAAAGACAAAGCAATTTAGCGTGAAGTTGGAAATCTTATGAAAAGATCAATTTGTATTTTTTCCTTCTTTATTTAGAGTTTTTAAGCCTCAGAGATGGGCATTTTGCCACATAGTCATGAAACATGACCTATTTTTATATCTATGTCTATCTATACATAAATATATGTGCTCTCAGGAAATCTGGAAAGACCTTAGATTAAAGATTTCCACAATTTACATTCGCTGTCGTCAGGTCCTTACTGCATCAATTTACAGCCCAGAACACCAGTCATTAAACCATGTTGATACACAATAAATATCCAATTAGCTTTCAGCATGGTTCACTCTGAGCTTTGCACTTTGCAATAAATAATCAAAACTTAATATCTGTTCTTTGAGGTTTTATTTATTACTGTAACTTTAGTGCCTAGAATAGTGTGTGACATGATAGAGTCTCAAAAATATTTACTGACTAAATGAGTAAAGACAAGCACTGCTGAGCGCGCTGAAGTATTCTCTTAATGTATTTTGTTAAGGAAACTCTCATTAAGGCACCACCAGGGTGCTTTCATGCACCTGATGACTGTGTCTATTCCTTGACTGTCCACAACCCATTTCAGAAGAGCTCAAGCCTGTGCAAAGGTTCCCAATTCCACTTTTTGCTGATATAAATACTGTTTGGGTACTTATGTTCTCAATGTCTCAAAGGTTATTTTTGGATAGTGGCTCTTTCAGTTTTCACACATCCTTTTCTGAGCATCCTCACTTAAGACATAGCCAAAAATTTTTCCGGTATCTGGGCTGATACTATGCTGTACTCTCAACCACTGCACTCTAACTTAAGATTAATTTTTCTGAAAAACAACCTCTTCAGTTCTTCATCCTAGTGGACCTCTTTTGTGCTTACCCTACTAGTTCTTTAAAATACAGCCATACAGAATAAAATCAAATTCGAAACACAGGTTATGTATAAACTAATACTCCCATTACTTGAGCCGCAAATAAATTCTTTTTCATTAGTAACCTTTAAAAATATCCATAATGTCATAAAAAGCCTTTAAAACAAAGTCTGATACAAAGTAGACAATTAGTGTTATTTTCTCACATTTTTGTATTAAGAACCACAAATACTTTCCCACTGGAAAAATTGCTTACATTCATACAAAGAGTATAGTATTTTGAATATTTAAAGTCATAAGCCCAGTGAGACAATTATTTGATATGGTTTTCTAACAAATCTGTAGTTAATATGAATAAATTATATAAAGAGCAGGGGAGGAATTTCAATAATAATATCTTGAGCTTTTGGAGTCCCATTGCAAAAACCTTCATAGTTATGAAGATTGGGAAGATTATCCTTAATGCTACTTCTCCACTAAATTAGAAGATAGCTTGGGCTCTAAATTACAATATCAAATTTGCATTTCATGATAATAATTAAATTAGTCAATAAAATTTATCTAATAAGTATTTAAATTCTGTTCTTCTAAAAAAAGGATAATAATACAAATTTGTTTGTTTGTTTAAGGACTGGTGTTGGTCTTTTCATCTTATCTCCAAAGTACTTTGGTTTTATTAGACATGGTCCAAAAATACAAGAAGATATGAGTCAAAGTGGGATTTAATTTCAAACTATTGTTCTTCTTTAGATTTTAAATCATTTGACTTTTTTAAAAAGCCATCAATCAAAAATATGTTGACACATATAGCATTTAATTTTTGATATTCTAGTGTGACTAAGCATATATTTCCTGCAAATAAAAGTCCTATCAACCAGACATTATAAATATAGGAAGCTAATGTTTTGTAAATAAGATGCCAATTTTCCCATTATTTTTAATAACATTTTAAATGTGTTTCCAAAATTGCTTGGGATTAAACACAAAGCAAAAATAGTAACTTCACAGTGAAGAAAAAAACAGTAATTTTACAATGACACCACGTTAACTGATAATCAAAGTTATTGTCACCAAAATTAGGTTAAATTGACATCATGTGCCTCTAGATGCGATACACTGAGAAAGACACTTCATCACTTATGTGATATTCCTGCCCCTAGATTCCATAACCTGAATTTAGTTGTATTTAGTTATAAGTTATAAACATTACACAACTCAAACCGAGGGATATTCTATACCACAACTGCCTGAAATCCTGAAAAGTGTCAAGGTCATGAAAGTAGAGGTACAACTGAGGAACTATTCCAGATTGAATGAAACCAGATGTACATGACAACTAAATGCAATGTGAGAAGCTGCATCAGATGCTGAATCAGGAGGAAAGAATACCTCTAAAGGACATTATTTGGACAACTGATGAAATGAATTTGAATATGGAGTACAGATTAGATAATAGCATTGTATCAATGTTAAATTTCCTGATTTTGAAAATTGTACTGTGGCCATGTAAGAGAATGTCCTGGGTCATAGGACATATATATGAAAGAATTCAGGGCTATAGGACACCATGTTTCCAACTTATTCTAATAATATTAGAATTAAATGCATATATAAAAATATAGAAAGAAATAGTAATAAAGCAATTGTGGTAAAATTTAAACAATTAGGTGGATCTGAGTAAAGGGGGCAGAAACTCTTTTTCCTATTCTTACAACTTTAAATTTGAAATGATATCAAAGTAAAAAGTTACCAAAAAAAAAAAAAAAAGGATGCTTGAGAAATGTACATTATTTGTCCTTAAAAGGAAAGTACAGTATATAGAGTTTCCAATATTTGATAAACCCACTTTACTTGTTGGAAAATATGTAGTCTAGAAGATGTGCTCCAATGACTAGTTAAAGTATATGTAGCATTTTTCTATTTGCTTCTAAACAGCAGATGCTAACAATTTCGGTGAAAGCACTATTGTTTGTGATATTTTTGTTCTCTTCCTATTTCAAAGATCAAGGAAATAACTCTCTTTTAAAGCAGTTATGAGTCAAGGTGAATTCAAACCAGATGTTTTGAGGATTTAATTTCACTCTAAAATATCTGATACGCACAATAGAGAATGTCTAAGATCTAATGACCAACCAACATTTTCCATTTAAGATTGGATATTCACGGCTCAAACTTCAAGCTAAATGTTTATTTTCTAACTGTTTTATAGTGAAGTTTGGTTAAAAGACTTGGCACAGTGCTCTTCAGTTTAATTTTCAGGCTGACAGAAATGCTGGCCTCAGTGTGTGTGTGTGTGTGTAATTTAGTTGCTGTGCTACTGGAAGTCTATGGAAGATTAATGAATGGTGAGGCTCGGTGGCAGTTGTGAGGGGATGCAGGATAGAGAAAACCAGCCACCATCTGTTCAAAATGTCTTTTGTAGTGCTTTTAAGGGAAACTGTTATCAGCAGGAGACAAAGGCAAACAATGGCTTTAAATATTAATGTTTCTGTTGTCACAAATAAATATTGTAATTGTACTTCTATTATTTTAACAAATGAATATGCATATATTATGTTGCAACTGTATTATATATTCAAATCAATGCTCCAAAGCAGGTAAATTACCAGTAATTTAACATTCTTACCAATACTTCCTCTCAATTAGGATCTTCAAGGTATGAGGTATGTTAAACTCAAAGAAAAGCTCTGTAAATCATCTTTTTTCTTAGCATTAACTTTTATCCTTAGAATCACCTCCACCATAGCCTCGTACAATTTATACAATATATATTAATTTCTTTCTTATAGATTCATTGTCCCAATCTTGCCTTCAAATCTTTTCAAAAGTGACACTTTATAACTAGAATGCGACCCATTTTTATGCTCACTTAGAAAACTCTAGACTAGTACTTTTCAAACTTTAATTGAAATCAAATCACCCAGAGGTCTTTTAAAATACAGATTCTGATTCAATAACTCTTGGCTTAAACCTAACATTCTGAATTTCTAATAAACTCCCAGATGATGCTGATGCTGTTAGTCCATGGTTACACTGTAATTAGTAATGATAGAAATTAATCTCCATGACATCTTTTGCTATAAAGAATGGAGGATGGGGGTCATTCAAAAAAGTTAAAAATATGCATATGCACCTGAATGTTGGTTCAGTCTTTGCAATGGTTAACATTCATCCAGTCACCAAATAATAATACCACCAATAATAGTAAAAGAAACCCTGTAATGGCTGATTAGATGTCATTAGAACCAGCACTGAACCAGTATTGAGTGTTTTTATCAACACCATTGACTATATCAGGAAACCATAAAATATGTATATAAAAACTTATGCATTTTATCTTAATTAAAAAGCATAAATGTTAATTCTTTCACCTATCTTTGATCTAAAGCCAAGGTATTTGAGTATAAGTCTGCTGATTAGATTTCCTTGTCATCTTTCATGCATAAAAAGGAACCCATAATTCATCACCTTAGAGTTCCAGTTTTCATTTCTTTCAAGTGGAGCAATAACTTAAGTACACCTGCAAAGAACTATGATTAGAAGATTTACAGTAACTTCCAATTTTTTACAATTAGCTTGTCTACATCTAATTCAAGTGCAATTATTTTAGGAAACTTAACTTTATTAGAATTCTCCAAAGCACCCAACATAATTTCCATAAACACAAAAAAGTGCTCCTTCTCTTTCTCTTATTTGTTGTTATTGGTGTTACATAATGATTAATTAAATTATAGCTGCAGGGGCAAATACAGCCCAAATGTTGAACTCATTACTCAACATTGGTGGCAGAACTGTGTGTAAACTATGTGAGTAATTGGCGAGCCTTAAGTGTCATCATACATTAAATATCCATCAGTTTGTTTCACAAGGGATAGGGAGAATGATAACCGATCAAGGAAGTGGAGGACGGTGAAGAAAACTTCTAGTTTTTTTTTTTTTTTTTGAGACAGAGTCTCACTGTGTTGCCCCGGCTAGAGTGAGTGCCGTGGCGTCAGCCTAGCTCACAGCAACCTCAAACTCCTGGGCTCAAGCGATCCTTCTGCCTCAGCCTGCCGAGCAGCTGGGACTACAGGCATGCGCCACCATGCCCGGCTAATTTTTTTTCTATATAGTTTTAGTTGTCCTATTAATTTCTTTCTACTTTTAGTAGAGACGGGGTCTCGCTCTTGCTCAGGCTTGTCTCGAACTCCTGAGCTCAAACAATCCGCCAGCCTCGGCCTCCCAGAGTGCTGGGATTACAGGCGTGAGCCACCGCGCTCGGCCAAAACCTTCTAGTTTTAAAGGAAATCCAAAGCATAACTGCAACACTAAAAAAAAAAATAAAATTAAAAGAATCCAATTCAAAATCTCCAGAAGTATTTCTCATGATCTCTTCCTACACTTCCCAATTCTGTTGTACGTTTGGCTGATCTTCCAGATATATTTTCTTTTCCCTTATACTCCTACTACTCCCAGATTTTGTTTTGTTTTGTGTTGTTTTGAGGGATGTGTGTGTAAGTGGGGGTGTATGTGTGTGAATGTATGTGTGTATCAACTTAGCCACTTTACATTCTACCCTTGTTCTCCCTTTTCCTAAATCTTACCTCTAATTCTTCTTATGAAACCTAAAATATCTAGGGGGAAATGGCAAAAAAATTAGGACAGTCTAAAATTATTTTCATGGTATTAAATCTTTTATATCTTACAAATACTTGCTAAAATTGCTATTTGCCTGACCCATCAGTGATCTAAGATAGCAGTGCATTAATACTTTAAGACACTTGTGTCCGAATAAAATAACTACTGCTTGCTACTAGAGAATGACATATATGATAAGAATCATACAAATGATACAAAATTAAAGATTCATTAAAAATAACACAAGTAAATACACATGAATTTATTACCTGGGACCAAAAAACCAGGCAAGGCATTTTTTCCTTAATATAATTACCTTAGTTCTACCAACTGATGATGGGATCATGAAATATGAATAAAATATAACTAGATTTTTCATTCTTTTCTCTTAAAAAAAATACCATGCTTTTTCATTATTTCTGAGTCCCATTAGAGGAAGTAAACGGGAAAGTAAAAATAATAAAAATAATTTAAATATGCCACAGACAAAATTTCAATAAAACTATGTTAGAAAAAATTACCAAAGAGTTTAAATATTTAGAAAGAAAATATTCTTTAAAATGAGCTTAATTTGTAGTTATGCAATAAATTTGGATGTAGTTTCCGTACTGATGTTTACCTAATATTTAATGACTTAGTGGAAAAAGATTGGGTCAGAATTCTGAAAACTTCAACTTTCATATCAGTTCTTCATATCTTTATTGATCATGTAGCATCAAGGAAATGATTTAATTTTTTTACAGTTTGTTTTTACCCTATTTTTTCTCTCATATACCTTTTGAAATTATTATTTTCAGGATAAAATCTGTTATGAAATACTTAAAAGCTAAAGTAGGCAAAGTATACAGTCAACAACTTTTATAAAGAATGATTTATATATTGTATTTAAGCAAAAAATTAGATTCAAATCACAGTATGTAAAACTAATTATTTTAATTACTTATCTTTTCCCAATGAATCACAAAATATTTTATAATATTAGATGTATTGTGCAATTTCTCTTTGTTAATGATTAGGAGATATTAAAAGAAAGCATCTTCAGGTCCAGAAATTAGATATTTATAGTATTTATCAGCATATAAGCCTCCTTCTGTGGTTTTTGATGTACACCCACCCACACACACACACACAACATGCAAACACTCACAGATAGAGCCACCAATTCATGTGCCTATCAATGGGTGATATATCACTTTATAAGAAATCGTGTATTGTTTACAGGGCACCTGTATTAGAAAAACTGATTCAATGTTATATCCAGGTTACTTACTTTATTCTTCTGGGGTTTTTGACCTGATTTCTATTTCAGAAGGCAAAATACAGTGTAAATTTGGATTAATCAAACTGTTCTTGCCTGTAAATGAATTTTCAGCATAAATAGCTCAAGCAAACTATAACATACAAAAACAAAAACTGACTACCCTAAGAGAATTTATCATTCTGTAGTATAGACACGACATTAAATAAAATAAAAGAAACCAACCAAAACTTCTTTCCAGATTTAAAATGCTTTCTGGCTGGAGTTTGTCAAACTTACTATATAAATTGTAATTATCGAGATATAGAAATTTAATTTAAAGCTAAATGTAGGAGATAAGAATGAGTGACTATATTTATTCTTACCTTACCTTTAGAACAATAAAATTTATTGCATAACAGTTGAATAAAACGAATCCAAAACGTTCTATAAATATAACCCAACAGCTAGTGTTAACAGTTTAGCTAGCTCATATTGCCTAAGCCCAACTATAAAACCATGAGCATAAAGCAAAACTGATCCCTAGTATTCTCCTGTCACTTTCAGAGATTGAGTTATCTTGGTCTATCCTTCAGGAGACTATATTTGACTGAAGTCATTCAGTATCAGTAATTTTAAAAGTACCTCCTTCCTACAGCAAAGAAAAAGATGATCCCTCCTCATAGCCAGAACCCGTGAATATGTTTTCTTACATGGAAAAATGTAATTAAGTTTTGAGACCTTGAGGTGTGGAGATTAACCAAATTACCCAGGTGGGCCAAATCTAATCACATAATTCCTTAAAAATGGAGAACCAGTTCTAGCTGTAGGGAGAGAGAGAAAGAGCAGCACAAGAAGGATTTGGCTTTGAGAACGTTCAGTTTTGCTGGTTCTGAGAAATAGGGAGTCATGTGTAAGGAACAGAATTCTGCTAACAACCTGAATGAGGAAGGAACACCCCTCCCAGAGCCTTCAGAAACGAATGCATCCATGCCAATGCCTTTACTTAGCTGCGCTGAGATTTGTATTGATTGGAATTCTGATCTACAGAAAATAGTAAATTTGAGCTATTTTAGACCACTAAGTTCATGGTCATTTATTCGGATAACAAAAGAAAACTAATATAATCAAAAAACATATGCTTTGTTTAGTTGTCATCTGTCTTTAGTCTCATTCATTTTGCAACTTTTTCAGTCTTCCATTTACTTTCATGACCTTAACACTTTTGAAGATTGCAGGCGTATTAGAATGTCTTTTGATATGGTTTTGTCTAAAGTGTTCATATCATTAGATTTGGATTGTGTGCATTTGGCAGAATACCACCAAAGTGTTACCATGGTTCTTCTCAATGTATTTTGTCAGTGATATTCACTCCAATGACATGAATAATGAGTTATCTTCCAGGCTTCTCCAATTGGGAAGTTACTATTTTTCCTACGATAATTCTTAAGAGTTTTGTAGGGAATATTTTGAACTGTGTAAGTATCACATTTGTCATCAAACTATTTATTATTAATTTATTTATTAAAGGATAGGCTTTTGGTTTCTTCTTTAATATGAAGGTTACAATCATTACTATTATTACTTATTAGACCTCTATATCTCTAACTGGTGTTCTTGCTACTGTTTTTGGATTCTCACTCGGGTGGTCCGGCTATGAGGACATACTCTTCACACTACTTAAGTTGCAACACTTCAGACCAGACTGCCCAGATTGTGCCTTATCGTGGGCACCCCTTTCATCATTCTTGGGTTCTAATGTTCCTCATCAGCCTTCCCTTTCATATGAATACCAACCTAACTCTCTTGAGCAGTGATTTCTGATTTTCACAATTTTTTGTATATAGTTGTTTTTAAATTTCAAAATATTAAGGGGGTGCAAATATTTTCATTACATGGACAGACTGTATAATGCTAAAGTCAGGGCTTTCGGTGTGCCCATCTCCTGGACAGTGTTCATTGTACCCAATAGGTAAGTTTTTATTCCTTACCTCCTTCCATCCACCCCCTTCCTAGTTTCCAATGTCCTTTACATCTTTTTGTGTCCCTGTGTACCCACAGTTTAGCTCCTACTTATTATTGATAATATGTGGTATTTATTTTTTCATTCCTGAGATGCTTTATTTAGGATAATGGTCTCCAGTTCCATCCAAGTTGCTACAAAAGGCATTACTTCATTTTATTTTAAGAATGTTTGAGTAGTATTCCATGGTGTGTGTGTCCACACACACAAACATATCGCATTTTCTCTATCCAGTCATGAATTGATGAGCACTTAAGTTGATTCCACATCTTTGCAATTGTGAATTGCGCTATGATGAACATTTGAGTGCAAGTATCTTTTTTATAAAATTATTTCTTTTCCTTTGGGTAGATACCCAGTAGTGGAATTGCTGGATCAAATGATAGGTCTACTTTTAGTTCTTTCAGGAATCTCCATACTGTTTTCCATAGGGGTTGTACCAGTTTGCAGTCCCAGTAACAGTGTATAAGTGTACCTTTTTCTCTGCATCCATGTCAGCATCTGTTGTTTTTTGACTTCTTAATAATTGTCATTCTGACAGGGGTAAGAATATCTCATTGTGGTTTGAAACTGTGTTTCCTTGATGATTAGTGATGCTGAATATTTTTTTGTATGTTTATTGGCCATTTGTCTTCTTTTGAAAAACTTCTGTTTATGTCTTTTGCCAGCTCTTTCATGGGATTGTTTGTTTTTGTCTAGTTGATTTGTTTGAGTTCTTTGTATTAATAGATTATGGATATTAGTCCTTTGTCGGATGTAGAGCTTGCAAATATTTTTTCCTATTCTGTAAGCTTTCTGTTTACTTTGTTGATTATTTCCTTTGCTGTGCAGAAGCTATTTAATTTAATCAAGTCTCATTTATTTATTTACATTGTTGCTGTATCTGCTTTTGAGGTCTTAGTTATAAATTCTTTGCCTAGGTCTATGTCTAGAACAGTTTTTCTTACATTTTCTTTTAGAATTTTTGTGGTTTCATTCTGTCTTCTACTTAGTCTAGCCTGTAGTTGAAGCTTCCTGCTGTATTTTGAAATTTCCTAAATCACTCTTTCATTTCTTTAAGTTCTGTTTTATCTTTTCTTCTGTTGTCTATCTCCTAAGTGATATTTTCATTTCTTCATTCATATCCTGAAATAATTTTTTGGTTTCTTTGTATTAATTTTCAACTTTCTCTTTGATCCCCTCATCTTATTTGCCATCCATATTCTGAATTTCATCTCCAACATTTTGACAATTTCCTTTTGATTGGGGTCTGTTACTGGAGACCTACTGTGATATTTGGGGATGTCAAACTGCTTGCTTTTATACGTTGCCAGAGTTCTTATGCTGGTTCCTTCTCGTCTGAAACCTCTCCTCTCAGCTCAAGAGAGGTAAATTTGTGTTGCACCTGTTCTCCAGGGCTGGGAACTCTCCTACTTAGTGAAAAGGAGAGGTCCCTGTTCGGTGCACAGGTGTCCTACTCCAGAGGATTGACACAGCAAGAGAGGGGAGGATACACTGAAAGCCTGTCATGTAGCTGTTCTCTTGTGTCATCCCAACTCATTCCCCTGTGGTTGTCACAGTCTGAGCAGGTGCTGGGGGATGTTTGTACAGAGTGGTGGGTTGGTCCGCAGGCCACTGTTAGAAGCTTGGGCAGGGGTGCAGGGGTCTGGGGGAGTCCATGTCCACAGAGGTGAGTGGTGTGGGTGTTTGCTCTGCTCAGGCCTTCCCACGGTCGTGGCAGTGGCAACTATGTGAGGCTATGTAGGCAGTGGCCCCGGAACTCAGGGCTGTAGATATTCACTCCACTCAGTTCCAGGGCCTGTGGTGGTAGGCGGGTAGTGGTGGGTGGCTATTGACAAACAGGTCTGCAGCAATTTGCAGAGGACAATGCCATGATAGCCATGCAGCACGGGTGCAGTTGGAGTTGCCAATGTGCACTGTGCATTGTGAGGCCAGGCTCACAACCTGTGGGGCCACTGGGGCATGCAGGGTACAGGGCTGCAGTGGCTGGGCAGGTTGCAGGACCTTCTACAGCATCTGGGCACTTCACAGGAACTTGGCTCGTGTCTGAGCAGGTCATTGGACCTTGGCAGGCACCTGGGTGTGTTGTGAGAATTTGGCAGTTGTCTGGGTGCATCATAAGAACACAGCCAGTGGCAGAGCAGGTCACACACAGGACCTTGGCAGTCACCGAGGCTTGTTGTGGGACCTTGGCAGGCACCTGGGCTGGTTGGGGAGCCTCGGCTGGTTCCTGGGCAGATCACAGGACCATAGCCGGTGGTGAGCTGGGTCATCGGGCCACAGTGGCTGGGTGGCCTGTGGCTGGTGAGGCCAAGGAGATGCACAGTGCCCTGCCAGCAAGTTGCAATGGCTGGAGCTCTTTCTCTGTCCAGGTCTGATTGTGGCAGTTGCCACAGTGCTACTCAGGTGGCAGCAGTGGCAGTATTGAGATGGTGAGATGGCTGTGGCAGATGCTGAGGGCCAGTGAGATGCTGAGGGCCAGTGAATGCCTGCTGTGCTTGGATTTTTCAGAGGCAGCTGGTGGGGGATTCATGGCCCCCATTGACTGTGCACAAGAGAGTGCTTGGCCTCCCCGCTTCCTCCCTGACCTGGCAGGGTTAACCTGATCAGTTCTGAGGCCCGCTGTAGTCGGGGAGCCCACTCACAGCTCTGGTTGCAGTGTCTGCTGGAGGAGTGTGGAGTCCCAGGAATCTCTCCCCTGACCCTTCCCCATGTGTGAACACTTCCAATCTTGCCGAGTAGTTCACCTATCTTCTGTCTCCTTTACTCTGGGTGTCTCCAGTTGCTTCTCTTGGCCACCATCTCCTGATTTTCTCAATTTTTAAACCTAGTTTCAAACCTTGTTCTTTATGGAACCCAATTATTTAGTTTTGAAAGTGTATAAGTTACTACTGGTACATGGTTTCATGATACCATGGTATCAGTTGTGAAATGCCATGGACAACAACTAGATTATTAATTATTCAGTGATTAATTGCAGTTATTCTTAGTTTTGTTCATTTATTCTCTAGAGTTACAGTAAAAATTTTCAAGTGCTCTAATGTGATGAACGCATTAAATTCTAGGAAATTTCAAAATTATATTCAGTAAAATTTAGTAAGGAAAAGCACTACAAATTTTTATTCAGTTCACTAATTTACTTAAAATGCTCACATACAATACAAAGAATCCGTAGGTCCAAAAGTTGAAATGAAAAGTATTTTAAATGCTAAGTTAGAAATTCTAGTTTCAAATTATACCCTATGGTTTACTTTGGGCAAATTAATTACTCTTAATTGTTTTCATTTGTAAATAGGAGAATAATCTCTTTGTTGTTCTCTTTACAAGCGGTGGAAAGAGGATGAACTTTCAAATCAGATAATTTTGGATTTGAATCTTTGTTTTTTTTTTTGAGATAGAGTCTCATTGTGGTGCCCTGGATAGAGTGCAATGGCGTGACCATAGCTTACTGAAACCTCAAACCCCTGGGCTCAAGTGATTCTCCTACCTCAGCCTCCTGAGAAGCTGGAACTACAGATGCATGAACCACACCTGGCTAATTTTTTCTATTTTTGGTAGAGATGGGGTCTTGCTCTTGTTCAAACTGGTCTCAACTCCTGACTTTAAGTGATTCTCCCATCTCGGCCCCTTAGAGTGCTAGGATTACAGGTGTGAGCCACCACACCCTGCCTGAATCTTTGTTTTAATATTTATAGCTATGTGACTTTTGACAAATTGTTTAATTTACCTGATCTTCCATTTTGTCATCAATAACATAGAGATAATAATTGCTACCTTAGCAATCTGAAATGGGATGAAATAGGATAATGTGTGTAAACACCAAAATTAGTGGCTATTAGGTGCTCACAGTGTCTCACACTTACTATCAACAATTGAGAAAAAGAGAGATTTTATATATAGAATTATATTGTGAATTATAAGGTGCTACACGCATGCTATTTATCTGGTCCTTTTCAAAAATGATCTCCAACATTTTATATTTGTCATTTTTAGTATTAGCACAAGTGTAATGAATTATGATTATTTTTATGACTATATTCTTTATTGGAATATAATAGAACCACTTTTGTGCTCAATGCCCTAATATCCACCCATAAGATTTTATTATAATTATTTGTGTTCATATGTATTGTCTTTCACTAGAGTGAACTCTCCTCAGTCAGTGACTGTCATGATGTTATACTCGTGAATAAGTGTCCAATGGATGTAAGATGAAGAAATGAAAATGAATACACATATGAAATTCATAGATATTAATAAAAGCAGACAGAAATACTGGATCACATTCTGACTATTTTTCTAGTTCAAATATACTGATCATATAGTTATTTAATAAAACTGTAGATCATTTTTGTTTTATAAAAATCTGAATATGAGAAAATGCATTTTATTTTATAAGAACTTTATACTAATCTTGAACATGGTAAAATATTAGTTTCTCATTAGATAAAACTAAATTAACTTCCATTATCAGAAACAAGAACAGAAAATTAAATTTAGCACTGCTGTACACTTTCTTCAATTTTTTTTTTTCACTTTTTAGAGATACGTTGTCAGATATTTCGCTATGTTGCCAAGGCTGGACTCAAACTCCTGGGCTCAGGGAATCCTTCCACCTCAGCCTCCTGACTCAGCTTCCCAAGTAGCTGGGGACTACAGGGCTCATGGCACCATGCCAGGCTTACTCTTAAAGACCCAAAGTCAACGTTTGGGGACATTTTGAGGAATTGTGTCAAACTGAAAACTATGAGAAGAAAGAAGCTTTAAAAATGAATTTGTGATATTCACTAATTATTTTTATTAATATCCTCAATATTATTAAAACATCAATTCTTGATAATTGTGTTATTGCTGTTAGAAGTGTTTATATTTTCTCTTTCTCTTAAATATTCCCTCCCAAAATTGTAAAAATCTTCAGATTTTACTTTAGTTATTTTATTTTGAAAAAGTAGTATATGTCCAGTTCTTGACCACATTAAATTCCAGGAAATTTCATAATCGTATTCAGTAGAATTCAGCAACATTGGCTCAGGAGACTAAATAACCTGATATCCAATATGGTTGAGGAGGGTGTGTGTTGAGTGTCCGAGAGAACGTTTTAAATTTCAGAAATGCAGCCAGAATGAGAACTTAAAGTGAAAGAGAGACAAATCACTGTATCATACATTATATACAAAGATCAGTGTTAGAATGATCTTACAAACACTTCTAGCCGTTACTTGACCAGTGGAGCTTCTTTGAATGGATTAACCTAAATACTAATAATGACTGAATAGCATGCTAAAGTTAACACTGGATACCTGGAACCTAGTTTTTAAATCTAACCTATATTTTAATGAAGACTTTTAACAGTGTAAAATTTTTTCTTTGCTCAGAAAAATATTTTGATATTATAAAATAAACTACTTCTTTCCCATCCATGCTATAATACAAAATTATTTTTTAAAATTGATTCACACTATTCTGACTTCTCCGATATTTAAAACCAGTGGTAAACATTTTCAAATATATTTTAACGTAACAAAATTATTTGCAAAGTGATAGATGCATTCATATTTATATATAAACATAGGATAAAGAATATTTAGGTAGTTTTACATTTTTTATTTCAAAATATTAAGGGGTACATGTGTTTTGTTACGTGAGTGCATGGTATAATGCTGAAGTCAGAGCTTTTCATGTGCCTATCATCAGAGTAGTGTGTACATTGTACCTGATACGTAAGTTTTTATCCCTCACCCCCCTCCACCCTCCTCCCTTCTTAGTTTCCAATGTCCTTTGCACCACTATATGACCCTGTGTACCCGTGGATGAGCTCCCACTTATTACTGAGAGCATGTGGTGTCTGTTTTTTCATTCCTGAGTTACTTCACTTGGGATAATGGTCTCCAGTTCTACATTGTAAAGCAAGTGCCACCGAAAATGAGGGACTCCAGTGCTCAAGTCATTTGAGTAATGAGAAATTCCAAATACTATACACTTGAATACACTTTGTAGTCCACAAAGACTTTTCAGTCTACCTAAGAATAATGATAGTTAACAAGGTTAGAATTTAATTTAAAGACTGATGAGAAGCATCAGGTGCAAGAGGGAGGATGGCAAAGACTGCCTAAGACTATTGGACTGAGTGCAGCAATTTAGGGACAGTGGATTGAAGAGTTAGGATGCCCCAGAATAATTCAAGGCTATCGCCTTCCTCTACCTCCTCTTTCCACCAAGACTGAAGAGGGAACTATCTGACAGATAATCTATGCTCTTTGCTGCTGGTGATTTTTGGAGGTTAATTACCTGAAAATTACCAACCTTCCCAAAAGGCTAGTACTAGAAATTTTGCTATTGGTTTTATTGTGATTTGGATCCTTATTGCACAGGATATATTACTGAAAGCATACAAATACTTGTAAGCTGTTGTTAGGCAATTGAAATTTTACATGAATATTTTTAAAGTACTTTTAAGACTAAGTGTTAACAGTAGGGAAGGAAAATGAGAGGATTAGGTTTTAAGTGATCTTCTTTTACCTGAAGGTTTTAGTTTCCTTTGAAAAAATCTTCCAAATTCCTTAAAAAGGCAAATTTGTTAATATTGCCTCCCTGCTTAATATCCCTCTATGATTCTTCATTAAACAAAATAAAACCCAAACTCATCGGGCGTATAGTTGTCAGGATTCTGTCTACTTTTCTCTGTTTTCGTTCAGTCACTTCTAATATACCCTTTCTGGAAGCCCGTTTCAGCAAGCTGCTCATTGCTTTCTCTATGCATTTTATGTGATGTATTCTCTGCCCAAAATGACCCATTCATTTACTCAGTGAACACGTAGCCATAGGAAAAAACCTCAGCTCATGCCTATACTTCTGTGAATCCTTACAAGCGCAGGCAGAGTGGGGCTCCCATATCTCTAATGACATTGCTGTAATTATGCTTATGTGTTCATCTCTTCCAGTAGTCTGTCAGTTTCTCAAAAAGAGAGATCATATTCTATGCCTTCATGATTCTCTAGTGCCTGGATAGAACAGGTGTTTTATAAAGCATTTACAAAGAATGAATGAGGGAAAAACGAGGCAGAGAAATATCACAAAGATTGTCAAACAGGTTTAAAACATAGATGAATGAGAAGTTCTAAGAATAACAATTCATTTACTTGCAATTTTCTTAGGTAAAACTAATCTAACTTTCCTTGCAAAACCACCTTCCCCTCCTGTGTATGAATAGTAGAATGGAAATAATGTCATTACATTTAGTACACCCTACTGGTTACAGTGAACTGACAGCACTTAAACATAGAGTTTTATCCTCTCTTAATATTTTTTCACATCTTTATCCCTACAGCTCAGTCCATTCCTCAACAATTGAAGAACATTTGGGTTATTTTGTTTTCTTACGTATTTATAAGATCTGTCATTCATAATATCCTGGGATTTTTTTCTTGCTTTTATATAATGACATCTATAATGCTTTTAATCAACCTCTTCTTTATCTAGCACTCAAATGCTGTTGACATTAAGGCAAACAATATAATTTTGCCCAAACACTATGCAATCTTTTAGTTCATGTGCACAAAATATGTTATCTTCTGAAAAATTTTATAGAAATATTCTATTTTTTGTTTTAACACAGTAGACAGGTACTTGAACAAAAATGACTTTTTATATCCTAAGTTTCTCAAATCCACTACTGTGATCCAGTTTTGCATGCTACACCTGCTGAGTTTCTAATGCAAACTATCACAGTGTGTGGTCCCTGCTACTATAAACATGAATTCTTTCTTATTGTGATTCCATATCTTCAGCACTGATTATAATGATTCTTTGTCAGCTCAAAGCTGTCAACATTGTTCTCAAAGGACTGCAATCTTAGCTAAAAAAAATACTGATGGGTCATGCAGAATAAAAGGTGGACTAGTATTCCCAGATAAAAAAAGACAAAAGGAAAACAAATATTTCTCTTCTCTGTCACTGATAAGAAAAAATAGTTTTGGCTATGTCATAATACCTTACTAATAAAATTCAGTATTTTTCAATGAAGCATTTGGCATCACTTTCATTTTTTCTCATTTTACTACAACAATATTCCAAATATAAGCCACTGATAGTTATTCTTCTGTTTAATACTCCTTAACACATTTCCTTTTTCATAAACAGTGATAAATTACACAAACACTCAACTGCCTGATTACCCAAATACCTCTGCTAATTTGCCAAGGTTAGCAGAAATGGTGCATACAGTATATTGTTGGCTATGCATGGATGAAGGGTGCAGAAACAGCACAAGGCTATATATTTCACACTCCATAAACAAAATGGTGAAACACACACTAGAAAGGTGCAATACTTATCTAATCTAAATTCAGTCAACATCAGTAGCTTTGATCTCTATTAGGTTAAATCACTGTCTCTTCAAGGAATGGCCAAATCATTAACCCAACAAACCAGTTGATGAAAATACTCACATACGTGAATACTGAGTAAGCAACATTTCTGATACAGTGAAAAATAACTCCACGTAGTTGAGCAGCACAATAATGACTGGAATAACTTTAAAGTTTTATTCCTTTTTTCATTTATTTGTCCACTCATACAAAAAAAAGCATCTATGAACTGAGCAAAGTGCTAGACATTAAAATAACAAAGATAAATAGCAATTTTTAATTCACTGAAACTCACAGTTTAGTGGGAGCCAGCTACATTGACAAATTAATAAAATGGAACATTTGTTAGTACTTGTATCAGTAAGAATAATCTAGGTCATAACAAATGACCACCAAATTACAGTGGTTTATAATGACTAGAGTTGTTCTCATGGTCGGGCTATGGTTCTCCTCTTCATCACCTTTCACCAGGGAACCCAAGCTAAAGAAAATATTCTCTGTTCAGTATTTCTGGCTCTTAACATTTTTGCCTGGAAGAAACATGTGCCAATTTCATTTATATTTTACTGGATGGCCCAAATAACATTGCCAAGACTGACAGTATCCTGGTAGAAAAAATGTAAATCTCCCTCTACAAAGGGCAAGTACGCAGCTCTCATAGTATGATAAAGGAGGCGTGGACCAAATGCTTTTGGAAGACAGTGCGCAACTCAGTGCTAATTCTGGAGGAATCTGAGGTGGAAAGTACATCACAGAGGAGGTGATAATTGAAGAAGAATAAATATACTATGTCAAACATTACCTTCTCACATCATTAAAGGTGGAAAAAAGTAATTCTCTGCAGAGATTCAGGGGAGGCCTGGAGGTATAAAAGAGAGCAGCATGTTTGGATAAGATGGAAAAGTTCAGGTCCTGAAATACAATATTTTGCAGAATGGGAGAGGCAGTGACTTGGCCCAGAGAATAAAGGGTCTTGAAGACTAGATTACGGGGATCACACTATATTCTTTTGGTTCCGGGAGGTCAAAAGAGATATTGAAACAAAAATGGGACATGGACTTCAGACAGATCCGTGAAGCCTTGCAGGGGAATGTGAAATTCTGGGGAGTTTGAGAGCATCCTCAGGACAAGATGAAAGCCTAAAATAGGGGAAAAACAGTAGGAATGGGAAAGGGCGAACTGCTTCTTCCTTGGGAGTTTTCATTTCTTCAAACACATTAGTTAATATCTGGGACCTTAGCTCATCTATCTTTGATATTGAGATAAAAATGATTAAATCCAAGGAAAAAATAACATTTATTGAGTGACTGCAACTGACTTTAAAAGTATTATAATGCTAAAACATTTTTATCATAAGTTATTAATTTTTAAGTATTGTGGTAAAATATATAAATGAAATTTACCATTTTAACCATTTTCAGGTGTATAGCTCAGTGGCATTAGCTATAGTCACATTGTTGAGCAGCCAGAATCACCATCCATCCACAGAACTTTTTCATATTGTAAAACTGAAACTCTGTACCCATTTTATAACTCCCCAATCCTCCTTCCCCCAGACCCTGGCGATCGCTGTTCTACTTTCTGTTTGTATGAATTTTACCAGTCTAAGTACCTCATGTGACCGCTTTCACAGTATTGAAAGAAAAGGGGGAATAATTATGAATAATTCTATGGAGAGTATTCTTTAGTATAGCATTGAATATAATAGAACAACTCATACAGCTATTACAAAATGTGTTCTCTCACTTATCCCATGACTACACAGACTTGCTAATTTACTAGGAGTACTCATATTACTAAACATAATGTTATATCATATAATATTAATTACAGATAATATTTGTTACAGCCAAGGATACAGTGCAGGAACAGGGGGAAAAAAGTATACATAGGCAGAGGCTGGAGTGACAGGTTTTCTTGTCCTCCCTTTGCGGAGGTGGCATGGATAAATCATCTTCTCCATCTGCAAAGTGCAGGTCATGTGGGAGCAACCCTTGCCTGGGAAAGCCCACCTGAGTCTTGGAGTCCAAAGTTCTTTAAGGGAGTTGGTCACACACCTGCCATATGACCAGCTGTGCTGTGGATCCCAAACCAGGCGTCAGATGCACCCATGAATCTTTATATTCACTCTGAACATGCTCCCAACCTGGTCCATCCTGACGCACTTGGGAAACATAGACACATATTAATAGTTTGCTCAGGTTGTATAGGATAGTGTCATCACTCAGTAACTGCAGGAACGTTCAAATTGTTTAGTTCTTAGAGTTCGAGTGTAATCACTGTGGCTGCAGAGATAAGCAAGAACACAGTAAAGCAAGGCTGCTGCATTAAGTTTTTCCTTCTACGTACATATGTTTTTCACAACAATATTTACCCATACTCAAGGTCTAGCAAAGAGCTTTCTAATTTTTAATTTCAGTATAGTCATCTATTTAAAAATATATTTGAACAAAAACCTAGCAGATAGTTTTTGATATATATTGGACCTCTGCAAAAATCTTTTGATCTCCTGACATTTCACGCAGTGTGCATGTAAGTCAATAGGACTTTGACCACTAGTCACGGAGACAAACCTATTTTATTAATTTATAGTTACTTCAGTCAAAAATCATACTGTATAGTTCAAGATTCCCCGCAAAATGTAGAGAGGACAAAGGGCACTTGAAGGACGATTCTAGGTGCAGACAGTTGGGTAAGGAGCATTGGCACAATATTCACTGGAGCCTCGAATTTCAAAATTATACCACTGAGTCTTCCCATGTTATTATTAATATCAATAATACTTGCTTCTTTTTTCCTAGCCAGCCTGCCTGCATTAGCTTCTTCCTACGTTACCACGTTAAGGTGACATGAACAAGTGAATTCAGAAAATTGGCTTGTGATTTACTCACAAATACAGGCTTTCAGGGGAAATCTAGGTGTAATAGAATCATAGATTTTTACTTTGTTCCTTCTTTTGCACATGATGTGGAGGCTCCCAAGTCAGTGTCATGTAATCCAAAGTGAAGGGCGGGACCCCACACTAGCAGCTGGAGCCAAGTTTACCTGGGAAGATGATCCCAAAGAGGAGCAAGTGTGGCGCTGCTGCCCGTCGCATGCCAAGCATTGCTCAGGGATCTGGGAAGGCTGAATGTTGGCCTGCAGACGAGTGGCACAGACCCTTGGTCTATCAGAGTTTTGAGTTACCAGTGGTGGTGGATCTGGAAGCAGGGGCTCCACCCCTGCTGTGACGTAGGGCTGGGTTATAGCAGCTGTATGAAGTAACAGAACCTTGGTTCCTGCTCTGGTCCTCAAGAGCAGCATTCATGATACTCTGAGCACCCGGCCTGCTCCTGGAGTGATCAGGGCCTCAGACTTAAAAGTTTAGGATTGTAAATTATATCACCTGGGTGATGGGTAACTTGTTTCACCGTCTTGATACTATTCCAGAATGATTTCATAGAACTTCATAAGAGGCCAACATGCAGGCACTTGAGCTAGTCCTGATTGCTTCCTTCTCAGTCACCTAGTTAATTTGAGACCTGGATGAAAATTCCTGTCTCAAGTGTGTTTGTTCATTCATTCATTCCAGTAAATATGTGATGAGCCCCAATTATGTACTAGATACTAGGAATATAAATATGAAGAAAACATTGTATCTGCCCTCAAGAAGTTACTATCAGGTGACAATACAAATAAATTACCAGGCAATTTCAATACAGAATCAGAAAGGGACTGTGATGCAAGAGGGACAGGCAGCACAGAAAAGAGATACCTACTTCAGTCTTTGAGAATCAAGACAGTTACAGTGATTTTTAGTAGCTAAAGTGTAAGTTCTTTTCTGCTAGAGTATGCTTCTTCCTAGTAGCTGCCATTTCCCCCAATGTATCACTGTGATTTATTGTTTCTTTAATTCCCATTATGATCCTCAAACTTTACCCAGTTCCTTATATTTATGGTTAGATTATTTCTCTCTATAATGAACCATTACTATTTCTCCCGGAAGTAGATCAAGATTCTTTTCCTACTTTCTGAATTATTTTTACCTTATGGCTCACTAGCTTTGACGGCATACTAATTTGTTGGCAAAAAGTTGTTCATAGTATTCCTCTATTATCCCTTTAATTTCCATATGGTTAATAATAACATTCTCTTTTTTATATTTTATTTGCTAAGTTGTTCCTTGTCTCTTATTTTCTTGATCTACTTTGCTAAAGGTTTGGTGTTTTGTTTACTGTTTCAGAAAAAGAACTTTTGGTTTCACTGATTTCTTTATTATGTTACTGTTTTCAATTTTTTTTTTGATTTCCGTTGTCATCATTATTATTTCTAGTTTTTTGCTTGCTTTTTGTTTATTTCGCTCTTCTTTTTCTAGTTTCTTGAAGAAGAAGCTTGGCTAATGATTTAAGTTTGTTCTCCTTTTCTGATATAGACAATTAAAATTATAAATTTAATCTAAGTACTGCTTTAGTTGCATCTTATAATATTTTAAGATGTGTTTTTATTTTGATTCAGTTCAAAATCCTGTCATTTCCTTTTTGATTCTTTGAACGATTTTTTTAAGAATTTTTTAAAAATTTTCTAAATATTTAGTTTTTTCTTTTCTTTTTTTTTTTTTTTTTTTTGAGAAGAGGCATACTAATATATTTAACATGTATACACAGGAGAACCAGTATACATTCGCCTGTGTATATACTCACAGAATGAAGACCCAAAGATACAGGGGAAGTTGTCTATTTTTATTCTTAGTTTCAGCAAAGTATAGACAGCCATGTAGACATATATTTCTACAAAAAGGGTATAATCGAATGCTCATAGACAGTGTGGAAACTAAGCAAGTCCTGTTTAGGTTCTTCTTGGCCTCTCTGAGCACGTATTCCTTCCTTCCGGGGATGGGACAGGACCTTCTCTGGAATGGGACCAGTTTCGTTCTGTGAGGGATTACTTGAATTCTGGCTGTTCAGAAAACATATTTTATGTAATTTTAATATTTTAGAATTTATTCAGACTTGTTTCATGACCTACCATGTAGTCCCTAGAGGAGAATATTTCATATGCAATTAAAAAAATCATATATTGTAGTCTTTCAGTGAATTTTTTAAAAAAATCAATTTTTTATAATTTATCAATTTAATTGATAATGTTGTTTAAGTCTTCTCTATCCTTGCTGATTTTTGTTTAGCTGTTTTATAAACTATTGAGAATGGGGAATTAAACTTACTAAAGATTATTATTGAATTTCCTATTTCTATTTTAAATTCTGGCAGTTTTTGCTTCAAATATTTTGGGGTTTGTTGTTAGGTGCATAACAACATTCATATCTTCCACTGAGTTTACCCCTTCATCATTAAGAAATGTCATTCTTTGTGTATTGTAATACTTCTTGTCTTAAGGTCTCTTTTATCCTATATTAATGCAGCCACTTCAGGTCTTCTGTGGTTGTTCTTTGATATGTGTGTATCTTTTGCCATCCTTTTACTTTCGACTTATTTGTGATCTCTTGCAAATACTATATAATCTTAAATTTTTTATCCAGTCTGATGATCTCTGCCTTTTTAATTAACTTATATTATTGAATGTACATCTAACGTTTCAACATTTGCGGTTTTTTTTTTTTATTTCTACATATTATGGGGGTACAAATGTTTAGGTTACGTTGCCCTTGCCCCTCCCCCCTAGTCAGAGCTTCAAGCGTGTCCATCCCCCAGACGGTGCACGTCGCACTCATTATGTATGCATATACCCATCCCCTCCTCCCCCCTCCCATCTGCCCGACGCCCGATAAATGTTATTCCTATACGTGCCCTTAGGTTCAACATTTGTTTTTAATTTGTCTTGTGTCTTTGTTGTTCCTCTATAAATTCTTTACTGTCTTATTTTGTGTTAAATAAGTATTTTTATTTTAATGATTCATTTCTCCATTGATTTTTTAACTATATAATTTTGTGGGTTTTTTTAGTGTTTGCTCTTGAGATTGTAATATAAATATTTTTAGACAGATCTTTCTTTAGAGAAGATTCTGGATTCTGAAATACTGCATAATTTAGTATATTTAGTTTGATTTATAAAATAGAGTAAATTAAGGCTGATTAATCCTGTCATGCAAACTTCATATTTAGAAATTGAAGAATCGTACTTTTTAATAGGACAACATCAGGGATTGTACCTACTAAAGGCAGAAAGCTGTTCCCTCCACAATTCTGTTAGTTATAGAATTATAAGTCATGTGACTGACTGAAATGTCTGGGAAACCGATATCCCTACATTTTAGTATTTGTTGAAGATACAAAATAGATTTTAGAGGAGAATTTTTTTATAAAGAAAGGAATTGTAGAGTATTTCACTCTAACTCATGAAATTTGGGTGATGAGTGGAGCTGAAATAAAAGAAAGATAAGCATATGCATTGTGATATAGATAACTCTAATTCTTTCAATAGCAAGAATGTACAACATAATGCATTGACCTTCCTTCTTTTACCCACCTCCTCCAAATGCGAAAATATACTAAAGAAGATCTTTGAATCCTAATCAGTAAGAAATAGGAACAAAATAGGAGAAGACATTAGAACATTTGGTTATCTCAAAGGAGATGGAATGTCCAGTATTTTTATGAAGTATTCTTAAATCAGAAGACTTCAAACCTTCTTTCCTGTGTTTGGTATAATTTCCTATCTGTCCCAGAATAAGGCTCATTGCTTTATAAGCACGATGCATAAACACATAGGGTAGTTAAAGATTTTAATTTGAAAAATAAATTAACATTAATCACATAATTTATGGGAAATGTGCAATATATTTTACTGACTGCATGTAGAACTTGGAAATATGATTTATATGAATTTGCCATTTCAGCATGATGAATTGATTGTCACATTGAGGATTATGGAATTAGCTGGAAGAACAGATGATTAACCACCACAGCATTTTGGCTAGCGAAATTTTACCTTCTGATTTTTGAACATTAATAAATCATACTTCAGCATATGGGATTATTTTGGCAATAGAGCCACTTATCAATTTAATCATTTCAAACTAGAACAATGAGTAAGTTGCAAATGCTGCAGACATGAACACCAGTTACCAAGAACAATTTTGTATTATTCTTATAGTCACATTAATTACAGCTCAAACAAACCTTGAAGAGCTAAGAAAACTTAGCACAACTTATCTACTATTTACTAGGGGAAAAAAGAAATCAATATGGTCATTAATTGCACAAATAGCAATAAATACTTTGGCTGCTCTCCAGGAAGTGTACCAACTGAGTGAATTTTTTGTACTGCTGGTTTCATTACACAGATCATAGTCACAGTAAAGCGGGCAGTGGACTGCTGTTCAATAAACTAAATTTAATGTTACTCAATTATGATCATCGTGCTCAGATATAATACTAATAGGAATGTCAACTGCAATTACATTTTCAGATTTATGTAAAATAATTCAAATGCTATTTACAATCCCTCAGATACAAGGTTCATCCGGTTGTTTATGCAGTTGGTCGATATTGATCGTGCACAGCAAGTAGCATAGTAGAGGCCCAATGGCAAGTATACATAACATCCCTCATGCCAGCAGCTAGGGTGTTATGCCAAGCACCAGGGGCAGCATGCCAAGTCATCAAGCAGATAGCACACCTCTGCAAAGCTGCCTTGTTTTTTTACAATATTTCTTTGAATTGCTCACATGTGCCATGAATAATTCTTGCCAACATTACCCAGCATGAAACAGAAATAAAGGCAGGGAAATGTCTTTCTTAGAGAATTCTTTTCAGAGCTAAATGAATCCAGTGAAGATATCACTCTAGCATCATTATATGTTGTTATGTATGGCTGGGGCTGTGTCATTTAGCAAAGTATTACCCAGTGGGCCGAGCAGCTGGTATATATGATTTTGTATACCACCTGCAAAAAATATGCCAAACCATATAATCAACCACCTGGCCAAGTAAGTAGGGTAGCTAAACACTACTTTGTTGTTGCGCTCACATTTTCAGGAAGTTCGAGAACATAAACAGACACAGGCAGAATGAACATGTGTACAAGATAAGGTTTGTTAAAGCTTTTCTGTTCAATAAAGCATACAGTGCCTGCTGTTCAAAGTACTGTTGAACAGATTTGCTTTATTTCTAATGAAGGTGTTTGGGCATTTTCCTGGCACAAATGGAGTAAAATTATGTACTTAAAACAACATTTTAAAACAACAACACAACAAACTACCACTTGTATTGCACTGCAACAGATTGGAAAAATGAAAATAGATATAAACTGAAAGTCAATAATGAATTAGTGTTGTTACAGTGGATGAATCATTCATTTAGGAGAATCTTGCCTAGTTTTAAACAACCTGTGTGTCTAACAACTTCCATTGAATACTTTGCTGCCTAAAACATGTGTTTATTATAATAGCTTCTATACCATTGCTGGTGAGGAAAATACTTTACAGGTGGTCTCTTTACTTATTTGGCTATAAGTGAATATGAGAGTGATTTGATTGTAAACTAATCTTTATATCACCAGATTTCCAGTGTCAGCAATGTCAATCTCATTATCTCACCTTTTCACTGACTCAGCACTAGCTTGCTTTCTGTGGCAACGCACCCTTTAAAATGCTAGTCCCTCATTGTTTGGCAGATTACGGGAGGAAGAACTAATAACTAGATGAGGGTCTTCAATGCGAAACAAAGAGAGTTGCTGCTTACAGACCAAGGTCTCTTGCTCTCATTATCTCTGTGGCCATGAGTTTAAGCTCATTAGATTCTTCCCTTTGTCTCTTTTTAATACAGAAAGACTGATTTGGGAAGTGACTCCATCCCAACTCGTCAAGTAAAACGTTAACGTTTTGAAGATACAGAAGTTCTGCTGTACGGTACTAGTTTTCTACTTAGCCACCTTCTCGCTCTGGGGGATTTAATTGTCCCTCACCCCACTTCTTTCCCCATCTTTTACTTGAAGAGAAGTTTCTCATTTGGGAGCTTTTAAAAGTGTCTTTGTTTTGTGGGAACATAGAAAGCTATTTTGCCAATCAGTTCAAATGTACATGTTTACTTTTATTTCCTCTAGAACAGAGAAAACAAAGGAGAAGAGAAAATAGAACTTTCAGAAACTTATTAGTAAACATGCTGTGTATATGAAATGCAAAAACTAAAATATGGACAACGTGATTATCTTTTTATTCAAAACGAACTCTGGACAAGAACAACCTAACTATAAAACAAAATTTCTCATGAGCACGTAATAAAAATATATTTAATAATGATCTTAACTTTTAAAAAATGTTTCAATTTTAACATTTATTTTCGATGCTCACTATGAGATACAGAATTTTTCCACATTGTACAACCTCCCGTCTTCCCTCTTTCTCTGCTCTTTTGGTTTTGTTATGTATATTATCACTTTGTGATTTTTGAGTTTTATTCTGTGCTTTGAAGTAGTAACAACTTTTTCCACTTTTAACATTTTTCATTGACTTTGAATATATTATATTTGGGTAAATATTATTCACTTCAGAACCACATATTGTAGTTGGACTTATTAAGAAGGAAAATAATCTCTCTGTCCTTAAAACTTTGCCAAAGTACGCTTTCCTAAGCATCCAGGACAATGATCAATTTTAAAAAATATATTTTCACTTATTTTTCTTCACCCAGGAAACATTCTGCCACTATTTTTTCTACCTCATGTCATTTCCTTTCTCATATTCTTATTTCATTTTTTCCTTTTTCTTTTCCAAGAGCTTCTTTCAGAATATTTAGTTTAATACAAGATAATGATAGTGAGCATTCTCATTACTTTATGACTGAACATTTTTTTATTTTGGCTTACACTTCAATATTTTATCTCAACTTAGAATTTCAAGTTAAAAATTATTTTGTTTCATTGCTTTTAAAACATTGAAAACATAGCTCCACAGGCTTGTAGCATCTGGCGTTGTGGGCATGGTCTTAAGTCAGTCTGATTATCGGTAGAATGTTTTTGTGTTTACATCTTTTCTTTCATCTTGCTCAGTACTAAGTATTCAATAATTGTGGAGACTCAAATCTTATAAGAACATGTTCAGGAATATTTTCCAAGTAGTTTATTTTTTATATCCTCATTTGTAGTGCCTTATTTTCTGCTTCTGAAACTCTCATAGGCAATTGTTAAACAACTAGAAATTAATCTCTTTGTTAACCCTTGTCCCATATTTTCTTTCTTTTTTCTTTGGTTGTTTATACTGGGATATGTCTTTCAGTTTATTGTCCATATAAGGACCTTACCCTTAAGATGCATCTTATGTTATTGTTCTATCTATATGATGATAATATTGTTAATTATTCTAATTATTCCTTTCTTTCCTTGATTCTTTCCTCCATCTCTTTTTCCTTCCCTTTCTTCTTCCCTCACTCCCTCTGTCTTCCTCTCTTTCTCTTCCATTCCTCTTTCCTTCCTTCCTTCTTTCTTTCCTTTTAAATATATAGTGGACTATTCTGGTTTTCTGGAAGTAATTACCTATCATATTTTTCTGATGATGTTAATAGACGTTTTATCAATATGGATGTAAATATTAATAGAAAATAATATTTTCATACTTGATTTTGTTACTGGAAAGTGTCTAAGTATGTTTGGAAAATCTTGGGGATGTGAATTTACTTTCTCAACTGTGGGTTTTATTGTATTTAAATAGATCAAGTATTTCTGATGAAAATTTAGCATCCAAATTGAGATAGGCTGCAAATATAAAATCATGCTGGAGTTTGAAGATCAGTGAAAAGAAAGTAAAATATATTATTAAAATTAATTTGACCTGTTTCTTTGTGTTTTTCATATGCCTGCTAGAAAATTAAAATTACATGTGTGGTTCCTATTACATCTCTTTTTTTTTTTTTTTTTTTTGAGATACAGAGTCTCACCCTGTTGCCCAGGTGAGTGCCGTGACATCAGCCTAGCTCATAGCAACCTCAAACTCCTGGGCTCAAGTGATCATCCTGCCTCAGACTCCCAAGTAGCTGGGACTACAGGCCTGCACCACCACACCTGGGTAATTTTTAACATTTTTAGTGAGACAGTGTCTCACTTTTACTCAAGCTGGTCTTGGACTCCCGAGCTCAAGCAATGCTCCCTCCTTGGCCTCCTCGAGTGCTAGGATTACAGGTGTGAGCCACCACGCCTGGCCCCTATTACATCTCTGTTGGACAGCACTGATAGCTGGGGTGTATATATATATATATATTCATATCAATAAATTCAGTCAGTTTAAAACTCTGTTCTTCCTTTTTTGGCTCGGTGTCTCCAGAAATTATTTTCATCCATAATTTTGATATTTTTGCCTTCTATACATGAATATAATCTTTCATTTCGTATGCTGTTTAAGTGCTGTGGTCCTCTCAGAAATGGCATGCTAAAATTTGACTTTAGAAATGGCCCTGTAAGAACAGACAGGTAGTAGAGATGAACAGGAGGTAATGCCCCTTCTGAATCTGTAAGCAAGGTTTGATTCTGCTGGCAAGTGAGACTCAGTGGGAATGAGAGTCTGAGAATAATTTAAACCAGGTAAACCCTTTCAAATATTATCATTCTCAATATCAGTCTCCAACTCTTTCCTAATGAATGTTCCAATTAGCACATAAGATACCAGAAGATTCTCTGAATTTAATGTACATTGTAATTTTGCAAACTGGAGCATGTGGCTGTGATTTTTTCCGGGGCAATCATAGAAATTTTCTTCTTTCTACCATGCTTTTATTCAAAAAGTTAAGACTTAAAGCCTATCATGTTATTGCCACTTAAAATCCACCAGTGTATCAAACAGTCATTCATCCTTATGGTCTTGTATTCCTCATTTCCACAGTGTGATGGTGTGGCGGCATTCATTTGGCCTGCCCAGGAGGGACAGTGAATGATAATTTAAGCAAATCATTTGCAATCTGCATGTTGAGGTTACTGGTACTCTATTTGGAAATAAATTAATCACTGCCATTGAGTCCAACCAGGAATCAATCCCAGATTCCCATCACTAGAATGCTGTTATAAGTTACTGCATTATGTCAATTTCAGTGACAGATAGAATCTACTCTAGATAGTTTAACAAGAAAGAAATTTAGACAACTTTAACATCATAATTAACAAGCTTGATTTACATATAAAAATATATGTGATTCTGAAAACTAATTATAGCATAAATAATATATATGATTATAAAAAGTAATAATTAATAATTACTATTTTTTGTTCAAGTACATATGGACATTAAGCTTTAAGCATGCTTGCCCTTTGCTCCTGAGTGAGACATTATGTCTATCTTCCAAGGCTGTTTGCAATGCAAAAATCCTTTAAAAGGTAATCCTGGACAAAGGGCAGCCAGGGCCTTGCTTGCATTATGTAAAGACCCAGGGAGAATTATCTCCCAATAATGACCTGATGAAAAGACTGTAGTTGTCAGATTACTCACTAAATATCTTAAAGATATATCAAAAGTATTTTATGTTGCCTCTGAACTCATGGCTTAACATAGTATTGTGACTTTTTTTTCATGGTAAGTAGTATATAAGTGCCTTCATTTGTCTTTCGCTTTTGAGGGTTTAGTGGATTGTATCATTTGTTTAGAGTTCTCTTTTTACCTTTGCTCTTGCTACAGTTTATAGTGGACCCTGCCTTTGACTTTGGGCTTGGTCATGTAACATGTTTTGGCCAATGAAAGATGAGCTGGCTTTAAGTGTGTTTCCATGGACTTGCCTGATTTAGCTTGCACTCTAGCTATCCTGCTCTACATCATGAAAATAAAAATGCCTTGGGTGACTGCTCCATCTTTGTCCTTGTCTTAGTCTGTTTAGCGTTGGCATAACTGAATACCTGAGATTGGGTAGTTTATAAAGAAAAGTTTATTTGGTTTACAATTCTAATGGCTGGAAAGTTCAAGACTGGGCATCTGTACCTGGGGAGAGGTTCAGGCTGTTGGAGTCATGGCAGAAAGCTAAGGGAAGCTTGTGTATACAAAGAGATCACATGGCTAGAGAGGAAGGGAGGGGTGCCAGGCTCTTTTTAACAACCAGCTCTCCCAGGAACTAATAGAAGGAGAGCTCATTCATCCCCAGGAAGGGCATTAATCAATTCATGATGCATCCATCTCCATGACCCAAACACCTCCCACCAGACCTCACCTCCTAACATTGCCACACTGGGTATTAAATTTTGACATGAGGTTTGGAGGGGACAGAAATCCAAACCATATCATTCTAAGGTGAAACATAAGCAGAGCTGATCTGAGCCCAATCTACAGGCTGAAACACAGGCACTACATTCACTCCGTAGATCTATGTGCAAAAATGTTTGTGTTGTAAGCCACTGAGATTTTAGAAACTGTTGTTATACAGCATTATTAAAACAAAAATTGACTATTTAAGAGGAATATTTTGCTATGACCCAGTTGTCTGAACACCCAGAAATTTACTTAGATGCAGATAGAGGTCTGAGTTTTCACGGGAATTAGCTGACATGCTGTTCCAAATAAGGAATATTTCAAAAACTTTTGTTCAAAACTGGGTTTGGTTTTCAGTGATCAAGTCTAATTACTTCTTTGGGTATGGGTGTGTTGTGTGATGATTCTTTTCACCTCAACCCTCACACACGCATTATGTGGGAATCGAAACCTCTGTATCTAAGGTGTGCCTCACTACACAGAGCAATTAAATTCCAACCTGAAGACCTCTTACTTAATTGGAATTCACTAACAATATCCATTAAAGAGAAGCTTTTTTATTGCTAATCCTGTTCCTGGCTTATTGCTGCAAGTTCTACAATGGAAATCTTCTAATCCTCCAATTCATAATAGAAACATTTGGTTTCCAAAGTACTTTCATACACCTCTGTCTTTAAAAAAATTAATCATAACAATGTTATAAAATGGTTAGGAAGAGATTATTAATATTTTCATTTTACATATGAAGAATCTTGAAGAAATAGATTATACATTCATAAGAAAATTAAGTAAAATGTTAAGGGTTTTCCAGTGTGACTGTGTGAAATATTCCTTGGATAATGAGAAAATAATTTTAAAAAGCACTCCGTCAATGGATAAAATTCTAACTTGCAAATGAGAGTTTAAGAAAATGTCTTTGAAAGAAACAGATCTGAGTATTCGTGATTATATTAGACTTCAATTTCATGAGATATCATTGTAAAAATCTTTTGTAAATAGGCTGGGGTCTATATATCTACATATCTATATCTACATCTTTAGGAAACTCTCTAGAAAGTTCAAAAAGGTTTAATAAATATCCATTATCTATGACCTAAAGAGCTCAGATAAAGTAAGAATAAGCGACTTGTAAATAACTAATGTCAGTAAAGACCCACCTGCTATTACTTAATCATACCCATATTCTGCAGCAAAACAGCCATGTCAGGGTCATTACTGAGAAGAATGTCAAATTGGCCGATTTAATGTTACTTAGGGCTTACTTTATCTATATAACTGTCTCAGATAAGAATTGCAAGCTAATAATAATTACATTAGTGTCAGTAGTGTAGGGGACACCTATGGTTTATTTAGTAGGGAAAGATAGTTTTAATGTCCTAAATTGAATTTTACTGTCTACTTTAAGATAGTTAAAATAGCATATGTAAAATACTCAGCCACCCATTAATGGTTGATATCGGAGAAATACAATATTGTTTGAAGTAGTTTAATGTCTGCTGCTACCTCAATCCAAAAGGCATGTCAAAGGGCATGTGGTAGCTTAAATGAGTTATTAATATATAAAAATAAAGTTTCTATAATTTATGAAGTAAAATTTAAATGTTTTATTTTAAAAAGTTATAAATCATCTATACCTCATGATTAGTACCCCGTAGATTTAAAAAATTTACTCCTTTTGGTATAATGTTGCATTTTCCAAATTCATATATCTCTAAGAGAAAAAAAACTTTACAAAAGTAAATTTGCAAATAACAATCTTTGAAATAGTGCAATCTATATATGATTGTAGTTCTCAGATTCCATGCACAGACACACACACACACACACACACACACACACACAGATACACACAATATTTGACCTCAGGCTACCAGAAGCAAATATGAAAGAGTAAAAAAAAAAAAAAATATGGAAAACTCACTATAACCTGTAAGGTATTTTTGGAAGTAGAGCCTATCTGTATAATCCTTTAAGTTCTTAATTTTGAAAGACAATTAAGATTCCCCAGAGTAAATATGTATTACTCATATGAACCAAGTAGGAAGCACCATAAAAAGATCGGCCATCAGCACAATAGTAAGATTTTTTTTTGTTTTAAAACTTTTGTATCTTTAAAATGTCCAGAATGATTTGTTACCTCATCTTTATTCAAAGTAGAAACATATAATGTGGTGAAGGGAAGCAAAATTTATATTAATAATATGGAAGAGGAAACAATGAGATGAGCATGTGATCAATTCATCGTTAGCATGAATCTATGCTAAATAATCTGGCATAACAGAGGGTAGTGCTGTCATAGAGCACCTTTGGAGAATGTTTCTCTTTTTCTACTTGGAATGAAGAATTTTGGAAATGATATCGAAGAGAGACTTTGCTTCTACTGCTTCATCAAGCAATGTGATAGTAGTTAGAAAGATTAAATGCAAAGATGTCTAAAGGGACCTATTTTAGTCTTTTATCCTTTCTTTGAAGTTTGGTTGTCAAATCTGTCAGAATAACTGGTCAAAATATCCAGAGCATGCTTGGCCAGGAACCACCAGTAAACACAACAACATATTTATGCAGTGTTTTATAATTTACAAGACATTTCACCACTCATTATCCCATTTGTTCTTCAAAACCACCAGAGAGATTCACAGTTCAAATATTCCATTCTTCAAGTTCACAAGTAAAAGCTTAATGACTTTAAGTGATTCACATATGGACACACAACTTATGGTAGCTAATTCAGTATTGAGACCAAAGTTTTCTGATTCTAATCACAAACTTCTTTCTACTACATCTGTTCTTGTGAGAAAGTTAAAAATATATATTTCATCAAAGTTTAAGATACGTCATAAATTTATTAAATGTCAAATACTTGAAAATTCTTCTGGACAACTTCAAACTGGCTAGCAACTAATTTTGCTCTCAGATCAATCAACATCATGAAATATCAATTCTGCAGGGTATTTTGGATCAAAAAGGTGTACACGATGAGCTTCCTACTTGAATGTTAGTTGTGTTAGTGATATGATAAACCAATAGATATGGGGTGAAATAACCTGCAACATTTTTACAAATAGTCTCAGGAAATAGTTCTAAAAGGAAAAATCAACAAGATGAAATATAAAGATCTAGGCGTTTCTCTGAGAGTGTGCGAATGCACAAATATTTTTTCACTTCAACATATATGGTGCTTTATACGCCAAGTTCCAAACTAGATCCTAGAAATGCAATAAACTATGAGTATCGCACCAAGCACTACTCCTGCATTCAAAAAGCTTACAGTCTTGTAAGGGAGACAGATATTAATCAAATAATCGCTCTTCCTTTATTTATTCATTTGTTTAACCGGTATTTATGGAGCATTTGGAATGAGAAGTTATTTTAAGTGCTATGGATATCACTGTGTAAGTACAGATGCAATTACACAGATGTGAAGCTATACAGCTGGTATTTCATTCACTCTGCAACTGGAACACAGAACCAGAGCTGCCTGAACGCGGAGGTTTGTAAACAGTTTACCACATCACAGCTCTTCTTTATTTACCTAGAAAATGCCAACTCAAGCTGGAAATTTATTTGAAGTCTCTATTTTCGCTCAAAAATATATGCGATTGTACATTATTAAATAATACATGAATATGTATTTATACCATATAATAATATGTTAATATATATTTTTATAATATGAAGACATATAGATTTTCTCTCCAAACTATCTATTAAAGTTGATTTTGGAGCAGATGTTCTACTGACACATGTCTGGGGAGTGGTAAGCAATTATTTTACACGCAACATTGTTTTAAAGTATGTTTCAAAAAGTAGAGGAATTAAGACTGAGAAGACGTAGATAAGAAACTGTTCTGTAGACCTATGAACACAAAGGCAGGGTAATATTGTACTCAGAGAGGACTTACTGCATTCTTTTTCACAGTATTAGAGCTATTAATACCCACTTTACAGAAGACTAATGAGATAATCTATGTAAAGGCAACTCTCAGAGTATAAGACATATAATAGGAAATCAATAAATATTAAAATATGTTCTTGGCTGCTTTTGCAATAGTGCAGTTTTGAAGTGATGAAAGGCTCATAAAAGACAGGGATATTGGGGATGTAACATCTCTGGCATCTCTCCTGGCTTTTCTTCCCCAATTCATTATAGGAACAAGGAAAAGATAACCCTATGGTTAGAAAACAGAGCGATTGTGAAAAAGATCATTAATAATGGAATTAAGAATGCCAATGAGTTGGGTCTGATTTGCTGGTACAGGTGAAAAAATATATATTGTTATATTTACCTCTTAATAAGAAAGGTACTTTTATTCCTAAATAATGCTTTATAGGGAATAAATGAGCTTTTAATCTCACTGGCAATTTTACATAACCAAAAACCTGCCAAAATTTCAAGACGGGAAGGGTGGCAGATATTAAGTATGGTAAGTGTTAATTATAAACATGACCTTACAAATTTATGAATCAAGTATCAAATAAAATGTTCTTAGTTATTTCAAAAGTTAAAATCGCAATTCTTTACTAGGTGAGACTATCAAGTTGGACTTTTAAAAGTGCAGCAGTCACGTGCTACATGACTTATACTCCTATGCATTATATAGCTCTATGTGATAGAAGGCTGGATTGAGTTTTGTCTTTTATGTTTATATTATTTTATATTTACATTGCTGGGCACATCTAATCTACTGTTTATATCATATCTAGGTTCAAATATAATTTATTTCTACAATATTTCTCTACTTCACTTTCCTATAGCTATTATAACTGATTTCTCTTCTGATATTTTAAGAACATTGCACTTTTCTCTCATCATTTAATTTTCTCTAATTATAATGGCTCCAGATTTTAACTTCAATCCAAAGTTATTCTTGAAGGAGAGACAGCTAAGAATTTGGTGGTCTTCCCATTTTGCCAATTCAGATTCCCAAATGAACATGAGGTTATAAGTATTAAACTTCTCAGAATCCTTTAATTTCTCAAAGATAGTTTTTTCATATGGGTAAGTTTCCTCTTACCTCTGAAAAATTGTTATTATCCTCAATGTTTTATAGACTAACATAGAGAAAAAAGGGTGTGGTGTATTTTCTAAATTAAGAAGGCAGACTTTCTGTGGTAGTGGTGGTAGAGAGGGGTGTGTGTGTATGTGTGGTGTACACACTTTCATTTGCTCAATCTGTGCCTATTGGTGGCAGTATTTTCTTTTCCCTTTTCAAATAAAAATGTCTTATTGTAAAGAAGACACATAAACTATCAAATGCAATGTGACGTTTTTGTTAAATAATAAGCAACAGAAGCATACAGAAATAAATATTTCTCATGGAGGTAAAATATATACAACTATAAAATCATAAATATACTGGAGAATTATAATACGAATTTGTAAATTGTATGCAAATAGCTTGAAACCAGATCTATAAAGACATAAATAAAGCAACAAGACTGAAAGGTTTATACGTTGGCTTGTTTATAGAGTAGCACAAACATTTTTCTTTTTTAATTGGCAATTAATTTTCGGCAGCCATCTAGGTACTTTCATGTCAAATTACTTTCCCTACACTAAACAAGATTAGGCATCCAAGCAGCAAAGCACTTACGTGAAAGTGAGAAACTGACTGTCAAGTAGATATTTTCCACCTATAACCAATTAAAATGTTTCCTTTTTGATGAATGGGTGCTGTAATTTCACATTTTGTATTTTTACCTAAGTACATACCTGTGTAACGTCCTGGCTCACAAACGTTAAAAAAGATGTGTACTGAAATTTCCGTTATTTTCTTCATGCGATTTACCTTCGGAATAAAATAAATGAGCATTTTCCTTGGGGGCAAGGGTGCATTTTAAGAGGAAGAGCTTTCTTATGCTATCGCACACAAATATACAACATTATAGGTTTATGTGTGTGTAAATATATATACACATATATATATTTATTTTAAGCAATAAGCTTTAAAAAATATTTCCATCAGATGATGTTTAGATTCTTGTTCCCTTGCAGATTATCATTTTACATTAAAATGTAAAGATGCCTGTATTTAAAAATTAGACCATTGACATATAAGGTAAAAAAGTAATGTATTATTGATAATCTTGAAGTGAATGACATAAAAAGAAAATTATTGATTTTTTTGGGAAGATGTCTCATTTTTCTTACTTCACAGAAGACTGATGCAGGTTCATGAGTCTATCAATATTATTTGAATTAATGCATATTCCTTACTATTGATTGCTTTAACAATGATTGTCATAACTGATTTATGGGCACTTATGCCTGTTAAATATTTTAAGAAGTAAATATCAGATTTGTATATATAAGTAGATTGACTTGAATAAACAACAGAGTTGGATGTTAACATTATGCCTTTTGATTTAATCCATATTATAATACATTATGCAAGATACATTTTTAAGATAGCAGCAAAAATCCAACTAAAAGTTAATGTTAGATCACACTGCTTGTTAGAATTGATAATAAAGTATTTTAGATTTTGAGGCAGTGGTTCTCATGTTACTTGAGAATGTACCTATTCTGTGAGAAAAGCTAAGATCTAATAAACCAAAACATAAAATTTGACTATATCTTTAAGATGGATTGGTTACTATCACTTAGAATAGAATATAGAATTAAAATTCTTATTTTGAGCTTTCTCTGATGACTGATATCCAATAATTCCCAAATTCTCTAATTATATAGGTTGTCTTTTCATTTTCTTGATGACATCATTTGCAATGCAAGTATTTTAATTTCAGTGTAACTCAATTTATCTATTTTTCTTTTATCACTTGTGTTTTTGGTACCATATCTAAGAAATCATTATCTAATCATTATCAAGGTCATACTTATTCCTATGTATGCCTGTAAAGTTTAATATTGCAAGCATTTACATGTAAATCCATGATTCATTTTGAGTAAATTTTGTATATGGTGTGAGGTAGGAGTTTGAATTCATTATTGTGCATGTAGATATTATCTCTATACTATTTGTTGAAAAGAATATTGTTTCCCCACTGACCTGTCTGGGGTCGTTGCCAAAAATCAATTAATCTGAATATAAAGGAAGTATTAGGGGCTGCCAATTCTACTCCATTTACTATATCTATATCTATAACTTTATTATTCATCTCTATCTATATCATCACCTATATCTTTATCCTGATACCACTCAGTCTTGATTACTCTGGCTGTGTAGTAAGTTTTGAAAAAGAGAAATGTGAGTTTTCCAAATATATTTTTTCAAGATTATCCTCCATTTTTCATAAACCTTTTGTTTCAAAGTTTAATTTTTGACATCAATATAGCCACTCCTCATGTTGCTGTTTCATAATATATCTTTTGGCTCTAAAGTATATTTTATACAGAGAGCCAAGACCTGATTCTTTTTTTTTCTTTTTTTAAAAAATACAGTTTGTTAATCTCTGTATGTTGACTGATTATTAATTCCTTAACATTTCCATTATTATTGATATAGGTGAATTTACATCTGTCATTTTGATTTGTGTTTTATATATGTCTTATGTCTTTTTGTTTCCACGTTCCTACTTTACTGTCTTCTCTTGTATTAAATGGATATTTTCAAGTGTCACAATTTAATCCCATTAGTAACTTTGGAATTATCTTAAAGTTTGCTCTAGGACATCAAATACATATCTTAATATGAATCCTAACTTTTCCCACCCCTCAACATTAAAGTTGTTGTGTTCGTTTAGTGAACTGACTAACTCCATGAAGTCTATTTCCATTGCAATGTGAAGTCTCTGATGACCTTCTTCAGGTTGTTTTGTTTGTTTGTTTTTATATCTTTGCCTAACTACCTAGAGATTTTCCACAGTTAGCATAAACCACTTATTGGTTAAAAATTGTGCTCAAGTTCCACTGGCCTGCTACATATTTACCCTTTACAATTTAATCTGCGTAAGATATAAAGTGCTTAAACTGTGATAGTAAGTTGGAAGCTGTTATCACAGTTTAAGGAATTTATATCCCCTCAACATCCATTCAGTATAGGGTTTATAGCATGAGTTCTGCCTGTCTGATCATACTTTAGAGAATGCAGCCTTGGGCATGCACACATTCTTCCAGACTGCCAAGGTTATGTATAATTTTATTTTTAAACCTGGCTTATTAGTAATTGCTTCTGGGTCAGAGTAGCTTATCATGCAGCTAGTGCTTGGTGAGAGGTTGTTCTTAAGCCCCTAGTTTCAGGGCTTGCCCATTGTTGTAATTTGTGTGTGATGTAGGGAATGTTTTCAGTTCTGTTCCCTGTCCTGCTCTGCTTTCTCCTTACTTGGTTCAGACTAGTGCTTGTTCATAGTCTTCCTGTACTCCAGAGTTAAATGTTACCCCAGTAGTAGTTCTTCTTGGGTATCTCTTTTCCTCATTCTTTCTATTAAACGTATGGTTGCTGTGCCATTTCACTTTGTGCTACTAGTATAATAGAGCTATGCCCTTGTAGTTGCTCTTTACCAAGATTTCTGTTGTTTTTGACATCTCCCCTTTCTCCCATAGGCATGAAATTCTTCACACTCCATTATAAATAAAGTCATTCCTCTCACAAAGAACTGCGAAGCTTTTTGCTCTTATGACATGTTTCTCCTGATGTGTATAACCTCTATACAACTCCACGAGTCAGAAGCAGAGACAATGACCCATTTCTCCTGGATTTACCCTTCTACTCAATGAAAAGATGCTGTGCAGGATATAGGGTACGTTCCTCCATGATTTTGGCTTATCCCTCCTATGGAACCTCCACCCTAAAAGCAGATGAGATGGGAGTGACCAGGTCCCAGTACTATGGTCCCATTTTGTCTGCAGTAGATCTTTTGCTCTATGACTGGGGAATAAGTGATGGAAAGGAGCACTGGTCTTCTTGGTCATTCCTGTGCAAAGTAGAATTTCAGCAACATGAGATTGAGGAACATGAGAAACAGTAGTGCACTGTCCACCTTGTGGTAAAACAGTTGCTGACCCTGGGAGCTATTTAATAGAAAGAGAAGGAGCCCCATAAAGTGAAGCTGGTTGAGTATGGGGAGGGAATGGATTGTGACTCAAATGCCATAACCAAAAATTATTTTAAAAGTTATCACAGTGAACCTAAAACTGCTCTCACACTGTTACTAAAATTTAGTAGATCTTATAGAATGAATGTTTTTCCATTTGCTTTATGCTCTTAGTATAATTATTTTATGTCTAGAGACATAAAATAATTATTTTTTATAATTGTCTGCATTTTGGGGGGATGAGAACCCACTCCACTCCTTATTCTGCCATTCTAGAAGTCTACGTCTCAAAGAAATTTTGAAGATAAATATTTTGTTTATATTTTAAAAAGCCAAAATATTTTTTGAGGGACACAAACACTTCAGGAACTCAAATATATTACAGGCTTTGTAAATATTACTAAATATATTGAAATATTTCTATTAATATTAATATACTGATGATTAAAATGTAAAATGATAGCCCTTTATCAACTCTAAGAAACACATATAATGCCATTTTAGCAAATTTTTGTTGTCTGAATATTCATTTACTTATTCTTGATAAAATACTATTTGGTGTCACCAAATATCATCAAAATCATTATCATGATTTTAATTGATAATTTATAGTCTAATTGCTAATCTCATTCTGTAATAATTTATAATTCTACCTACGTCATATACATGAGTGGATAGTTTTCAATCATATACTATCAAGCATTTGTTCAAGAGCTTCCTTTAATTGCTTCCATTATTACTGATCCTGTGGTATAGGTTGGAGAAATTTGGGCAACCCTTTGGATGCTACCACTGTTTTATGTGTCAAAATTGGATTAGATACTATGCATAATGCAAATAACCATGTAATTATTTTGAATTTACAATGTATTTACTATGTAATTGCATAGTAAGTACCATATAATTACAAGATGATTACATGATTATTTCTGCCTTTTACACAGCTTTAAAAGCAAAAGATTTTGTTGCAATTATTATTGGCATTTATTGGTAAGTGTTACATAGTAGGGAACAAAATATTTATCATGTAATCAACCAAGCAAGCAACTGTTATTGGCTCTTTTCAGTTGCAAAAATTATATTTAAAAGTTATCACAGTGAACCTAAAACTGCTCCAAAAATAAAGTTCATTAATTAAAAAAAGTTATTGCACTTGGAAGTGCGATGTACAATTTGATATCTCTAAGGTAACAGATTACTCAGTATACCAATCTGTTTAACTGTTATGATTATGTAATTTTAGTTGAAGCTAGCTCTGAATTTCAGGCTAATTGTTTAAATATTCCTAGAAAATTTTATCTTTGCCCTTTTACATACATAGACAATAATATCATAACTGCAACTATTTAATATATAACAATTTCATCCATAGTTGAAAAGTGAGACCATAATTTCCATTTATATACTACAGTATAACTACATATTTCTAAGAATAATAAAAAATATAGACAAAGAAAAGAAAGCAAGGAAAGAACACTGGCTGTGTAACCGGTCTCAGTAGTTCAAAGGAAAGATTCAGAATAGGTTACTTCTTTGACATAAATATAATTGAAGACCCCAAAGAGAGCTTACTACTTTTTTATATAAATTCTTGTGATGATTCAAAAAATATTGCAATGTGATATCTGAGATTAGATAATATTATTGGAAATAATAAAAGCATACCAACAGAATGACTTACGAAATGTAAAGAAAGTGAAATAATAAGATAAAATAGACTCCATCTTGGGGAAAGTGGCTGTATTCTTGCCAACCTGGTTATGGCTACTCCGTTTCAGTTGATGAATCTGAATGCCTGAATGCTTCTCTACGCTCTATTTTATACTCAATTATTCAGTAGTCTACTCAGCACTGCTTTCCAAATCCATACAGAATTTAATCACTCTTCACCATCTATGTTGCTAATATCATAGGCCAGGTGACAGTTTCTTTTATTCAGCCTTACCATAACTGCTACTATGCCTCTCTCTTCTTTCCCTTAAGTCCCGGAAGTTTATTCTCAACATCATCACAGTGATTCATTTAAAACATCAATCAGATCATATTACCGTTCTATTCACAATTTTTCAGTAGCTTTTTACCCCATATAGAATAAATTCTAAATTTTTACAAGGTCCTACAAAACACTCCACAATATGGCCTCTGTATCCCATCTAGCCACCACCCTACTACTCTTGTGCCTTGCTCATTCTGGTCCTCAACCTGCTCGTTAGACTTCCGGCTCAAGGCCTTTGGTGTTTCCTTTGCTTGCTTCTTCAGAAATGCACAAGTGTTAATCTCCCACCAAATTCAGTCCTTTAATCAAATGGCTCCTTCACAATAAGGTCTTTTGGACTGCCGTGGAGTAGTAATTACCTTTCTTCCAATACTTCTTCTCCTCCTGTACTTTATATTTCTCCATAGCACTTACTATTATTTGATATGAAATATATTTTTATTTTTCATTGCCTATAGTATCTTAATGTAATTATAAACTCTAAGGAGGCACATTGTTTTTGGGGAATAGGGATTTTTTTGTTGATTGCTGTATACCTAATATCTAGAAAAGCGCTTGACAATTCAAAACAAAAATACAAAGGATTGGGAATTATCAGTGAAAAGAAAAGCTATATAAAAGACAAACTCGGGGGAGGAGCCAAGATGGCGGATGAGACAAGCCGCCAGTCAGAAGGTCTCTGCAAAAAAGACGAATTTTAGAAGAAAGAGAGAAAAAATAAACGAGCAGAGAAACATAGATCGGGTGAGGGTCGGAAGGAAGGGTGCCTGAAACTACAGGAGACTCC